>NC_081449.1:7484853-7512848 GCF_007210705.1 Tigriopus californicus | reverse complement strand
ATAATTGACACCTAGTAAGTCACCCTGACTCTCATTCCCTTTGTTTATTGTTTTTGAACAATCCTCTGCTCGATTCTTTTCATTTTTCCATTCAATTCGGCAATCGCATCAAAAAGTTTGCAGTCGTAGAAACGAGCCAATCGTCATTATGGGTCGAGGCACACAACTTGGGGTTGTTGCTTTGATTTTGTTCAAATCCTATCTCCTACTTCAACCCACTGATATTCATGGCCAAGAGTTCTCAAGCGACCGCCTGGATGTGGATTTGACCCAGTCAAACGACGAGATGTCGGCTTTGCCGGAGGAAGACCTGGAACAAGCCCTGGAACACGATGTAGCAGACTCCACACCCTCAAGCATTGTCTCGCACGATCTCTATCGTGGACTAGAGATCCCGCCCAATCGGATCTATCGGGATTGTCCGGCCGACCTTTTGCCGGGTCAATTTCTCTGCACAGACTTGCCTATCGATCCTGAAACTCAACAACCACGGAATTGCCACCCTCAGACTCGGCTGGCGCCCGCCCCTTGCCAGGCCGTGCCTGGGATCATTTGCCGAGAAACGGGTAATGGGACGTTCACTCGACCCATTGCCTGTCAATGGACCAATGGCTACGACTTTGATACGGCCTTGGTTCTGTCCGTATTCCTGGGAATGTTCGGAGCCGATCGGTTTTACTTGGGTTATCCGGCCATCGGGTTGCTGAAATTCTCCACTTTGGGCTTCTTCTTCTTGGGTCATCTCCTGGATGTCATGCTCATCGGCTCACAGGTGGTGGGTCCGGCTGATGGCTCGGATTATATTATTGGCTATTTTGGGGCCAAGATACAAATTGTGAGCATGGATAATGAGACGCTTCGAAAACCTCAATCGGATTGGTATTAGTACTATTGTTTCCTCAACTCATTCATCATTCAGTATTACATCACTTCTTCAAGTGGGCATTCAAATGAACTCCTCCAAGACGGTTTGAGTCTCCATCGAGGACTGGGCTTTGCTTATTTGGTCGGATATCGTCTGGGTCTCAATCGAATGAACGGCATTGATCATATCAGCCACGTGACAGGACGTGTGGCTTTCAGCCAGATCCAATTCCGTGCCCATCACTGAAAATACGTGCGACAATCAAGAATAATCCTGTCGAGAGGGACAGGCAAATCAACCATGATCCACTTTGAAACTGCTGACCTGTTTGAGTGTAATTTGAGCATAAGATATCGTCTAGATCGAATTGGGTGCCCGCGTCGAATTGCTCAAAGGACAGATCCCAATCCGTCGATTCGCCCACACCTTGAGACACGAAATCCGTTTGAGTCTCTGTGGAAAATTGCTCGATGTCGGCCAATTTGGGTGGACGTTGAAGTGCCCCTTCCTTCACGGTGGAAGTTGAGATCGAATTGGTGTGGCTAGAATTGCCTGATTCGGCCAACCTCACTCCATCCGATGGTAACAAACAATCTGTGGAGCAAATTGTTCCATAATTGCGTGAATGAATGAACAGCTAATGCTCTAAATGAGACATTACCTTTAATCAATGAGTTGCATGTATCTGGGATCCTCGGACTCGTTTGCGTGCTACTAGCTGCCCAAACCGGTCGCTCCGATCGTAGTGCGAGAGCAACATCGGAAAAAGCACCTTCATCGAAATCTCTTCGGGTGGGAGTTTGGGTTTGTTGCTCCTCGGTCGTCAATATCACTTGCAACGGATCCATCAGCCTTGAAAGTTGTTTTTTGACCGGTGTGGTGCCGGTTTGAGTTTCGGCGGATCGCTTCACCCCTTCTTCGAACGTTGCATGTTGATGGAGACTAGGTGAGGGCAGGACCCAAACGGACAAATGACGAAAGTGGTTTTGAAATGAATGTGTACTTGAGACTCACCTAGATGTCAAGGCTTGGCGTTCAAAGTCTTTTTGGATGCCTCGATTGACTTTCAGCGAGACTTTTTGCGACGACGAGAGCTCGCTCAGGGCCAAAGCGGCATTGAGATGTAAATACGAAGGCCGAGGGGCAATTTTGACTTGTCCTCGTTCGTTCAGAAGAGGCACGGCTGGCTAAAACGGACAAATAAATATCTCGTGTCGCTCTACATTTGGCAATTAGTTTTCAATTTCTTACGCGATACTCCGCCGAATCAAGGCCCAAGTTTTTAACTTTCCGACTGCGTTTTCCAATCGAAATCTTATGTTTCCGACGCGAATGCGTTTGAAGTGTTTCAAAAGAGCTATAAGAAGCTGGGCAAAACGAGCATTGGAACGATTGACCAACACATCCTTTCCAGTGCCGTTGCAAGTCATCTGGATTCACAAACGTTTTAGCGCATCTTTCACAAGACTCCGTTCGTTTAGATTGAACCTTGGAGTAATGTTGTTTCAACAGTTTGAGCGAAGCCATCGGACATGATTTTGCATTAAGCACATGATACTTGCACCCAGGAATTGGACAGAAATACGCGTATTTAAGGCCTAAAACAAGTCAGAGACATTATAGAAGAAGAGTCTCTGCCCACGAGAGCCAGATAACTGTAAGGGCGGGAACTCGCCTTTTTCCTTGGTAAAGGCGGGTTGCGTCAAAATTCGAAGATTATCTTGAGTCGGTTGCCATTGCCGTGGATGCCATTGTCGGAAATGATCCTGAAGTTCGGAAAACGAAAGGCAAACTTGGCCGCATTCCGAACACTTGACACGATTCAATGGAGCCACATTCAATTGGGATTCTCCTAAGAGCACATATCGGTTAGATTCCGGGACCGACAACCGTATCAAAGACCGCGTGGATCCGTGCAATTCGTCAGACAAAGCAGCACGTTTATCATTCAGACGTTGAGCGAGCTCAACCAATTCACGTTGGATGTCACGGAAATTAAGAGGCCAGTTTTTGGTTGGCCGATCATGACGGACAAAGTGATTCTCTAATTCACAGACATCGTCGAATTGATCGCCACATGAGCAAAACATTCGTCCTTGACAGAATAGCACACATTCGCGACGCTCTTCCGAGAGTTTGGTTAATAACATGGCGACTGTCTCTATATTCTTAACATTCTTCTAAGTTTATCGCTAGCCAAAGGTGGGTCAAATTAGTCCAGTTTGACGGAGAAAGACACGCCACACGAGCATCCGCCCTCCGCTTTGGGATTATCGATGATTCGGAAACCTGCTCGGATGAGCTCTCGATGGAAATCGATGGTGGATCCTTGCAGAAACTCCAGCGACGTTTCATCGATCACCACAGCCGCTCCATCGCGCTCAATCACCCGGTCTTCTTCGGTCACCTCGGGATGGTCACTTAGATCGAATCGATATTGAAACCCGGAACAGCCACCGCCCTCCACCTATTTCATAAAAGAAATTCCATCTATCATCCATCCACCCAGGCACATATTTTTTTAACATGTCATCCTACGTACAATGATGCGCAGCATGGTCTCAGGTTCGTTTTGACGGAGTTGCTGGAGTCGTTGCACACAGCTATCCGAGAGGCGGAGACTGGGCGGAGCCGAAGCTTGGGGCGAGGCGGAGGAGGCGGGGCGAAATCTGATGCCCAGATCCGTGGAGGTAGGAGCCAATGGTGGTTGGAACCAAGTGAGGCCGGCGGCCTGGGGCAGCGGAATCGCTACGGCACGACCACGACTTAGAAGCACTCGACTGAGATTCAACATGTCACGAGTGTGATGCAGGAAGGACTGAATGAAGCTTGAACGGGATTCTGATCCCTACTCGACAACAATCAGCCACATTTTATATAAAGACGTTGACATGAGAACTTACAGAACTTGTAGTCAAAGGGGCCACTGACCAGCCAGTCGAGCCTCCGAGTAAAAAGGTAAACAAACGAGCAGCGGACAATGAATGTATTGTCCTATCGCCACGGCGTGACAGGAGACGAAGCCATACGAATATCACAGGTCACACTGTTACTTTTCAACATCTGTCCAAGAAATGAAAGTCTAAATATGCCCAGAGTACAGCAAATTTCCATTGAAATTCCGCTTGAAAATTCGACTTTGATGGCTGTTTTTCATTAACCTGGTCACTTAAGGAATAAGCTAGCTCAAGGAGCAAGCTGCTCAATACCGTATACCGTCACTCTGATGACGATTTGCTTTCATTTCTGCTTCAGCTGAGCTCTGCTGAGCTCGTTCTGGCTTGGAGGCTAAGGCTAGCTAAGACCAGCACGACGACACACCATACACTGTGCACGCTCATCAGATCTGCAGGCAGACCATCGATACAGATAGAAAGATCCTATCTGATTGTGATATCGATGACATCCAATCGAAATCGCCAATAGAAACATACATTCTGCATTGCGGGATTGGCGGACGACACAGCACTAGACACACCCCTACCAATCCTCTCATCCCCTCTCATTGACCTCCCCTGAGCATCATGGCTCTGGTTCGAGGCGTGTTGAGCTGTCTGGCGTTGACCTGCGTTTTCTGGTCACTCCCTACCCGAGCCAGCACCAACGATGCGGCTGAAGCCTCCTCACCCAATGGCGAATCCACGTCCACCTTCTTCCGCGTCGAGGGTAAAGTCGTGCCGCCTGAGAATAAAGGCACGGATTTTTATTGGCGAACCCGGATCGTGGTGGAGGGGGGCAAGCGGGTCGCTTTCTTAAAGGTCCGGTGTAGAAGGACTATTCCGGCCTAGGTGAGAGGATTTACAATGTTGCGTTAATCTTGCCCGTTATCGCTTTCAGGAGGATAATTCGTTTGCCATCCACGGATTGAGTTCGGGTTCCTACTTGGTGGAAGTGCTCCATCCGGACTTCTTCTACGAGCCGGTCCGCATCGATATCACGTCCAAAGGCAAGATCCGCGCTCGGAAAGTGAACAACGTCCAGCCCACACAAGTCAATCAAGTGCCCTACCCATTGAAGATGAAGTCCTTGGGCCGTCATCGATATTTTCAAAAGCGGGAAGAGTGGAAAATTACGGACATGCTTATGAACCCGATGGTGATGATGATGGTTCTTCCGCTCTTGCTCATCACGGTTTTACCCAAGATGGTCAATGATCCGGATACCAAGAAGGAAATGGAGCAAATGCAACAATCCATGAATATGCCCAATCAGGTACGCCTTTCAATTTGTCGCGATCAGGACCGATCTCATGATGTGAATGTTGTATTTCATTCATTAGATGCCGGAGATGAGTGAGATGATTGCCAATTTCTTCAATAGCGGTGCTCCGGACAAACAGAAACGGAAGAACAAACCCGTCACCCGTGGGAAATGATTTTGGGAATAAAAATTACTTTTTTTCCCTTTAGCCACATTTTCCCTCTTCGCTTGTCAATTGTTATGTGATTTCTAGTGCTTAGGATTTGTCATTAAACTACACTCATACTTTTAGGCCAATCTGTGGCATCCATGGAAGTTTATTAGTATAATTCGAGTCGGTCAACATTGGTTGACACACAAACCCCGCGGGATGCAGGTACATAACAGCATATATCGTATTCCAATGATGTTTTGCAACAAATTTCCATCAGAATTCAGAATCGTAAGTGAGGCTTATTTTTCACCATGTACTTGTCTAATGTCTCCCAAAAGGACATTAATTTGGCTCGATCCAGATGACGCTTCTCTCGCGAAAGCTGGATAACGTTGACGGCCCAATTGCCGATGTTCTTTTCTAAGGTACTCTCGTCCCATTTAACATGGAAGGCTGCAACTGAAATATTCAGAAGGTCAATGACCGAACTACAAGTCATGCAACTTGCCACATCTACTACTTACTCTTGGAAAATATAACCACTGGGACACCTTCCCAGGGCCATCCTTTGAATTGCCAGGCTTGTCCCATGACGAAAACCGCCACGACACGATCCCAATCGGCATTAGTGAGCTTACTTGGGTTATCAATCACCCGATACGGCACGGTGAGTCCGCCTTCTTTGCGTCTCTGAATGAGCAATTCATTGTCTCTTTTGCCGCCTTGGGCTTTTCGGTCTTCCGTCGACACGAATCGAAGGTCCTGGAGTTAAAAAAAAAAAAAAAAGAGCGCCAACTAGGCTAGAGTCGAATCGTGGTGTAGGAGGAATTTGTCGGTTACTTGAAGAATGTCCTTAGCGTTGAACATGGTGATCAGCGACTTCGGAGCGGCGGGAATAATGATGATAGGGGTTCGCGATGGACGTTTTCCGCTGTGTCCAGGAGACGCGGATCCTACGCCAGGCTTAGCATTCGGTCCCGAAGCCGCGGGTGTAGGACCTGATGGTTTAGTAGGAGGTCCTGCAACATTCAGAGGTCAACATTCAAGAAATGTGTGTGCAATGAGCGTACGCGGAAAAGCGTAAAACCAAACTGACCTCCTTTGTTCTGTTTATGGCGGTTGGCTTGACTGCCTTCCGTTACACTCTTGAGAGTCATGCCCGAAAACGTGCCCATGGTCTCAATGTTGAAACCGTGCGTGTCGTCTTTCCCACGGAACTGTTCCTGATCGTACCGATTGTAGTTGGGTAGGGACTGCCGTTGGGGTGGAGGCATACTTCCTCCGGGACGAGGTGTGACACTGGGCGGGGCTTGAGGTGGATGTGGCTTGCCCATTTTGCCTTCTTCACGAGCTTTGACGGAGGACAGCAACGCAGTCACGGTCTTGGAGAAATTCTGCAACGACAACAATAGTGGCTTGAGCTTAGGCCAGGACAGTTCAATTGTTTCGACATGGCGTCAAAATCTTACCTTGCCCGTACTCTGCAGGACGGTAGTTCTAGTTCGCCAAACGCGCTCACGTCCAAAAATGTCCCGAGACTCTCGATTCACTTCTAAATCTCCCAATCCCAAACTAGTCTGTTTGGCATCATCGTCCTCGGGTTTGATGCGAGTTCTTCGATTGGAGATGAGCTTGGCGCGGATCTCGGCGATCTTGTCGGTAGTCAAGTCCTCAGACAAGTTCCTAAGCGAGGACAAAGTGTGTTTCATCAAATCATTTGCGCATGCCTTGGTATGACTATTTGAAACTTACTTTAAATTGGCTTTGTTGATGGACAACTTGCTCTCTTGAGGTCCGTCCAATTTGGCGGCCAAACGCTCTTTGATCTCGGATTGATTGTGCTCCAATCGCGGTTTCTTAGCCGCACTCCCACCAAAAGACGTGTCACTCTTGCGCAGCTCTTCTCGCGCCGATCGCTTGAAATTGATGGGCATTTGTAAAGGAGCCGACTGATCCAAGGACTTGAGATCCTTCTTTTGCAGATTGCCCTCCAAGTACTGGATGAGGTCTCGGCGATCCGGGCGATGCACAATGGGCACCTCGCCTTTGGCCTGCTTGACATAATCCGGATGGGAGCGCTTGATGTTCTTCAGGAAGTATAACAGACATTCCAAAGTGTAATAATCCCGTTTGCCGTCACTCTCCGATCTGTGAAGAACCAAAGATTAAAAGCACATTGAGGATAGGATCGGTCTTGAATCAAGTCGGATCTTCAACCGCATATTCCTACTATCACGGATAGGACAAGCTCGTTCCCCCGCAGTCATATGGGGGGACTGCAAGCAGAGCAGAATAACGGGTTAACGCTACGCACCCGTAGATCTTGAAATTGGTGCGCACATCCTTGGGCCAGGCCAAATCGCCAAAGATGATATGACTGTCGGCCTCGAGGATCTCTTCGGTCCGGCCCGAGGTGTGATACTGACGAAGCAAGGTCAGGGGATCCGCCATGATGAGCCACACACGTCAGGCCACGCCAAAGACGCCGAGGCGACACACACGACAACGGGGGTGGGGACTGCGAGGCCGGGCTCAACTCACGGAATGGAGGGAATCAGCGACCAACTTTTTCAGCCTCGTAAACACGCCCTAGAAGCCTAAGAGTGCACTACGGTGAGGACCTGGGTCAGGCAGACCATCCAGATGAACGAACATGAATCTACTCACGGACTGGTACAAGATTCATGGACTTGGGCCGGTTTACTTGGAACGCGACGAGAAGTTGAAAATTACATCGATAGAAATAAGACAGTTGAATCGTTTCAGTTCTTGAGTATTTGGCTAATTAACTCAAAAAATGCTTTGTTCACAAGTTGAATTGTCAAAAAGCTTATGTGTCTGTCACATAGAAGGCAGAAGATTACTTTAAATCGTCTTGGGTCACAAGTACATGCACCATTTATTGATTGGCTATACTGATTTAATATAATCGAATTTTGAACCAAAATTTGATTATATTAAATTTATGGTACGTTTATGGATCGCTTTAACTGCCAGTTTTGAACAAATTGAATGCTACAAGGTTCCGTCCCAGGTCCATGCCTTAAGCTGTCCGCGATCGGCTGTTCTGAGTGAGGTCTGTGCCCTGAGGAAAAGTGGGAAGTAGTTTGTTGTGCATTTTTGCCACTGTTGATGTGATCTGAGCCAGGGTGCCGAGTTACAAGCAAGGTGACAGAGGTTACAACTGGCACTGATGGGATATGTTTCTCATGTCTACAAACAATAATCTCAAGAAAAGGTTTCACTGGATTGACCTGTTGAAGACCTCTCTTTTCGGCAAACGTTTTCAGTTTACATGCCTGAATGGTTCGTAGGCAAAGCATGAATAGAAACTTTGATATGACCACGGAACTAAATTGAAACGTTTTTCATTCTCCGCATCTGTTTGATAGAAGCTCTCTGTGACCCTTGGCAACTTCTTTATACTGGATGGCAATGATTCATAGCGAGAAATGTGTATGGGGATAGCTGAATACTGAACCTTTTTTAAATCAAAAAAATATGTTTTCATGTCTCGTTCAACTTAAAGGAAGATATTGATTTATAATGGCTCATCAATCGGAATAATTGCACGATGTAACGGCTGGCTTTGCTACCCAGGCGATGGTCAGACAAGAGATTAACCCTCCAAAAGCCTAAAAGTACTATGAAAATTGAAATCTTTGTGGCGAATGGTGCAGAATTGTAATGCAACACGAGAAAGGCTCATTTCTTCCCCAACTCGCACGTTCGTAACCGAACAACTTTCGCGGCAGCACACATGTGGTGAATTACTTCGCAACTTGTTATTGAAAATCCGTCCAGTACAAAATGAAATGCATGGCCAGAAGATGTAACCAAATAACAATGGCAATCACAGGATATTGCTATTGACATCATAACTTTTCTCTATCGATCCCTTTGTATAAACTAACGTTTGGACTCAACCGGATTTTTTTCTCACAAACTTGGTCCAGTTCTATTATAAATTGGTACAAGAATGACGATCATTCATAAAAGTGCCAAAATTCATAATAAGTATAATATTGTTCAATGCGTTAGTTACTACAGAATAAATCCGCCCCCACATCCTAATCCTCGTGGTTTAGGGCGGGCTAGACGGATGATGATCCTTGACTGGACAATCCAAGACCGATGAGCGGAGCGATAACTTCTTCTTTTGCCGACCTTGCCGTTTCCTCAATTTGCGCTGTTTCTTTCGGGCCTTCTTCAACAGATGCTTCTTCTTGCCCAGCCAATATGAATCCGCCATTTCCGAGCGTGTGACCAACTGCACGGGCAGATCGTCCAAGGCCGACCATGACCAAGGTGTCTTCGCCCGTGGATCCACGCAAACATCCGAGTCTGACACAATGGGCAGGCTACTATCACGGGAGGTAAAGGTGGGCGGGTCGGGCGAGGTAGGTCGCTCCGATTCCCCCACCTGCATATCCTTCAACAATGAACACAATCCAGCCTCGGCCTTACGTGAAACGCGAATCTTGCCAGACTTTCGGCGAGGAGAAGGCGCTCGATGAGGCGTGGTGGCGGGGCTAGGGGGCGGAGCTGTCAGTTCTAGATGCAAGGAATGGGCTAAGGTGCGACAGAGCTGATCCAATCCGCGTTTGATGGCTCGTTGGGACGGGGGCTGGGGCGTGGCCAGCTGATGGAGTGGGTCCGACTCGGCCTTTTCCTTGGAGCGATGACGGCGTTTGTTCTTCTTGCGCTTCTTGGAAGCGGAGCAACGGGCTAATCCGTCCTCGGATTTGGATTTGCGACCGCGTGAAAGCGCCTCGAACATGCGATCGTGGTTCTCATCCCAAGATCCGGGGGGATAATCCGGCCAATCGATGGATATCCTCATGGTAGGGTCCGTGCGCATGTTGAGTGTCGGACCCATGCGGGCCTCGGCTTGGACAAAAGGGTCCAGGATGCACACGCGAGTAAACTCGTCCGAGAGAGGTCCCCAAAGCCCTGTGCGGGTCCCAATGCGGGCCTGCCTCACCCGGTGACTCACCAAGCGTCTGAACGTTAGACACTAAAAGCGTTCTCAGATGGAATCGCCTCTTGGGACATGGCAGAACAACCCACTCTTGGCCAACGAAGAAGACGAGGTAGGTGTTACCATCCTCGCCCCGACCGTTCGACTCTCAGACCAACACGTCGAAGTTGAGTGTTGTGACTTGTGCGTCTGCGTCTGCTGGCACGGTGCTTCCTAGTTAGTTCTCCTGGCCGTGGAGTACGTCAGTGCCACACTGCCACGCCACAGTGGGCACTGCAGACTACCAACCGGGAACGATAGTGCAATAGTCATAGCGTCGGACAGAAGATGAAGAAGAAAGAAATAGAGTTTCTTATAATTGGAGATTACACCTAGAAAACTTAAGCATTAGAATGCTTAAGCACAACAGGAGTTGCACTGGATAAGCAGGTTTTCAGGTTGGCTGACACTGAGGGTCAAGGGAAAACGGGATTTCGTGAACTCCTGCTTTAGCCAAGTTGAATTATTCACTTGAAACGTTCATTATTGTTATTTTCTAATTTCTTTTAAGTCTTATACAAATCTAACCTATTTTTTACAGACAACCGATTCCGTTTAAGAGGTTGCGCGAGTGAACTGAGTTACTATAATTCGACTATACTTCCATTGAATGCGATCCTTCCACTGAGGAAAATCATAATTGTATGATGGGGAGGGGTTGCTGCTATATGACCACAATTACTAGCTGCGGCACAGTATTGGTAGAGTATCAGGTTTCCAATTAGCAAATCCTGGTTCGAACCCAGGCTTGCTGAGTCCAAGCTTCTTTGCAGCTCATTTAAATTACAGCATAAGTTGCTGCCTGAAGAGCTTAAACGGGCGAAAGTGAGATCATTCCTGAGGGTGAAGTAATAATTATTGTCCCAAGTTGTTTGTGATGAAGGAGCTCAAAACGCCCATATACTGTTAGAAAACTCTTATCCTTTCATGCTCATTAGATGGATATTCCATATTTGGAGCGGTGCTCTCAAAGTTGAGTTACTTAGGGAAATTTGCTCCATTAGTAATATTTTGTTCCTGGAAATAATAAATCTCTGGTTGGAAAAAACGAAAATAGATTTAAAATTTGTAGCGAAGCCTTTATCAAATTAACCTATTGTACATCAATCTCAATCCATCTTGTTTTGCCTGATTGGATCAAAAAAGAGTCCATCAGCCCCAAAACAGATCATTTTTCCCCCACTAAGAAACCCAAGTGAGATCGATCATACGTCACTTAAAACTCTCTAAATGTTCTTTCATCCAAAGTTTCCTTTGGTTTGATATTTTCTTTGTTACCTTGGATGCTTCTGGTGATTTTGCGTCACGCCCTATCCTTCTGATGTATATTGTTAACGCTTTTTGACAAGATTTTAACGTATGTTATTCCACCTTCGAGTATTTTTCACCTTCTTTGGTAATACAATTGACCAAAGTATTTACTTCTTCCACAATTGATCTTGATCATTTCTTTTCAATCATATGTTTCTATGAACTGACATCTCCTTGGGGGACTTGTTGTATTTGGTCCCAACTAGGGACCCTGGATGCAGAGACCCGCGAGGTTGAGTATACGTCATCAAATTCGAGCAATCTGATTGGCTTTCTCAACAGGGAGTCAGTCACTTCCAAAAAGACCTAACGTGTTTGCATGGCATAAGATGGCAAAGCTTTGAATGACTTATGACAAATCTGATTCACCTTGGGTTCAACTAACATATTCTACAGTATTAAAGTGTCTTTTGCCATTAGAATTGCATCAGTATGGTATTTCTCAATAAAATATAGTTGTCACGCTGATTTCTCCCATGCTGACAGGATCAATTTGGACTAAAGCACTTGAAAATAGAAAGTAAAACCATATGCAATGAATTAGATTCTAAAGTATAAAGGACTTGTTTCGTGAGAGACTTGCAAAGAGTTTGCATGCCATAATGTTGATTTGAATAAAGGAATGAAATATTTCTACAATCTAATCTTATAAAATAATGGGTTCAGAAAGTATTTCGAAAGTAACAAAACTATTTTTAATAATCTTAAATACCATATCCATGAATCAGCTTGTCTTGAGTAAAATTTCGCAGTGTCCTTGAACAAATATTCAATGGTGCTTGTCATGACAGTACTCTTTCTTATCTAGCGCATCAGTTTGAAATGTGTTTGTAAACTTTTTAGTTCATCTGATCGCTTACTTTTTCGAAGTGGAGCCACTTGTCAAACCTCGCGCGTCTCTGACTAGGGTCTCTAGTCC
Organism: Tigriopus californicus; assembly: GCF_007210705.1. Lineage (NCBI taxonomy): Eukaryota > Metazoa > Arthropoda > Copepoda > Harpacticoida > Harpacticidae > Tigriopus > Tigriopus californicus. Next base: position 7,500,379 of record NC_081449.1, on the reverse strand, counting down.
CAACTAGTCCCCTGTTTTTAGAATACAGGACCCTAATCTCAACGAGACAAGGATACTTCGGAACGATAACAGAAATCACTTGCGCAGCCTCTCAAAACGGAATCGGTTGTCTGTAAAAAAATAGGTTAGATTATACAAATGCACGCAGATAGAGCGTTGTGATATGAAACTCTTGTTTAGCAATGCAACTCAAAGTAACAAAATGTAACACAAATGCAACCCAATGATGAGGCATTCGGAATTTCGTTGCAATCTCCCATTAACACAGTTGAATATGAGTGATATGATTGTGCCTTTTTGTAATCAGGGAAATCCCAACATCTTTGGAGGTGAGCCACAACATTAACAGGGAGCTGTTTGTTTTGTTTCAGTGAAGTATTTTCACAACATGGATTAAAATTGGTACTTGAGCCCCACCATAACCTCTCATAGAAATTGATCTTAAAAAGAGGTGACAGAAATTGCTCAAACCTATTTTATGAAGCATGCCAGAAGAGAGTGATTGGTTGGCAATGGGTTATATCTGGGTTTCTATTCAGAATTTGAACACACTGCCAACAATTCAAATTTGTACCATAGTTGCCCAAGTATCTTGCCTCAAGATAGAGCTTTTTGACCCCTAGTTCCAACAGAGACAAAAAATGCGGGAGCAGCGCCCTCAATTGATCTATACATGTCTGCCTGCAGAGAAGGCTAGCAATGTTGGAACACGCCACATTTTTGATTAAATGGAAACCCTCATGAGGCAGTTGAGAACAGGAAATGTTGTGTTATCAATGGTGTTACAACTTTGTAAAGATTAGAGACTATACAAATGGAAATTGATGCAGCCAAAGAGCCATCGAGCCGTGACCCATGTATTTTAAAAACTATTCAGCACTGTAAAATTGCTTCAACTTTTCAGGCTATTCAGAGTATGAAAATGTTTAGGATTTAGTGATGGCTCTGTAATATTTAGATGTTATCTATATGTAAATTGGCCAAAAATCTAAATAGGTTTTTTAAAAACGCTCAAAAATTCAACGCTTGTTCAAGGAAAAAGTATTTGATTTTTGAAAATTTTAGAAGGATATTTCAAACGTCAAACAGCCCAAACAAGATGGAGAAGAGGTACAGTAGATTGCAAAATAAACTGCACTTATTATGCCATGAACGCCATTTCTCCCTCCGACCTGGGTCGCTAATCAAGCACAAAATTGTGATAGAATCAACCTAGAACCACCCAAATGCAGTATATTCAATAAAGAGGAATCGGCCTGATTGACCTCATGTTTGGTACTGGCAAACTCTCAAAGCGCACAATGAAGTGTAGAACATAAATTATATTAGTGTAGAATATGAAGCCTGAAATATAATTAGAACTAGCTTTAGATAGGCAGGTCTTAATCATTTCCATGACAGAAACCTGGATTCGACCAAGGGTCTTTGATGAAGAGCTGACCATGGTTGGGTTCAATTTAGTTTGATGTAATAGAGACAATCCCATTTTTCCACATGGGGGTGTATGTCTATATATTAGAAATGACCTGCACATTAGTCATATAAAAATGTCTAATGGAGAAGTAGAGGTCTTAGTTTGTCATCTTCAAGGTCCATTCCATGTCCATTGTGACAATATATAGACCCCCTCTTGTTCAGTAAGCTCGTTCTTGTCAGATCTCAAATTCATAAGAAATGAGTTGCATAAGGCAGTTTGCTCAAGGGTTTTCTTTATGGGAGACTTCAATTTTCCGGGTAGCATTGTAGTGTGGGAAGCCAGTCCCAATGGTTATATTCCCACTTCGAAATTGACATTTAAGTTGTTCGAAAAGCTGGAGGAGTTTGTGATCTTGTGCAATCTCTCCCAGCATGTTGGTGTAGCAACTAGAAAGAATCAACGTTCTCAACTTGTTTTTTTCCAATGACCCTTATCTAATCCAGTACGTCCATATGACGCCTAGTAATCTGTCAGATCATCATGTTCTCGAGATACGGTCGACTATTACTCAAAAGCCGGCGTGCTCTAGAGTAAGACCGGCCAAAAAGGTCGGTCTGGCTAAGTTCATGTTCAAAGATAAACATTGGCCGTTTTTTGTTTTGAGGAGGTCTGTTCCACTCTAGCAATCTCTGAATGTGCTCCACAGGGCGGGGCACAGTCTAAAATTCTAAAATTTAAAAAAAGAGTTTAGAAGCAACAGCCATTGCTCTATTGATGAGTTTGTTGAGATTGGCAAGGCTTGCCAAGTTGAGTGTTAAGATGATCTTATAGTCACAGATCAAGATGGTTTAGAGACCATCAGGGAATTGAAACTCTCAAGCTCTCCTGGCCCTGATAGGGTGAAATCTCAGTTTCTGATGAGATGCTCACTGGTTCTTTCTCTTGTTTTCTTGTACCTGATGCGTTACATCTTGGATCAGGGCAAGTTCCCCTCTTCTCTGAAGCTAGCTCATGTTGTTCCAATTTTCAAAGGGGAGATAAGTCGCTCCCCAGTAACTATAGGCCAATTTCTCTCACTTCAAATATTGCGAAGGTGTTTGAGAAGATCATAAAGTTCAAACTGTTTGAATTTCTTGATATTCATGAAGTCCTTCCTCCTAGCCAGCATGGGTTCTGAGCACATTTTAGCACGGTTACCCAACTGATTGAACATATAGAGCAGATTATTGAGGGACAAGAGAGCCATGATCAGTTGATGTAGTTTATCTCAATTTTGCCAAGGTAGATCATGGTCTTTTATTTAAAAGGCTCCATGAAATTGGGATCCAGCCTCATCCATGAAGGATTTAGGTGTAGCCCTCTAGGATAATGGAAAGTTTGATGAGCATATCCAGTTGAAAGTTGGTAAAGCGTTTCAAACATGTGGTTGGATATATTACAGATTTAAGTCCAGAGATAGCATCACGATGCTAACTCTGTACAAGTCGATTGTCCAGCCACATCTTGAACATGCCTTGCCCATTTGGGCTCCAAAAGGTTATTAGGTTTGCGAAAGCTCAAGCAGGTCCAAAGATGTTTTACAAGGAACATTGAGGATATGGGAGAGCGCTCATATTGGGAGAGGTTGGAAAGGTTGGGATTGTACAATATTCAGAGAAGGTATGAAAAGTATCTGATACTGTACGTTTTCAAAAGCATCTATGAGCTTTGTCCCAAACCAGGATTTAGGGTCATTTGTAGTGACCGTAGAGGCTTAACGTGCGTTTTGAGAGCACCTTCAAGCCCTCAAGAATCCAGGCTAGTTAAAGCAATGAAGTCTTGATCCCTTCTTTTTCGGGCTCCTTCATTGTTCAATTTGCTACCTTCAAATGTTTGTAGGGCGTATGTAGGCGTTGATCCAGTAGCAGGATTTAAGTCAGACTTGACCAAGTTTTTGACTAAAATTCCTGATCAACCTTAAATTGGAGGGTGAGCCAGATCAGCCAAGGACTCTAAAGAGAGGAAACGATGCGGCTTTCCCCTGACCGCCAACTTAGGTCATTGCGTTAAATCAAGACAGTAACTCTAGTATCAATAACACAATTCAATTCGTACTACATAGAACATTTAAGTGTTTTTCATTAATTAATGATCTCATTGATATACACCTCCGTCCATATACGAAATATTTCTGAATTAATTTTGAAAGTCAGAAGAGTAAGAGAAAAACCTATGAACATCAAATTAACTAAAAACAATCAAATTTTCTTTCAAATCTGTTTCTACTTATTACAAAGTCTGTAAAAAAGACAGGTATTATTTAAAGGGCACAGAGTAATACCAAAGTTCTGAAGACTAGATCTCAATTTGAACTTTGGACTCCAATATTTTTTTTTCTTGCAAAAGCATCCAAAATACCAAAAAAGTCAAATAAAACAGGTGCCTTATCTCTTTAAATTATCATTCCATGATTATGAAGCATCAATATGTGTTTAAAGAACAATACGTAGCTCAGAGCTACAGTATGTCTACTGTTGGATTGAGGGCCATTCCCAGAGTGAGAACAATAGTTTCATAACAAACGCGTCAAATTACTTAAAACTTAGTCAAGATGTTTTTGAAACAATTTTCTACAAATAATATTATTAGCAAAAGAGTTTTGTCTGATTGTGTTTAGAGAAAATTCTTGCTTTATCAAGGAAACCTAATTAGCCCTTTTCAGTTGTTGTACTTTAAAACATGGGTAAAGTCTTTTGAAGTATATTTTCAAACCCGGTTTTAAGCACATTTCATCAATGGTTACGAAAATGATATTAGTCATATATTTTCTTGAATAATTTTGCCAATAATTGACATTGAAATATTTCAGCAGCAAAAGTTTAGGCCTTTCTTGGCGGGAAAGGCTTGGTGATCACTAAAAAGTGGCGTTTCCTTGCTTTAATGTCCTTGGATCAGCCAATTCTAATTTGTTGGTCGATCAAATTATACATTCAAGTAAAATTTAAGTAACATGAATAAATTTCTATTCTTGAACTGCTGGATTCCAATTCCAGCGGCGGTAAGGAAGTCCGAAAAGAAGATATTTTGGGGACTCGTTTACAACCCTATAGGTTACGTGGTTTCGTGAACATTCCCAGATACGGAACGACACAAGAGGCCAAGAAAACAAACCTTGTGACCACGTGCGTATTTGTGTGTTTGCTGTCCAGAAACCTTTTCCTTTTGGATTGATTAAGAGCACGTTGGGCCTTGACTTGTTCACCCATCGCGAAAAGAGGGCGTGTTTCCCTCAATGACACGGAACTGAGGATTGTTTGCGATCATCTGGTATCATCTTGAAGCTTATAAGGTATCATGGGTAAATTTCGCGTACGCTCCAAGAGCGCCAAGAAAGGACAACGTTGGGCTCGCGGTCAAAGTGGTCAATCTAATCCGGTCAAACATCGACATCGTGATGCGGCTAAATCGCGATCGTGGGGTGGAACCTCAGCGTCGGGCCGTTCCGCCGCCAATGACTCGCCGTGGGCGGCCGGACCGGGCAAATTGACGGCCGAGTCGTTGCTCAAACACGACGCGCTCTCGGGCGATGCGGTCATGAGCTCGATGCCCATCGATGATGATGATGCAGTTTCCTTGGGCCAAACGGCCAAGACTTTCGAGACCTTCGCCTCGGATTGGACCCAGTGCTCGCATCAAAGCTTTCATCGACTCATGCGACGATTCAACGCCAACAATCCTCAGCACAAGGAAATGTTGGCCATTTTAGCCGCTATCACCGAGCTCATCAAGGAAAAAGGCGGAGAGGAAAGCTCCACCGAATACTTTGCCGCATTACTCGCCACGCTTGAAAGTACGGACACGCTCGAGGCACTATCCGCCGTTCTGACTCTGGTGTCCATGGTGATCAAAACCGTACCCGCAGAGGTGCTCCAAGCGAAGTTTGGTGTGGTATCTAAGCTCTTGCTGGACCTTTTGGCCCAACAATCCGAAGCCGGTCAATCCACCTCGGTTGTTCGGGCCTTGATTGGATGCTTATCCGTGCTTTTGCGCGCTCAAAGTCTATTTACCTGGAAACAGAGCTCCACTCATCAGGTGTATCATTCGGTGATGGCCTTCATCACCCATCCTAAACCTAAGGTGCGAAAGGCCGGTCAGCGGGCCATCACCTCGATTTTGCGTGGCAGTTGGATCATGACTCAAACTAATGCTCCTTCGTTCCATCCCATGATCGGGGCCACCATGAAAGAATGCCAGTCCAATCTGAACTTAAACACCGAAATCAAATCCGTGATGTACACGCTCGCCCTCATGAAGGAGATCATCGGCGTGGCTCCCCAAAGCCAAGTTAAGGCTAGTTGCGATCTGGTCTTGTCCCTATTGCAATCTAAGGCTCATCCTAACATTAACACCTGTGGTATGCAAATGCTTTACGGGCTTTTTGAGACCCGTCCCAATCCTTCGGTCCTATCCTCCGACTTGAACGCTCGGTTGGTCACGGCCATCTATGACTTCAAGCCCTCAGTGAACGACGCCCAACCCTTCATCTCGTGGCTGACTGTTCTACAAGAGGGTCTCCTCAATCTGAATCAACTGGATCCCAATCTGTGTTGGGCTCACCTACCCAAATTTTACACCGAGGCTAAGAAAGGCTGGGAAGCGGATCTGAAACACGTTAATGTGGCTGCTACCACCGCCATGAAAGCCATTGCCATTGAGTGCATCAAACCACAGGCTGCGGTCATGGCCACCCAAGCTAATATGACTGAGGTGTTCGTTAAGATTTTCGCTCAAATCAAGGATGGTTTTAGCTACCAATATCATGCCAGTTATTCCCAGGTACGTTGGTTTGGTGTTTTTTTATTTAATTTAGAATACACATTAATCATTATTTTATTATTTCTGTCAGGTTCTGCATTTGTTGTCAATTGTGTTCGATGTAGCAGGCGAAGAATTCCCGGCCATCACGGGCGCCATTCTTCCTGAATTGGCTGAAAGACGAAACTCTGAGAATTTCGCCTTCACAAACGAGCTTGATTACGTCGTGGGCAAAGCTGTGAGAAAGTTGGGCCCGAAAATGGTCCTCTCGTTCATAGACTTGCAGATCAAGGGTGATGATAACCCCCGAAGCGGGTTTCCTCGGAGTTGGCTTCTGGTCGTGATGCGAGGCAACATTCAAAACACAGAGTTGGGATTTTTCATTGACTATTTTTACCCGTTGGCCGAAAAATGTCGACTCCGCTCTCATCGTTGCTTAAACCAAGACGACCGATTTGGTCATAAGATCTTCCAAATGCTGGAGTTGCAGATGTGGGATCTTCTCCCGGGATTCTGCAATGGAGCCAGGGATCTCGAGGAGAGCTTCAAAGTTATCGCCCGAGTTCTGGGAGAGCAGCTCAAGGTCAGAAAAGAGTTGCGCATGAATATCATGGCCTCACTTCGACAAATCATCCTGAAGACCGCTGACAAGGAGGAGGATCGTCTAACCATAGCTCGATATGCCAAGAATTACTTGCCTATTCTGTGCAACATCTACACCACGCCATCGGTGGGCTCAGAAGAAGCTGACCAACGATTAGCTACTTTCGAAACCATCAAGCAATTCCTTCGGATTGCTCCGTCCGACCTGATTTACTCCATGTTTGATAGCACCTTCGAGTTGTACCAGAGTGAAAGCGGATTCATGAGAGAGGCCACCTTGGATTTGTTGAGAGCCGAGCTGTGCTATCAAGATATTCCCCGTATTCAAAAGCTCTTTGACGCTGTTGTTGGCAATTTGGCGAGTACCGATCACACCCAACAAAAGAAGGCGTATCGTGTTTTAGAGGAGATCTGTGGCTCCAGCAGTGAGTCCTGTTCAGAGTTCATCTCGCTTAATTTGGAAAGCATCCAAGCGGTGTTCCTTAAATCTCTTTCCAATGCCAGTCCAACGAGTCGAGCCTCTCGTCTCTCCAGTTTGACACACATTGCCCGCAAATTGAAAGTGGAGCAAATCCCGTTTCTTTACCAAGTGATTCCTGAGTGCGTTCTCTGCATCAAAGCTACCAACGAGAAAGCCAGAGCCAATGCCTTCAACTTAATCTTGGTTATCGCCGAGATTTTGCTACGCCTCAAATCTGAAGGGAGCGATGTGGTAATCAGAGAGTATATGGAGGTTCTAGTGGCCGGCTTAGCTGGATCGGCATCCTTGATTCATTGCACCATGTTGGCTATCTCTCGAGTGTTTTATGAATTCAAAGACATGTTCCCGGAGAGTGTGGCTGATTGGTTGGCCGAAAAAGTGTGCCTACTTCTTACCAACAGAGAGCGTGAGGTGGTTGGTTCGGCTTTAAGTTTCCTTCAAGTGTTTGTTCAAGTCAACCCTGTGGCTCAAACCACGAAACATGTGCCTCAGATCATCACCTCTCTGATTACGATGACCGAAGATTGCAAGCGATGCTACCGATTGAAGACCAGATACCTTCTGGATAGGATTGTGCGCAAGTTTGGTTACGATTTCGTCCTTAGTATGGTCCCTAAAGATGATGTCCTCACTCTGAATCGATTAAAGAACATAAGAAAGAAACAGATGCAGCAGAAACGACGAAAGGATGGTGCAGAACCCGGAGAGAGCGATGATGACGACGACGATCTAGAATTCAACATCAAATCTAAATCCAAGACCATGGAAGATATTCTCCAAGATTCGGATTCAGATTTGGAAGACACCATGGACACGGATTCTGAGGCGAGAAGTGCTAAGAGGAATAAGAAGAAGAAGACCAAAGGTGCCAGTGTGGCTTTTATCACCGACAATGACGAAGGTATCGTGGACTTCTTAGACCCGTCTGCAGCTCAAAAGGTGTCGTCCGTCCGCCCCAAAACGAACGCTGAGCGAGACTAGGCGTCTCAAAGCAAGGCCAAGAACGGAGGATTCGAAATCGGTTCAGATGGTCGTCTCATCATCAAAGATTCCGAGGACGAAGACGGAGACGAAGATCAGGAGAACAGAGACCGATTCACGTACCTTTCGGACGATGAAAACGAGCAGGATAGCAATACATTCAAGGCATTGGTCTCCTCTTCAGCCGCTCGCAAGCGGAAAATGGGCGGAAGTGTGGCAAGTAGTCGGGTTTCGAGAAAAACTAACGAACCGCCTATGAAATACCAAGCAGGTGGTTCGGGTATTCACCGGCCTGTCGGAGGTGGGGCGAGACCAAGGGAGCCACAAGCTTCCCAGGACTCGAATTCGTATGGCTCAGAGTACCGGTCGACGAAAGCCCGAGGCGATGTAAAACGAAAGGGCAAACCTGATCCATTTGCCTACGTTCCTCTCCAGAAGAGTTCTTTGAACAAGAGGAAGCAGGCCAAGAACAAGGGCAAGTTCAAGAATCTGGTGAATGCGGCCAAAATTGGCGCTCAAACTGGAAGCAAACAGAAATCCAAATTGGTGTCAAAGATGAAAGATATGCAAGTGTGAAATCGAGTATCTTTTCTCCAATGAGGTTGAAATGAATAAATTATCATAATATGTAATAGTCTCGTGGTTTGGACTTTAATTACATAGGGATATTTGGTTGAGCCTTGGCCGTACAGCAGGACTTTAATTACATAGGGATATTTGGTTGATGTTAAGGAAGTGACGTTTATTCTCAGAGGGTTGGCTTTTTGAGAGCATTTTTGATCAAGAACTACGTCTTAGGTACTCGTGTGATTATCAAGAACTACGTCTTAGGTACTCGTGTGATTAAAAAAAGGAAAACCCAGATTTACAGATATCCAACCATTTTCTCAGAAGTTCCGCGAGTCCTGTACGTGATACTTAAAAAAGAACAACAACAGCGCTAGATCATACTGTTCGTTCTTAAGCTTCACTACTTTCACGTCTCGATTTCTGCTTAAGAAGAGGTCAAGACAAATTTTGTCGAATTGGAGCAGTTTCAGCCAAAATCTGCCGATGTAGGAAAATTGAGCTATCTCATAAGCCCCAACTAGGTTAAGTTACCTCACTATGAATGATTTTACTGTCATTAACCTTGTCTTAGCATTTAAAAACCTCATGGTTAACACATGTATTCATAATAAAGATTCAATTGCCACTCAGAGATCCGGCGCATTCACGCAGTTCGATCTATTGCAACCCAAATTCTTTACAAAATCCCCGTAGATCCAAGACACGGCCAAACTGTTCTTGAGTTGAGGTCATGTTGATAAAACAATCCAGGTTATTGCAACTGGAGTCTGTCTTTATGGGTGGGTATTGAGGAGGCGGAGAACGCCATTGGCCTTGATCATCCAACATGTGACTTCGGTCTGAAGCAAAAAGTGCCAAAAACGAGGGACCTTGGATCACTCGGAAGAAGCGGCGATATTTAGATTCAATAAATTCTTCGGACCGAATAGCTTGTGTGTAAAACTCTTTTAAGGAGCAAGGAAACGGTAATGTTGTGTCCAAATCCAGAACGACCACCGATCCGTCTTGGGCTTGAACGTGTATCAAAATCACGTGGTAGTCCCAAAGGACAAGACCGTCCTCGCGTTTGGAGGCTCGCTGAGCCCATAGGGGGATAACACGTTCAGGATTGGAAATGAAAACCACATGGCAACTCGACTGAAATTGGTGGGGAATTTCACGACTCATACGTTGACACAAATGCCAAATGTTCTCTTCACAATAACACGGGGTGTAAGTGCATGACTTCTGATCGATGGTCCTTGATTCGCCGTTGAGAAACATGATAGATTCACACTTGAATGATTGAGGATTGACAGCTTATAAAACCGCGGGAATCACCATGGGTGGTTAATCAATCGGATGGGTGCTAGAAAACGGCAACAAATAGCCATACAGATGGCTATTTGGAGAATAAAAATGAGGCCAAGTATCCCAAAGACTGAGTGAGTGTGGAGGTTTGATTTCTGTTTGGTAAACCCGGTGTTCTTTGTTGTAAATGTTGGTGGTGTTTCAGTGACTCTAACATCAAAGACGAGAAATGTGCAAGAATTTGCTGAAAACTATCAGAACGTGTCTTTGATTGATCATCTCTATCACCTCTAGAAACCAGAAATCAAGGCATGTAGGGAAATCATCGAACAGAGTGGAATACCACATCTGACCCGCTTTACTTCTGATTAGTTACGTTTTTCACAGATTTTGAGGTCAGATTTAACATAATTGTTGCAAGGCATGGAGACACTACCTTTTGATATGGGATATTGAAGCAGGAAAGCAAGATGACGTCATCTTCAAATTATGAGAGCTCACTTGGATTGTACTTTTGAGGCTTAATAGTTTTTTGTCGATACCTTAGAAAAGTTTTTTTTGTCTAACATTGAGACTAGTAACTTGGTCTGATCTGACCTAACCTACCCTACCCTACCCTAACGCCACGCCCTATCTTTTGCAAGGGTCCCTACCCCGCGGGGGCTGAATGCAAGGGTACTAAAAAAGTGGCAGCTCCCAGCAAAACGAAGCTACCAAAGGATGATACGAAATGCGAGGAAAAGTAGGCCACACACTTTGTTCTAAAGGATTGGTTGGCTGGCTGTCAGAACGATTCAAATGCCCCATCTGCCACTCACTGGACCAGTCTGATTACGAGAGATCCGATTTGAAAATAATGAATTTTGGTCCAAAAATATTTTGGAATTGATGAAGATTGTGAATGAAATTGAAAATAATCAAACAAAAAAAAATTGGATGAAAAAATATAGAGGGAAGATTAAAAACATAATATTATTTGGAGGGAGGGAGGGAGGCCGCAGAGTTATCTCAATAGTCCTTTTCATTCTCCTCTCCCTCCTCTCATTGCAGACAAACAAACGTAGAAACAGAAGAATACCCCCTAAGATGCCTGACTTTGTCAAGGGTAGCTTAATACGTCTTTTTTCAAAGTTACAGATCAAGTAAAATATAATCAAGACTATTTTTGAGACACTTGTCCCTGAAACATTATCATCGGGATGACCTTTAAAGGCAAAATTTAGGAGGACTTAGTTCCTGTAATTCAACCCACAACATTTTTAACTCGGAGAGTTATGGAGTCCGAACATCTCACAGGAAATCCTTGTTTTATCAGACAACCTTTGTAATGAAACAATTGCTTGTTTGTCAGTTAAAATTTGCCAAATTGTCCTGTCTGTTTCTACGTTATCCTCTTGGCCGTATCCAGCATATCCAGCATGAAAATCTAGAGCTAGGAAATTCCAGCTCCACCAATGAGGTCATTTCCAAAATACACTTACCGAGGACGAGATTTTAGCCCAAGAGTACCGGCCACCCGCAACCCCGGCTTGACTGTCCATGCAAATGGCTGTTTCATGGCAACAACGCTGGAGAACTGACGGTCGAACAGACTGGGCACAGGCACATGGACCACCGCAATAGTTGCCAGGCTTAAATTGGAGAACTTTGCCAAAAAGAAGCCACTAGATGAAAAAAGCTATCATATGGCATTTATACCTATGTAAAAAATAATGGAGACCTCACTTCTGACCAAGTTTTTTCTCGCATGGTTCACGTTATCATGTGCATCAAATTGAAAAATTATATTTTTACTTCCATTCGTCATGAACATGGTTTCATTACTTCGATCTTAATAACATTAAGCTATTACATTATTACTTATTCGCATTTCAAAATATTCATAGAATTATTTTTTATCTGTTCATCTTGAAGTGATTAGTAGAAGAATTTGTTAAAGAGTTTTGAAGAAAAAAGTGTTAAAGAGTTTGTCAAGTTAAAGATGGACAACCTTTCATGGAAGTAATGTTGTTACTCCAGTTATAAAGTAAGAGGACTGAAAGCATCAGGTGCATTAAGGGGCCCCCTTGGAAATATTCAAGAAGTTGTGACAAAATGTTTTTAATCTTTCAATGCAGTTTCCATTCCATTGGTGGAATAGTATCCTTGTTAATGCAAACTCTTGACATTATATGATTACAACTTAATTTTGACATTTCATAAGGTCTATGGGGCAGAATGATTTTTGTCTTTTGTCTTTAAGTCAATTAGGTATAGAAAAGTTGGATTTGGTTAGGATTAAGCAAAACAATTCGGATTATAGTCGGATTAAGCAAAAAATTAATCGGATTATAGTTGTATTAAGCAAATATATCTCGAATTCGAATCCGGAAAAACTTCGCATTCGGATTCCTTCGGATTGGGCAAAACCCTCGGATTTTGATTCAGATTACAAAAAAAATTACAAATGGATTCAGAGACCCTGTCGGATTCGATGCACAGCTCCAGGCTCAAAACGTGAAAGACGTGGAATATGTACTGCACAGGGCGCAGTGGTATGAATTCCTGGGTCTTTTAACCTCTTTATACACAGGCTTTATAGGCCTCTCTGACATCATTGTCAGCAAAGTCATATTATTTTCATCCCAAAGAAATGACGAAAAAAGACACAAAACACAGCAATTCCTTTGATGTTGTTGGTTTTTGTCTCAAAACTACCACAAAAATAGATTTAGTGAATAGATTCCACTTCCAAATAAAAAATGCTAAGGAGGAACATAGGTGCCACAAAGTTGCCAATTTAAGGAAAATAGTAGCCACTTTCCCCCAAAGTGGCACCCAAAATTGCTATCTGGCAGCTATGGCTACCAGACAGGGAGTAGTTCAGAGCAATGGTGACTAAATGGTGATCTGGAGAAATCCCCGATAAAGAGGCTATTTTTGGCTCTCTAATGGGCTAGCTAGATTGAGATGAAAAAGTCCCTCAAAAGGAACGTACACATTTCATATACTAAATTACGTGCCAATAGCATAATTTTTTCTGCTTGTATGCCAAGACAGCTGTTCAGGTTTGAAGCGAAGATGAACACTTGGCTGTGAGGACAAAAGCGTGGACATGGTGCTAAGTCAACCTCCACCATGGGTAGATCAAAATTATCGTTTTTTTTAATTAACTGGCTTGTTTGAGCCAATGGCCGAAGAACTAGGCACTAACCAGAACTGCACAACCAAGGATTTTGTTTCTTGAAGTACAACACGGCAGATTTTTTCAAGATTTAGCTTAATCATTTGCTGTTTTTTCAGCTTACAAAATACCATATTTACTTCATAGCAAGTCTCGATTCAACGAAAAATTTCGATTTAACGGTATGTGCTCCGCTGACGGACAATATCATTCAATCGAAGTTTGACTCTACCAATATATGGGGGTACCAAGGAGTTCCAGATCTCGAGGTTTCACGCCAAATCTGGTCATCTTGCTCAGAGCTCCGGAGTAAGAGCGGTAAGAGCGCTCATTGCCGTCAGTGTCTTTTCGTCAAGTAGCGCAACTGGCTGCCCACTCTTTTCGGTGATTGAGAAACAGGGGAGAAAGAACGAAGGAGCGAGAGTCAAGAAAAGAGAGAACATGCTCTGTTTCTCTCGCTGAAGAATTTGGCAGCGCCAGTTACAATTGCCAATTTGGCATGATGGATGCCAAATTCCAAAAATTTGACGTCTGGTTTTAGGCATTAAAAAAAATTAAATTTGATATTGCTCAATCAATAATCATTCCAAATAACGAGCCTTTGACATAGTCTCTCACATTTTCATCAGCTCCGAGAGGTACTATCAAAATGAAAACAAACGATGGTAGATTGTGGCATAAACTTCTAGAGATATGGATTGTGAACAAGCTTCCCGCCAAATCGGCCTGCTCTTAGTCATAGCGACTCTGAGCCACTTTTGAATGTATGTATGTATTTCAGGGGTTTAAATGCGTATAGCTCATACTGTAAAAAAGCAATAGCTCCTCAGGACCTCCATAAGCAATATGGCTTGTTTTCATGGAAGGATCAAAGTCGCACAATGTAATGTAGATCTCAATTAAAGGCCACTAGGTCATTTTTAAATAATTTGATTGTGAAAGTTTTCTTTATCAAGGCTATATTGTCAAAAGCTTATGTAACTGACCAAAAGCAGGCCGAAAATTCGGTTTTTATTTAGTGTTTACAACATTACTTAGGACATATCTCCTGAGTTCCCTAAGCTTAGTTTTGGGCTCAAACTTGGCCAAGTTCATCTATTTAACAAGATCTTGTGGTCGTATCTAGCATCTATAGTCGTATGAAGTGCTCAATTGGAATAAAGGGAACGGTTGAACTAGGAGACAATACATTTTTGGTTCTGTTCGCAGTCCACAACTCTGGAAGCCCGTGATTGTGGTCATCAAGGAATCTTGTTGACCCACATTCCTTTTGAGCACTTCCTTGACAACTTTCAACCCTGAAAATATGTCTAACCCCTGAATTTTGTAACACTTGACGTGCTTGCTAATTATGATCAGTGAACATATAACACATGAAGCTAAGCTAACCTGATACTTCCACTTCTGTTGGCAAGGGCTCAACCGCGATAAACGTTATTCTCCACCGATTAGTTGGCGGTGCTCATTTATAAATTTGTGACAAACTGTTAGAAAGGTTTGGAGAGAGAGTTTAAGGGCTATTAATATCATTTTAGGTTAGGTTGGGTTAGGTTAGGTAAGGTTAGGTTAGGTTTGATAAGGTTAGGTTAAGTTTAAAAAAGGTAGCACCGCCAACTAATCGGTGCAGAATAACGTTTACCCTCAACCGCTCAGTTGAATGTCCTGAATAAATATTTGACAGGGAAAAGTAGTGGAGAGGAAAGCTCTCTGAAACCTCACTGGAAGACGTTTCAGTTTTGCGTTACCTATGAATTGAGTAATTGAATCATGAAGATGGAATTCATTGAGCACTCTCTCAATGGGAATGCATCGGATCGGGAGGTAAAGCATAGCTCTACACAACCTCGGTGGAGAATAACGTTTACCGACGTTCGATCTTCGGCCGAGCTTTCCACTCCACTACTGACGTACTGACGTACTCCATGATTGGCTCAACTGCACAGGAAAGTAATGACGCACGACGCACTTTTTATCATTGTGTCACAAGAGATAAAGGTGATTTTGACCCATGCAGTTGAATGATTAGAAATAAGAGTCGTCCTCCTCATGCTCAAGGCAAGACTGGATGGAGGGACAGGCGGTCAACAAAGTAACTCTTGCAACATAAAGAAATGGCAGTTCGGCATGATTTTGGCCTAATTTCCTCACCGCTTTGGCATAAAAATCCCGAAGTAGTCTGGCAACAGTTGGATTGAAAGAGAGAACAAGCAGAACAAGCTAGCTAGGC
>NC_081449.1:7459562-7484817 GCF_007210705.1 Tigriopus californicus | reverse complement strand
ATAAAAATCCCGAAGTAGTCTGGCAACAGTTGGATTGAAAGAGAGAACAAGCAGAACAAGCTAGCTAGGCCTTATTGGATGGAACCAATGTAGTGGCGTGCACTCACTAGTGTGTGTGTGTGTGTGTGTGCTCTGTGGAAGTGCTCGAAATTGTGGCAGTGGTGCTGTTCGTGCGTTGGTGGGTTGTTTGTGCCACAGGCAGAGGGATTCGGAAATTGGGATCGGGTCCAGCCCCAAGGGAATGACAGAGGTGGGCAGGATCGTCATCTTGATCTAAAGCCCGTGTGCGTGTCCAGGTTGTGAGGTCTGAGGAGGCTTTAACTCTCTGTCTGTAACTGATTCTCCATCACCTTCATCCTCCATCGTCGTCATCATCCATCCCATCCCTCACAAGAGCAGGAGGATGTCGAGCTCGGAGACGGGATCGGAGGAAGTGTTAGGCGGACGAGGCGGGGGAGGAGGAGCGGGGGGTGGGGGAGGTCATGGGGACTTGGCCTCGCGCACCTTGGTATTGGAGTCCAAGCGTTTCTACTTGGATGTGAAGGAGAACACGCGGGGTCGCTTCCTCAAGATGGCTGAGATCAGCGCGGATGGACGAAAGAATCAAATCCTCATGAATCTGCCCACTGCGGCTCAATTCCGCCAGCATCTCGTGTCTTTCATCGAATGCTACCAAGATTTGGAGCCTGTCGACCCGAACAACTTGACTCAAGGCGAGCTCAAGTCCGAGGTCATGTACAAAGAGGATAAGAAATATCACCTTGACTTAAAGGTGAGTAATAAATGAATGAATGAATGAATGAATGAATGACTTAGTGGTGGGGTGGATAGTGATAAGCGGCCGCTACTTTGTTAATGGTTGACTACATGTGCCGTTTTTTGTTTATTTTTCCTCCAGGAAAATGCCAGAGGTCGATTTCTCAAAGTCTCCGAGACGTTTACCCGCGGTCATTCGCGGTTCCAAATCTTCATTCCGGCTGATGGGATGGACGAGTTCAATCAACATCTCAAGGAGCTCATTGACGAGTACAATGACGGGGATGTGGAAGAGGCGTCTAATTTCCCCGAGAACCGCAACATCCGCATCGAGAACAAGACATTCTTTTTCTCGTGCAAACGCAATGCCCAAGGCCGATACATCACCGTGTCCGAATTCAAAGGCAACTATCGTAATTCGATCCTCATCCCGGAATCAGGATGGGACGAGTTCAATGAAGTATTTGACGAGTATGTCAAGCAATGTAAAGACAACGCTTGAGTCTAACGAATCTCCGAGTACTTACCGAAGAAAAAGAGGATCTAGGAATAATTGGCAGCAAAGTATACTTGGGGACGAATGAATCAAGCACGTACGTACCCCACATCCGTGAGAGGATCGAGAAAAAGATGAGGAGGAGCCAGTCATGAACCCCGTGGAAATTATGCCGAAATTGAACCAAAATTATTAAATCGTCTTGCCCAGCCAGTGTCGGGCCATGGGCATTCTCTTGCGTGCTTCGAGTACAACAAAAGATGAGTTTCCTGACAGACGATGTTACGCCGTGTCTCCAGATCATCGGATCTCCATCGTCGCGCCAATTCTATTTTTCCACGAATGCCTGAAGGTTACGGTTGTTAGAAATGCCATCTGTACCTTACCTTTCATTGTGTTGCCGTTAATATTGATCCCTTTATGAACGCAATTGGCACCCAATTCGACACCATTGAATTGATAAGCATATTTACGATATTTACGTTGTAGCTAGGCTCTTGGTTAAAAACTAGCAAATCTAGATTGGTCGACAATGCTTGATCAAGCACAACCCCAAGTCTATGGTCGCATATGACTTATGACCTCTCATTAAATAGAGCTTCTTTTGACCATGGAGTAGCTTCTCGCCGATGTCATGACAAAAGAAAAAAAAAGGCTTATTTCCTCAAACAAGATCAATTCTAATGATTAATCCCCGACAACTAGAAGCTATATGACTAACATGATTGCCCGGCAACTGATCCACCAGATTTCAGCCTTACAGTTTAACTTTTATCCATGCCCCTCCATAGTCCGAACACCATTTGCACGCCCTCGTTCCAAGTGTGTGCCATGATGTACTCGGCCATATTCACGTATTCTCCATCTCTCGTTTGTCATCCATCCTCCAGCCAAGCATAGTTTTAAAAGCAAACGATTTCCCCTCTCCTCTCTCTCTCTCTCTGCATCCACCTATCTCACAATCAACCAACAATACGATATGATTTCGCGATTATCCATGATTGCTCGCTAGATCTTCATATGTAACCTTAAATTATCTCCGTTGCCCAATTGCCATATTGTTACGTGGCTTCAAACTCAAGATTCAAGGAAAGCAAGATCATTAATATAAATATTCAAAATTATCAAAAGTATGTAGAAAAAAAAGCAAATATATGATTTACAAAGGAGAAAGCCGTTCATAGTTCATATCGTCCAAACGAGAGATGTCTTTCAGCATCTGTCGTCAAGCTCACCCAACCTATCTATCAACCAACTCTCAACCTATCGAGATTCCCGCCAAATCAGCACAACGGGCTTGAAGTCTCCAACAACAACAACAACAACAACAACATATTTCGTGTCCAATGCAATTTGTGAGACTGGAAACTCGGCCAGGAAATTTTCACAATCATGCCAGAATTAAACCCTACCCAACATCAAAATCTACCATGGGTTGAAAAATACCGTCCGAATGCACTCAAGGAATTGATCTCGCACGAGGACATCATCTCAACCATCCGGAAGTTCATTTCCGAGGACAAGTTGCCGCATCTCCTCTTCTACGGCCCACCAGGTACGGGCAAGACCTCCACTATTTTGGCCTGCGCCAAAGAAATCTACAAGCCCAAAGAGTTCAATTCCATGGTGTTAGAATTGAACGCCAGTGATGATCGTGGGATCAACGTTGTCCGCGGGCAAGTCCTCAATTTCGCATCCACTCGGACTATCTTCAATTCTGGCTTCAAACTGGTCATCTTGGACGAGGCGGATGCCATGACTCAGGATGCACAAAACGCCCTACGCCGTATTATTGAGAAGTTTACGGATAACGTGCGATTTTGTTTAATCTGCAATTACTTGTCTAAGATCATTCCGGCTCTTCAGAGTCGATGCACCCGGTTCCGATTTGGGCCATTGAATCCGCAGCAAATCTTTCCCCGATTGGAATACGTGTGCCAGGAGGAACACGTGGATGTGACTCAAGATGGGAAAGACGCCCTCATGGGTCTATCCAACGGTGACATGAGGAAAGTTATTAACATCTTGCAGAGCTGCTCCATGGCATTCGATCAAGTCAACGAGGACAACGTGTATACTTGTGTGGGGCATCCATTGAAGTCTGACATCACGAACATCGTCAATTGGATGTTGAACGAGTCCTTTAACACCGCCTATAGCAACATCGAGCGTCTAAAAACTCTGAAAGGACTCTCTTTATTAGACATCCTCTCCGAGGTTCATCTCTTCGTCCACCGACTGGAGCTGCCTCAAAAGATCAAAATTCATCTCTTAATCAAGATGTCGGATCTGGAGAACCGACTCCTAAACGGGGCTAGTGAGAAGATTCAATTGGGCTCTTTGCTCTCGGCATTTCAAGTCACTCGTGAAATGATCAAAGAAGAAGCCTCTTAATTCAGATTGTATTTTAATGCTATAAACATGGACGGGACAGAACATTTTTCTTTTGGTAAACTCTCTTTCAATGACCAGGAGGAGGCGGCGGGGGTGGTCCCAGGGGCGATTGATGGTTGGATTGCATCACACTTTGCTGTCCATAGTAGAATGCGTTGAAAACGGATGGACTATTTGAATGTGCAGTAGCGGGCAATGACGGGGGAGGCACGGAGAAGGCCGGGGGTCGCATGACACCCTCCCATTGATTCTGTGCGTCATAGTTGGATGTCGGATGTTGAGGGGGATATTGAGGCCCCCAATGTCGAGGCCCATGAGAATTTGGAGGTGGAACGGAAGGTGAATACGTGGGCACCACGGGATGAGAATTCCACCGAATGGGACCGAAATCGCGAGGATTGTAACGCTTTTGTTGTCGGTAGAACGGGTTACTCGGGGTCGAACAGGGTTTCTTCCTCGGTACTTGGCTGTGTTGGTTCATTGGAAGAGAGCCGAGTTTCTTCTGCTTGGCCTCACGCTTGAGCCGGATTTCTTCTTCGTCGTCGGAAAAGTCCAGTTTGTGTACTGGCGGCTCTTCATCATGTCGCCAAGAGGCGTCAGTTCCTTTGAGCTTCCTCAACTGTTCCACAAACACGAAATTGGCATACTCGGTTCGAGGGGCGTAAAACACGGGACTGTCGATCTTGATCGCCTTTTCCTTGATGTGATCGCCGGAATTGAAGCGCACGCTGTAGAACGGCTGGCTCACGGGGCCAAAAACATCGAACACTTTGCCCAAGGCCTGAGTTCCTCCCTCCAAGAATAAAACTGAGTCGATGTCAATGGCCGGGGTGCTAGGAAAAGCTTTCACCACCACCAAATCGTCCACCGTCGTTATAATCGTGCCCAACTGGACGCATTCTTGGGCGGGAACGCTAATTTGTAGGTCCTCAATGGGAGGAAGGTCCACGTGAAGTTTCTCCTTCTTGGTCTTCAAAGGCTGAGCTGGACCCTTGGGTCTGATCAAGGCTTGATCGTCGTCGTCGCCCGCGTCTGCTTCGTCTGAGTCAGACGAACTGGAGCTGGAGGTCGATGAAGACACCACGGAACAAACGGACTCGGCCAAACTCTCTTCGTCCCAAATGAGTTCGCGCTTAATGGGGCGATACTCCAATGGATTGAAGTCGATGACTTGGACTTCATCAGCTACTTTCGATTCGTTTACGGGTTCTGTCTTGATGTGACTGAGGCCTTGGATGACATCGTGGAAGAGAAGCTCGTCCAAGAAACTGCGCACCACCTCTTCATTGGTGATGGATTTGGACGGGGGAACCACCGCATGGAGCGGGGGATGATCCACCTCAATTACTTGCACATCTGAATCACTGGAGTAGTCCAAAAGTTGAGAGAGAGCGCCTAACGCCGGTTTGACGTCTTCTTCTGATAAGTGATCGTCCATCAAGAGTGGTGTGGTATTAACGTTAAAGAATGATTTATTCACCTCGAAGCGAAGAAAGAGGCTCTTCTCGGTGAAATACTTGCGATTCACATGTGTTTTTGTGATTGTTGACTATACTTTTCTTCTGGGGTGGCCATTATTATTAGTCCCAAAAGACCTCAGAAAATTGCTATGCCTTCCATGATGCCGGCATGATCCATGTTTCTTTATTTCGTTTCTGAATGTTTGAAATGAATTTGAATTAATTCTCTTTTTATTCCACATACTTCATGTCAAGCCCAAAAAGGTACTGTGAACTTTATGCCCAATGAATGGCGCGGTCACCTTTAATGGCGGGTTCTTGGATTGTATCAACAACAGATTTTGAGTCTTTCATCTCCATCGTCATGTTAGGCCTTAAAGCCGTCGATCTGATCCGCGAGGCTGCTCGCTCTCAAGGCCAGCTCCAACCTTTCAACGAGGACAAGGTAATAATAACAACCTATGGCACGCATCTACCGTGGGGCCCAGATAATTGTGGAAAAATGGTCGTGGTATTTTTACGTAGCCAATTTGAATCTTGGTCCAATTTGACGGTGCCCACGAACTACATTCTGCTTGTTTGCTTAGCTTCTGTTTAATAACAATTGCCTTACGAACATTTATTGCAAAAAAAGATGTCACCAAAGAAAAGGTGTCAGTTTTGCTTGACACACAAGTTCTAATGAAGGAAATCCCAGAAATTGCAAAATGCTCCCTGTCTCTTGTCTACAAGGTCAGGGATTTCGAGAAAAATGGCGCAGGACTGAAAATGAAGCCTTGGGTAGAGGGTAATGTACGTAAACTTGACTTGCTTGGCCTTGGAGATTGAAGTCAGATCCACAACAAGCAAGTGCACGTTGGCCAAGGAGCTCAATGTAGGCAAGACCACCATCCAAAAGGGCCATTCATGATCTGGTCAATGTGGCCTCCATCCTCAGCAGGCTTATCGCCGATTGATGTTGGTAGATGGAGCGTCGTAGAGAGAAGGTCCTGAAATCCATCCCATAACAATGCGGAGAGCCTGAAGGCTGCCGTTGACAAGGAGTGGACTGCCATGAGTAAGGGCTTTGTCAACTCTACCTGCAGGGCCCCCCCCCGGCCTCAAATTGAGGCCCTTTTAGAAAAATAAAGGTATCGACTTGATAATGATAAATGTCTCAAAATTTGAACTTGATTGGACATATATTTTTTGAGTTAGATGGCAAAGTTTGCGAGAGGCGCCAATTTTCCACGATTCTCTGGGCCACACTGTATTTCCCCATCACTTATGTTTCATTCATGGTTTCTAATGGTCTCGTCTGATAGGTGCGACAAGTCTTAGAAGAGATGCGATCGTTGTTCCAGCAAAATAAGAAAGAAGTCGAAGAGCGCCACTCCATCAGTCCGGCCATTCATTTACGACATAGTGGCCTCGAACGGAACAAACGTTGTCTATTAGCCTACATAAACGACCGAGCTGAGAAGATTCGCGAACTCCGTTGGCAATTCGGAGCCGTTCTGCCGCCCGAGGTCAAATCCAATTTATGCGAACCCGAGCAACAATTCTTCCAAAAGTACAATAGAGAATTAGCCAATTACATGCGCTCCATCGGTGACGGAGTGGGTTTGGATCTCATGGCAGATCTCCAGCCCCCCAAAACTCTGTTTATTGAGGTGAGATGCGTGCAAGACTATGGCGAATTGGAAACGGAAGAGGGCGAGATCATTTTGCTCAAAAAAAACACGCAACACTTCTTGCCACGATCCCTATGTGAGCCCCTGATTCGACAAGGCATCTTGACCCACATAACATGAAATTTAGAAGCTTTTATATATTTATATTAAACAAGATAATAACACAATATGTTCAATTCGATTTGGCATTACGATGCTTTAACGTGGAAGCCTCTGATGTTTCTGAGCTATTTAGTGTCGATTTTGAGGCCAAAGATTGCACTTCAGGTAGTTTCAAGAGTTCATCTTCTAAGTCTTCGAGCAAATAGCTATGCTCCGTGCCTTCTAGTAATTTGACATCAATGTACTCCACCCCTCGGATGTCCAGATCCGGATATAGTTCGAGCAAGTACAAGCACAATAACCCCAGATGTTCTACGTGATCCATGTCGTACAGGACCAATGTCTTGAGTTTCCGGAGCCGCCACAAACACTCGAGTCCAGACAAATTGATACCACCGCATCCCGAGAGATCCAAATACTCCAGTGAGTCCATGTACTCGGTAGTAATCCGATCTACCGTCCAATCATCCGTATGTTGCGTGTAGCTCACATCCAAATAACGCAAATGGATCAAATTCCGCAGATTCTGATAGCCTTCATAAACGAGCAGAGATTGCGAAGCATCAATGGCCTCAATGAACCAACCGGGCTGATACGAATTGGGTATCATCAACTGACCTCCGTCCAATTCGGTCCAATGATCGTGTCCCACGAATCGAACCCGGCAGTTGCGATAACACAAGAAATGGGCCGCACCCAGATCCGAACCCAGACTCGTGAATCTCGATTTGATAAACAACTGCGATTCAGCCAATCGGACGTAGGTCTTCCGGATCAACTCATACTTGTAATAAGCCCGATCGAAGAACCGAGGGAGAATGGGCCGAGCCGTAATGGAATAGAATTGGCCAGGCACAAAGCTGAATCGATCATCCCGAACCAAAGTACTGGCTTCATCCACTACGCGAGCGGGAATGATACTCGACGATTTGCGCTCGACTACGCCCGTTTCCACGGGACGAAGCACTTGATTCGCGGCCTTCTTCATTATCTCTCGGGTTTTTTGATCTTCTAGCGTGTCGTGACCCCACCAATAAGCCCGACGAAAGGCAAGTCCACCCAGACGACCTGATCGGGAAGGTCCGAGAAGACGCTGAGTGACGTTCCACGCACTCATTTTCAGGAGTTGTTGAACGGAACTCAATGGAACACTGTGTTTGGGTCGTTCATTTCGTCAAATAGCATGGACTTACGTCGATGGGTGAACAAGCAATATTTTCTCGAGCGGAGGAGGATTCATGGGAAGATAGAGCCTGTCTGGTCAGTGGGAAGAAATGNTCCACCCAGACGACCTGATCGGGAAGGTCCGAGAAGACGCTGAGTGACGTTCCACGCACTCATTTTCAGGAGTTGTTAAACGGAACTCAATGGAACACTGTGTTTGGGTCGTTCATTTCGTCAAATAGCATGGACTTACGCCGATGGGTGAACAAGCAATATTTTCTCGAGCGGAGGAGGATGCATGGGAAGATCGAGCCTGTCTGGTCAGTGGGAAGAAATGATAAGCATTAGTTCAAAAACGGTAATGAAAACTACTTTTTGCCTGTGCAAGGCGAAAATTATACTTGGTCAATGTAGGATACAATATTCTTATCTAAGTAAATCTCTGATGATGGTCGCAATCAAAACATTGAGAATTTCTGATCAGGGTGACGTCTATCTACCCAATTCATTGAGTAATTCAGAATATAAATGGTAGTGATGGGACCAATGTCTCTAAAGTCTCAACCATTCAATCCAATACCGGTCTAATGCCAGATTCAAAAGGCATCATGCATTCCCCGTAATTTAAAGTGCCATGGGTGCAGTTTCGGATGCCGCTCGTTTTTCCTTTGATGATTCAATCTGTTCTTTCGTCACGCTAAGTTCTTTTTTCGTCAGGAATCAGGATTTCTTGTCAAGTGAACACGTCCATGAACAACTGACGTTATTCCATGGAGCAAAATCAAAGACAACATGCCCGGCCAAACCGCACTATGCATGCATTAATTTTTGACATTTCTTCCATATTACCTACTTTTCTAAGCAAATAGCATTGTGGTTTTGAGCCCATTTGACAACGCGTTCACCGATTAATACCAAAAATGTTCATTTTGTATGGTTTTATAACACAGCTCACTCACAGTCACTGGATTATTGAAAATTCAATGGGTGGATAGTGCTAGTTGACTGTGATGTTTGCTTTAGTTCTCTCTCCCCAAAATGCTCAATATCAGGGTGGAGGACCACATTTTTCCTTGAATTTACTTTGCTGAACCTGCCTTTTGCACTTTAAGTCAATATTCAATGCCATGATTTGATGATATGGGTAGATGAGACTTGAAACATTAATAGAATAACTGTGAAACATAACGGGCTTTGGTTGTGCCAATATTTCATTGTTTTAACTAAAATATTGTTGGTGTGATCAATAATAAGTCGGATTTAATTTTGATCCATTTTGGCGTCTCTGCCAATGTCTAGGAAAGTCTTAAGCTTGCATGATGCCTTTTGTGTCTTACATTGGACTGTTAAAGGGCATGTCAAGTGAAGGAAATTCAAGGAAAAATGTGATCCGGCACCCTAATTCTTGGCATTTATGGAGGGATAACTAAGACAAACATCACAGTCAACTTGCACTATTTGCCCACTGAATTTTCAATAATCCCGTGACATTCAGTGAATTGTGTTATAAAACCACAAAATAACCGTTTGATGTAATTTGGGGAACGCACTATCAAATTGGGTCAATACTAAAATGTTATTTGCTTAGACAAGTAGGTAAAATAAAATGAATGTCAAAATTCAATGCATCCACAGTGCGGTTTGGCTGGGAATGTTGTCTTTGATTTTACTCCATGGAATAACTTTAGTCGTTCATGAGTGGGTTGTGTTGACTAGCCCTACTACATTGAATGCTTGAGGCTTTAGAGACAGCTTTCCCATTGCTAATATGAATTCATCAAATTTATTGTAGTCACCTTTCATCCCACATTTAGAAGAGAAAATGACAAAGCAATCAGCAGAGGAACAGTATTGATTTTCATGCAACCTCTTATTCCTTTGTCCATCACTCTTGGCTGCTCTGCTCCTTTTTTGTCTTAATGGTTGGAAAAAGTGACGGACAACTCTAGCCGCTTCAGCAAGTTAAAGGCTATATTGTTGTGCATGAAGTCCAATGCAATATCAAAGAATTGAGCCAATTTTAGAGAATTTGTGATCTTCAGCATCTGGTTTTTGTCTCATCCTGTGATTACTGTATCTTGTAACTTGTTTTCTGAGGCAGCTTTTTTCTACCCTGTTCAATAACTTCAGACACCCTTGAATTTCATAACTTTGCTCAAAATGTTATTTCCAATAAAGAGAACTTATCACCTTATAACCTTAGTGTTGTTGGAGTACTTAAGAAAAGAAATCAAGCACAAAATCAACCTCAATCACCTATTGAGCCAAGATGTAATGTAACAAAGTGTTTTTTAGGTTAGAAATAGTAAGATTGCTCAGTGTGTCAGTCAAATAAATGCTCTAGGTTTTCAACTCTTTCTCCAGTTCCCATTTCCGATTTGTTTGCTTTTTATTTGCCTACTTTTTGTTTTTTTCTAACCATTTGAAATTTGGTTTTCCTTGCTTGATACTTGTGATGTGTTTCAAACCAGAATGTCAGCTTCATAGCGTCAAGGACCTCGGCTAGGGCTGCCATCTCAAGAAAAATAGGATACACAAATCAACTCAAAGCCCCTCAGTGACCCTCCCTTTCTTGGTCTCAGAATCCAGGCTGCTGCAAAATTTGTTCTTGACCTTAGATTTTCATTTCTGTACCCTTTTTTGTTTGAATTTTGGTGCCCTAACAGAGGTTCTTCAAGCTGAATAGCTGATTTTTCGGTTCAAAATCCATCATTACTTGATACAGGCAGAAACCTGCCTTCAAACAAGCTTGAGAGCTCTTGGCTTCAGGGATAAAAAAAAACAGGCTCGTCCCATCAATGCAATTCATCATTTTGAAGGCCGAAAATTATTTGGTCCAGCCAAGGACACTAAAGTAAGGAAACGCCATGTTTTTGTGATCACCAAACCTTTTCTGTCAAGTTAGACCCAAACTTTTGGTGCTGAAATTTTGGAATGTCAAATATTGGCATAACTATTGCATAAAATATGTGACTAATATAAATTTTGTAACCCCTGATGGTATGCGCTTCAAACCAGGCATGTATATATACTTCAAATTACTTCAAAGATGTCTTGAAGTACAACAAATGAAAAGTCCTGATAGGTTTTCTTGATAAAGCAAGAGTTTTCTTTAACACAATCAGTCAATTAGTCAATTGTTTTTGAAACATCCTTACCAAATTTCAAGTAATTTGGTGAGCTTGTTATGAAACTATGGTTCTCACTCTGGGAATGGCCCCCAATTCAAAAGTAGACATATTGGATCTTTGAGCTACATGTTGTTTCCTTAATTCATCTGAATGCTTCATATTCATGAAATGATATATCTTAAGAGATTTGACATCTTCTTCACTTCTTCATAAGACCTTTTTGGATTTTTTGGATGATTTTGCAAAAAAAATGCAAATTTATTGGAGTTCTAAGTTCAAATTGAAAACTACTGTACTCTACTTTGGTATTACTCTGTGCCCTTTAAATAATGCTCGCCTTTTATGCAAACTGTCTAATATATGGAAATTTAGACTTTGCAAAAAGACAACTCATTCATGTTTCAGCAATGCCTGATTTTTTTGTCAAGTGTGTGGATTAAGACAAAATTATCAATTCTCCATCCCAGATGTTCTAATATATTAACATGTATGAACATGTACTTTTATGGACTATTCCATGTATTTCTTTTATATTTTGTCAGGGTAAGTTTCTCATCCATTATTGAAATGATTGTTGTTATTTTCTCTCTCCATGAACATTTTTGAGCCAGCTTTGACCAAATATTTCCCTGATTTGACAGATAATTTGATTGTTTTTGAGTAGTTTGATGTCATGTGTATTTCATTTATTCATATGACTTTTAGAACTAATTCAGAAATATTTTGTAACTGAACAAAGTTGTACTCATATATCAAAGAGATCGTTATTTACAAAAAAAACACACTTAAATTTACTCTGTGGCATGGGTAATCTTATTTTATTAATGCCAGAGTTACTGTGTTAATTCAACGCAATGGCCTAACGGCAGGGTGGGCATTTCATTTTTGGACACTTTTGTCCACCCCTGTCCAAAAGTGTCCAAAAGTGTCCAAAAATGAGGGTGGACAAAAGTGGACAAAAGTGTCCAAAAATGTCCAAAAATACGAACCTTTAAAACTACAAATATAAAGGATATTCTGTATGAAACCTATCCTCTACTTCAAAAATTGCTCATTGATGGTTCCAAGAGCAAGATAAGTCTTTAAAACCTTTGCCATATACCTCTAACATACCCAAAAAAGGTATTTGAAAGACAGGTTCTTAACTCTTTTTTTCTTACGTTAGATTAGAAAGCAAGCAGGGAACAAAGTCTCCCTCTAGTAGAATGCAGCTGTTGCAAAGGATTCAAAACCTGAAATAGCTAAACATTATATTCTGGTTATCTGGCTTCATTTATTCAACATTATTAACTTTTTGCAAAAATGTTTTACTTAAAATCATCAGTCATTTGGGATTGCTTTTTAAAAAGTACTAATATTAAAAATTGAATTTCTTACGAATTGCTAAAATCTAATAATGACATATTTTCCTATACTTATGGTTTTTCTTCCATAAGTAAGTTAATTGAGACATTGTTAGGCATATTTTTAACTTTTAAAGATGCGCTTGATGTCAGGAAATGAGATTCCCAATGTTTCTTAAAGAAACATATATCTTAGTTTTTAGATGTATTATAAAAGTGTAATTCATGCACTCCTTATAAATATGTTATGTATATTACAAATATGAGAAGTATTATTGGATATTTGATATTCAGCTCCTAAGCTTTTTTAAAATTATTTTTTTTAAATCTTTGTTAAAATTACCCAGCCACCAAATGCCCTGATTATAGTGTGGCTTTGACTTATTAACATTCAAAATATATTAAAGATATTTGTTTTGACTTTATAAAGCTGTATTGTATCAAGATAACGAATTTCGTTAAGTGTATATCTTGGAAATTAAAAACGTTAGTGAAAAGGCTAGTTGTTACTTCATATTTATGTGTTTGAAGAAAGCTTAGATTTTATTGATTACTGATTCTATTTGCTGGTTCACATCTAGATTTGGTAAAGAAATAACATGATTTAGGGTTTAAAAGTGTTTGCTTGTCAATCCCCTTTTGCACAATTGTACTTAATTTTGGACACATTCTGCCCACTTTTGTTCACTTTTGTCCACTTTTGTCCACTTTTGTCCACTTTTGTCCACTTTTGGACACTTTTGGACACTTGGTGTCCAAGAGTCACGCTAATTCTCAAAATTGCCCACCCTGCCTAACGGACAAAGGAAAGCCGTGTCGTTTCCTCTCTAGCGTTCCTGGTTTAGCGTTTTCGCGAACTGATCATCTGGTTACCCTGCCTAGTCGGACACGTCGACAGCCGGCACTCTTCAATAGTCACGCAACCTTCTTTCCTTCTTCCTTTTTGAGTCTGTAGGCTTGAGCAACGAAGGAAATCCGCGACCGAGCGATCGATACTGGAATAGTGAAGTCGCTCCTCGTGGCATCACCTCGAACGAAATGGCGTCCAAGCTCCTCTTATCCCTGGTTTTAGCCGTAACCGTGATCACGGTGGCAGTGCAAGGTGGTGGCGGCCAAAGCCCGAGTGGACCTCGAGTCTTGGCTCTCCTGGACAATTTGTCCATCAAAGAGAGCCATTCCCAATTCTTCAAATCGTTGATTGATCGTGGATTCTCGCTCACCTTCAAAACGGCCGATGATCCCAATTTGGTGCTCAAGAAGTATGGCGAATTCCTCTACGATCATTTGGTGCTATTCTGTCCGACCGTAGAAGAGTTTGGTGGATCGCTCTCCGTGGAGGCCATCACGGATTTCATCGATCAGGGTGGTAATGTTCTCGTGGCCGGATCCACTCACACCGGCGATATCTTGCGTGAGATTGCCTCCGAAGTTGGATTCGAAGCCGATGAAGAGAACAACGCCGTGATTGATCATCTCAATTTCGACACGATCAAGGATGAAGGCCAACATTCGCTGATCGTGGCTGATCCCGATCATCTGATCAAAGCCGCCGCTATGGTGGGTCCGGCCATTGCTCAAGGCTCGCCGTTCTTGTATCGAGGCACGGGCATCATCGTGGACCGCGAGAATCCTCTCGTTTTGGAAGTCTTGACCGCCTCGTCTACCGCTTATAGCCACAATCCGGATGAGCCCATCACCGAGTACCCGCACGCCACCGGCAAAAACACCGTACTCATCGCCGGACTCCAAGCTCGAAACAATGCTCGCGTCATCTTCTCCGGGTCTTTGGACTTCTTCTCGGATGAGTTTTTCGCCTCCTCCGTCCAACGATTCGGGGATTCAGCTCAAAAGGCCAGCGGCAACCAGGCTTTGGCCGCATCTCTGAGCGCTTGGTGCTTTAAGCAATCCGGTGTTTTGAGGGTGACTGAGGTCAAACATCATCGGGTGGGCGAGACTCAGGCCCCGAATGAACTGACCTACACCATCAAGGAGGACGTGATCTACACCATCGGGATTGAGGAGTTCAAGGACGGCCAATGGGTGCCCTACAAGTCTTCGGATGTCCAAATGGAGTTCGTGCGGATTGATCCTTTCGTTCGGCTCACCCTCAAAGGCAACAATGGCAAATTCCAAGGCAAATTCAAGATCCCTGATGTCTATGGCGTGTACCAATTCAAGGTGGACTATGTCAAGCCAGGCATGACGCGTCTATTCTCGGCCACTCAATTCTCAGTCCGGCCTTTGCGTCATGACCAATACGAGAGGTTCATCACATCGGCCTACCCTTACTATGCCTCGGCTTTCAGTATGATGGCCGGTGTGGTGCTCTTTAGCGTCGTATTTCTTCATTACAAAGAGGATGGGCCCAAAGCCAAGACCGAATAATAAATATGAGCGTGGCATTTACCGATTGATGTGTTTTTCGTTGCTAACTTTTATTAACGCATTGAAATAAAGCTTTTGTGTCCCCACTTTTCCAAACAAATACGGTTCTCGGTTTCTCTTTGGGTGTTGTGGGCCAAGTCATCGCATAATGCGCAATATCAAAATCTGATGAAGCAAAACTAAACTGGACAAAATCTTCGGTAGCATAACACTGACATCTCAATCTTAAGGGCCTTTTATTTCCCCGATTGGATCGATCGGACTCGGCTAGACTATGAATCTCTCACGACCAACCCGGCCACGCCTTTACACCGGGCTAATACCACATCTCGCTTGATCTTGCGGCGACGCCCCATGTGATCTTTTCGATATTGAACCATATTTTTGAAGTCAACGATATACAGATGGCCGCATATCAAAGCCTCCAATTGTTCGTCTTGGTTCCCGAAACTCGCCTCAATCTCTTGGTTGTGACGTTGCTCGAACTTCCACCACCCATTTCGACCTTCGTAAAACCATTGCCAGCTGTTGACCCCGGACACGCAGCCCTCAAAATCTGACCGTGATCGCCGAATCTGATCCGCTTGCTTGAGATACCCTCGAGGAATGGGTGCTCGACACAGGGAACAAATGGGCGTGTCACTCTCATACAAACCCTTGGCACACAAGTAACAAAAGGTGTGGCGGCAAGGCAAATCCACCGGATGAACGGGCGGGTCCAGACATACGGAGCAAATCAAACTGGAAGAACGGTTCAAGGACGAACTTTTGGACTCAATGGGACTCGAATCTGGCGAAGGATCGGTCGCCAAGAGCTGGGGAAGTTTGGCAGCCTTGGCGTCATCCTGAATTCGATTATTCCCGGCTCGCTTCCTGGCCCGCGTCATGATACCACCCATCGGGTGGGATCGAGGCTGGGCGGAACCTAAAGACATGATCAGTGGTGGATTAGGATTCCAGCTCCGTGCAGGGAGGGCCCTTGCTGGTCAAATAAGATTGAAACTTACGGTTGATTTTTAGAGTTTCAGATTAGATCGACCGATAACAGAGGACATGGCAAGAATGTGGATCGATCAGAATGGAAGGAAGGCCTGAATAAAACGGCAGACCCCGGCTTGGGAATGAATGTGGTATGAATTATAAGTGTTCAATTGGCACTGATCAGTGATAACTGAGAATTGGTTAGCTCATGGATGAATTGGACCATCGTTTGAACCAAGTTTCGAATCATTCAGAATTATGTGTTCCCGTCCAGAAAACTTAAAGGTCCCGATGAAAAACGAACAAGATGAAACAAGACATTGTGGGGGTTGCGTGAGTTGAAAAGTAGCCCCAAAGTAATCGATTGGATAAAAATGTACAAACAATAAAAAGGCTTGAGTAATGCGTTACTTTTTGAGTAACGCTAACCGTAGCGCGATACTTTTCTGCGGAAGGAATAGTATCGGTCGGTAACGGAACGGACTTCAAGCCTTCTCGTTGTCAAGGTCAGGAGGTCAGACACGGGTCTCAGTTCGAATTTCAACGCTCTTTCGTGAAGTTGATCCGAGCATATTTTCCTGAAAAGCATAGCCTCAAAATGTATCCATTTAAGCAATGACACCATGTTGATGCCAATGTTGATGACTCTTGCCAGGAAATTTTTGTTTGTTTGTTTGTTTGTTTGTTTGTTCGGAGTCAGAGGACAACTCTCTCGCTCGACCTGCCATCTGATGAGGGGTGTCCCAATTCAGGGATATGCCCATTTGAAAACTTGTTAATTTTGTAAATTTGATAATGAGCTTCACATCAGAGGGCCAAAGAGATAAGTAAGCTAATGCATGTCATAATCAACTTGATTGTCAAATACAAGTAAAACTTGATTTTCTTTGAAATATGTCGTTTTAAGGGAGCTGCTATTTGCCTCAAAAAGTAACTTAGCTTTCTTACCCATGACGTTAATGGTCATTGTATTAAAAGTAAATACAATGTTATGTCAGGAAAACTATTGCTTTGATGATTTTGGCAAGTCTATTGTCAAATATAATTATTTCACGATTTTTTAACTTTAGAATATTAAGATTGTTAAATTTCAAGGAACTAACCGAGCTATAAAAACTCTAAAATTTGATATATGAATTGGATTTGGATTTGAAACCTAACAGGCATTTTTGTAACAGAGCAAAAATATTAGCGTTTCTTTCTTAAATAGACTTAGATTGTGCTCTTGTAATTTTCAGGACTGATGGTTTAACAACTGTAGGCATTTATTGTCAAAATAAATCAAGTTTAAGGTTAATTTAATGCAAGAAATGGAATTTATACCCTTCATGCAAACATGAAGCATTACTTTTAGAGATACTTTTTCACTGCTAAAGTTGGTCCCCTTGCCAAAGTTGACAAAGCCAAAAGTAGTCCAGGAGGAGATAAAATAACTTTTTAGCGGAAAAAAAACATTTTTGGACTTATTTTTCCTCCTTTAGTACTTCCTATTATTACAAAAAAACTTTTTGAAACCTTAAAAACGTTTTTTGTTTCATATTGTGCTTTGTATCTTTGGGTTCTAGTACCTCTACTGTATTGAAATGTGACCTCCCAAAATTTGTGCTGAAATCATCATTCAGCCCCCACTTAAAGGAGTACGTACATACATACTTTCTTTTCCAACTTACTCTTCTTTCTGTCCACTCTTGGAATATCTCCATATTTAATAACCACCTGCTCTTCCTACTTTATGTATATTGATGTTTAATGTACATTCCCACCCAAAAAGCCCAGTTTCCTACAAAAACCTGTAATGCTTGTTTGTACCAGCAAAAGAGCAATCGGTCGCCTGATGCATTCACCTTACCCCAGAGACATTTTTCACTTACCCAGCATTCTCACAGGGATAAGCAGGTAACTAGATATGCCAGAATATGCAAAAAATTAGTGAGGGGGGGATTCACTTACCGCGACGAAAAATATTTGTCAAAAGGTTCAGTAAAATTGAAAAGAGATGAATACCAAACAACCCTTAATCCTCGAACCTTGTTTCCTTGTACCCGTGTACCCTCGTATATTCGTCATTTGTTTCAAGTCATATTTACTAAACGTGAAAAAAAATCGAAGAAGAAAGCGGTTTTTTTTTATTTAAGGCAATCCTTTTTCTGCAAAAGCATCGGTATCTGCAACGGCAACGAGTTCCTTTTTTTAACTGATGGTAACGATAACACGTTACCTCTTTTTCGGTAACGGTTCAAGCCTAGGACTATGTATGTTCAAGCCCTAACAATGAATCGTTTACGGCCGTTCGGCAATGACAATATCTTAGTGACGGACAAGAGAGACTCTGAAGTTTCCATTCTCGCGCCTTTCTTACTTGTACTTGACGAGATGTTATCGACAAATCTGAAGGCTAGGGCATCATTGAAACACTACATAATGATAAGGTTTGAATCAGAAAAATGTCATAAAAGATGGAAATTCCCCCTCTTCATTCTGTATTATGTAGTAAGTACGATAAAATTTGTTTTACCTTGAGTTTATTTTAAATTGACAAGATATTTTGGTATCACAGATGACAAACGGCGACAAACAAATGGAATCCCATTATCAGCACATGGGTTGATTGTAGTCGCACTTACATTTTAGCACGATCGCTATTAACGAACAATATTTGAGGGAAATACTTTTTTGACATCACTCAACAGTTCAAGACTCAAATTCTTGCTTTTATCCTTACACTCCTTCATGTGGGTAAATTTGTCCTTGATGAAACATTGCTCATTGCAATATTTTGTAACGAGGCAACTTGGGCAAACCAGAAATTCAAAGTCTTCTCGGCGACAAAAGGCGCATCGATTCAACTCAAAGGTCGGTATCTCTGGCATTGTGGTCCAGGCCTTTTCCACCAATTGATTCAAAGTGTCTTGGAACTTGTCCTCGTTTCTAGTGTCCACTCTAAAGGAGGGCAAATTGTAGACCTTGCTTTCACCTTGATTCAGGAGCTGATCTCGGCGCACTTTCACATGATAAGACAAATTTTGTAAGCCACCCAAATAGTCGAGCACTTTTTCTACATCGACATCTGGTGCGATTCGAGTGACTTGGGATCGAGTCAGGCTCTTCTTGGCAGACAACTTGGGACCATGGGACAAGCACGCTTGAATGAGATCGTGAGCTGATTGGATTAACGTAGCATTGGCTTCCTCAGCTTGGCGCTTTTCACGACCTTGTTGTAAGAGGGTCTCGGTTAGCTCTTGAATCTCTTGAACGGCGGTGCTTTGTTCTTCAGACCCTGAGCCATCAAGATATGTGGTCTCAGCGTCGTTGGAGGTATCTTGATAGATCTCTGCTCCTCCTTTGACCATCATGTCGATGATGATTCGCCGTGGAAAGAATTTCCCCGTGAAAATATTCCTCGATCGGTCGAATTCCAGAAGGAACCCGCCTAACTTCGGATTGGAACCAGAGTATGAGGAGCTTGGGCTTAAGAAATCGCTTCTTCGTGGAATCACGAGCAAAGGAATGGATTTGTTCTCTTCTGATAGACATTCCAATTCGTTGGTGAAGTACGTGAGCTTGGGATCATCAGTTTGGCGGATCAAATGCAACTCGATGGGAACTACTTTAGATTTGCGTTCTTTGGCTATCCTCTTCAGCGCTTTTGGGTTCGTCCACGTCGTTATTAGTTCGTGCGTGGGGTTTTCTGAATCTGAAGACACTTCTTCATTCATAAAACAATCGGTTGAAATTGAATTGTGAAAGGATGATGCCAGAAATTCTAACACCACCCTACCTTGGTATCCAATCGAGATATTACCCACAAGCTTGGAACCCATTTGTGAAGCTGACATTTTCTTTCGATTTTCGGTTGGAATCTGTTTCAAGGTTCGTTCAATCGAAATCTCCAGCTTGAGTGGGACCCTTTCTTCTGGATAATAACGGAGAGACAATGGAACATGACCCACAACCAAGGTCAGTTCCTTCATTGTCAGCAAACAAGCTTGGTACGAGTCAATCTCGCTGAAGCCTTCAATCCTTTTTAGGAAACGGACATTAAATTGAACCAGGTCACGGGCCTCAATGATTGGTGGAGTATCTGAAGTGGTGGGTCTTTCAATTTTAATTCGTTGATTGGGACTAACCATCCATGAGATGAAATTTAAAATGGTTAACTCGTCAACGGGTGCACATGCCGCAATGTGAGAAATGACAATGGGTAAATCAGTGTCACTCATCCAAAGAATCCTCTCATCGTCCACAACTGGAGCTGGTTTCAGGGCAGACTTAGGTACGAATGTTAGTTTTTCATCCAGGCAAAACTGAGAGAGCCGACGCCGTGTTTTAAGCGGTGTAAGAATGAGTGAGAGCTGCTCTTCATCAATGATCTCAACTAGAAAAAGATCATCCCTAAAAATGGGGTTCTCTTTCGAATCATTCGTGTTTGGGTCCATGCCGATGATGAGGTAAGGAAAGGAAAGCTTGCCCATTAATGGCTTCAAATCAATTCTTACACGTTTCCTCCTCTGAGAGTTCACCGTTGGAGTAGGAAAGCAAATCGCCTCGGCTTTTTCGGAGAGGGACGCATTCAGAGGAATCATGACATGAAGAACTGACGAGCACGACGAATCCAAAGCTTGAATATACTTTGCAAAGTCTTCATCTTGGGGTTCGGTTTGTCTGATTAACATAAACACAGGCTCACTTAAGCAAATACCTTTCACTTGAGTAAAAAGACAGGGCTCATTTCTTACAGGTACTTTGGTTTTGCACGTCTTGTCTCCGGATCCGGTCACGTTTCGGAGAACTGACACAAACAATGATTTCAATTTCGTGTCGTAACGAGGTATGAGCAAAATGGGCTCATGAGATGAGAATTGACCATGAATTTCAAGCTTTCCGTCCGAACGGGCAATCCTTAGAATAACCTCTTGGGTAATATCCACAAATCTCTTTCCTGACCATACGGGTGCAATGATTGCCCGATAGGATGCCACTTCCGACATGCCGCGTAATCGATCATCAGAGATTGTAATTATCGAGAAAGCTGATCCAGTCAACGTCAAACCGTCCAACACTGACTGACTTTGCCCGCCAATCAACCAAAGTTGGGTTTGGGTTGGCCCACAGGACACAATTTCGCCGACCTCGAGTACGCCACACCAGATTATGCGGTTGAAGGACGACGCAAAATTAGTTTCGGGAGCAAACCATTTTCTGTCAAAGACTTTGTCTAGAAAATTGAACGTGTTCTGAACCACTACTGCAAAGTGTCCTTCGGAAATGTCTTCACCGAGCATTTCCTCAATTTCAAAAATACTCTTGGATTCGTCAATGACAATTGGCTCATTCAAGACATCGCACGGGTCATCTTGGTCGTCTGGTATACTGATAAATGTGGTTCTTGGGACAAATTCCTCAAAGTTGTTTCGATTCAGTAAGTGTCGAAGCCACTGACGCATGGGTTGATCTTTCGTTATCAAGAAGAAGTATTGTTTCGCGTCACCATCCAACGGTCCCTCTGTCACCTCAAATGTTGCTTTGACAAGGTCAAAGTGCCCATCAAACGCCACCACGTTTCCGATGTACTCAAATTGGAGCCACATTTCAGGCAAGCCCACCTTCAAATGGAATTCCAATTTATCTAGTCCTGGTGCGTAAGTCAAAGGTTCGTTAAGATCAAGACGAGGTGGAGACTTTTTTCCAGGCAGAGGCAAATAGCGGACTTTCATGTCTGTATCGAAACCGCCGATCATGAACATGAACTCTCGAACAACGGCATCGGCAGGACCTTGGTTCAATGTGCCTAACCGAACAACGATATTGCAATTTTCTTGTAAATCTGTTTTCAAACAGAGATGAAAGAAAACGGAGGCACAGTTTTTCAAGTTTCTTACTGAGACGGTCGGCTTGTGTTTGAACGTGTGCAAAATGGCGGCCGCTCGGACCACTTTCAAGACGTTTTCAACTTCTGCATCTTTAGACGGTCTTCGGTTAGCAGTTTTGTTGAATTTTGTAAAAACTGAGGGGTTTTCATCTTCTACCATGGTCTTAGAGTAGAAATTGGAACATATATCCTGAAACGTGCTTGATCCCATGAGGAATTTAAACATATCAGGCAGGATGAAACCGATGAAGTGGCTGCCATCCTTGTATAAGAAAGCGCCTTCAGCGGTTTTGTTGATGAGATCCATTCCATTCGTCATAATGAGGCAATCATTCTCCATCAGAATATTTGACAGTTCTTCCAAGCCTGTGGGCGTTGTAGGAGTCAATTCGAAAGTCCATCCTATCTTATACATAGGATATGGAAAACACTTGTTAGGCGCTGGGAAGATAGTCATGGAGCTCGATCGAAAGCAATACCTCACGCCTGGTGTATAGAAATCCATCCCACCCAAGCCTAAAAGTTTCTTGTAAATAGGTTGGATCTGGATTGTGACTGGGATGTTTCGATCTTGGAGCGCAAACGCGAGGTCTTGAACATGTTCACCGGCGGAGTAAATTAATGATGTCTCTGCGACAGTCTCCATTTTTTCTTTTGGAGTGTTTTCCAGTTCTTGTAAGACCTTGGCACGATATCTACCGATCGGACTGTCGGCCGGTATAGCATTTGATTGCCAACTTTTAACCATCGTTGCATTGAGCTTGGTCAGGAAATTCTTGACAAACACTTGGACAAGGGTCTCATCGATTGAAGGGCTAGGTGTATCAATAAGAAACAAGCACTCTTTCCTTGATTTGTACATGGGTTTGGGTGGTATCAAGTCCACATTATCTAAAACCCAGACGCGACTAAAACCCCTTAATTCCCGATGGGTCGAACCATAAACATTCTTCATGCCGAGTTGACTGGTTTTTGAAATTACGAAGTCTTTCAATTCTTGGGAGTGAATATCCATTAAGCTTAGAAACAGAGAATCTACCTTCCAATTGATATTTTCCTCTGTGCCTACATCCTTCCTTTCTAGAGCATTACGAAATCTGACTAAGGCCGGACTGAACGTTTGAGCCAATTCTAAAAGGCAAGCTGGCTCACAAACAACGACCACAGTACGTTTGGAATTGGATATATCTGGAGGTGATCCCCAGGTGGATTTGGGACGAGGAATCCACAGGAATTCTCTCGGGAATAAGGTCTCAATTCGACAAAGACCATACTCGATGGGAAACACTAAGGTCTTGGCGTTGAACTTTTTACCACAACTCTGGCAGTGCTCGGTCTTGTCGAGCTTCTTGGTCAACGTACGACTCATATTCACTTTATCCGCATCAAATTTGGACGGCAGTGGATATTCAAATTCCGCCAATTCCAAGGGCGACTTCACGCCACTTAATCGCCAAATGGTTGTCATCACCATCCGGAAATTGAGCACAAAACACTCGATCCAAGGGAACTCGCCGGTGCCGCACTTGAACGCGTAAGCCAAACCGCTTGCATACTGAATACTAAACTTATACAAGCCCACTAGCATGAGTGTAGGGCAGGCAAAGGCGGAGAGCATCAATCGGCTTGCTAAATTCAACATGTCTTGCCTGAAATCAATTAGAACAAGACCCGGGTTTCGATCAACACCAGAGTGCCGTAGATTCAGTATTGCCCCGAGAAGCTCACTGACCTCCACGATTTGAACCATCGTCTGAAAATTCAACTTCCAACTAACCAGCAGCAAAAGTTGAGCCAGTTCCTCGACCTTCCGGCTCTCAATTGAACGCGGTTCGAGTCTGCCCAGGAAGGAGACAATGTCCTTGCAAGAGATGGACACCAAATGAGTGAGATCACTTCTATTCCCATGCTCGTTCAATGTGACGTTGTTAAAGGTCTGAATGGTGGCTTCTCGTTCGCCTTCCACATCGCTCTTGATCCCCAAATAAAAACCATGGCGAAGCAAGTGGGCAGTCACCCCCGGGGTCAGGAACCAGGCCGGCTTCTCGGAGGAACTAGCGTATATCGAGGGCTCGAGATCGGTCACGCGGAAAGGATTGGAAGGGTCACTCATTTGACCGAATTGCTGGAAAAAAGTCACGAGGAGAGCCATTTGTACTTCCGAAGCACCGTCAGCCTCGGCAGCGGCCATGATGAAGTCCGAAATCTAGAGCCAATTCACTGGCCTAGGTAGAGTACACATTGATTTTGTTTGAAGGGACAATCGTTAGGCTAGGAAAGAACTTGTCATTTGGTCGTGTTGTTTTGCTTGATCTCTAGCAGTGCTGCCAGATAGCCACAGGTAAAAATCGCCAGATGACCCCTCCCCGGAAGAAAACGCCAATTCAAGAGATTCACCGCCAAATCTGGTTCCAAAAAACGCCAGAAAAATGCCAGATATTCTCTCAGTATTTAAGGGCACTTGAATTTTCAATCAGTTGCTTTTGTTCTTGATTTGAATTTACTTAACTTCCATTAACTACTTACGTCAAACACAACCCAAAACTAGCTTTTTCCATGGACTATCATAACCAAATTTTCGAGGTTATAGAGTGCAAATTTGGAAAAATATTACCCTACCATGAGGGTTTTACTTTTCAACTACTTTGAAACATTGCTTCTGAGAAAGAAAATCGAAGCTTCATCGTTTTCAATGGATGGAGAAGTGAATGAGCGTTTTTCCCACATCAACCTTGTGAGTGCATGACATCAGCTGAAATGATGCCATAATGACCATGCATCTTAGTCAATTGGGTACCCCCGAGTGGTTTCGTGAGCGCACATTTTGAAATGCGGCAGTACTAAATTTTACCCAGTCACATTTCAAAATGTGCGTTCACGAAGCTCTCTAATACTCGCAGTAAGTGCAACTGGGTACATGTAGTCAAGGTAATCCTGCCACCTCGCGGTATAGAATCGAAATTAAAGTCTTGTTTGTTATGATTTGGTTTTGGGTGGGCAGATCTTGAAG
Source organism: Tigriopus californicus (assembly GCF_007210705.1). NCBI lineage: Eukaryota > Metazoa > Arthropoda > Copepoda > Harpacticoida > Harpacticidae > Tigriopus > Tigriopus californicus. The sequence continues at coordinate 7,460,053 of NC_081449.1, read as the reverse complement.
CTCACAATTGTCAGAAAAAATATTTCTCCACGTTTTCAAGACATTTTAGCGTCATCAAAATAGTTGTACTCTTATTGAAAGAAAGTTTTTCATCTACAAAGTATACCAGCTTTTTAAAGAAACTCACTTGATGCCAAACTCATTCATAGAGTGAATGAGACACAAGAGGATAGATAACACTAGGTGATGTCAAACTTACCATGATGCTAAGACATTGATTCTCCAGAAGAGCATATTCAACACTATGGAATTGACCCTCCACAAAAATGAAAGGTGGATGACAGTCAATTCAATTGTAAGGCATCACTTCATCATCACTGGGGCTGTTGGGGCTGTCACCTCACTCACCTGCCTTTTGAATCAACTGTGGCTCGCCAAGCAAGTGGCTACCAAAAAACGCCATCCTACAAACCGCATCTTCATACGCTCACTTGTGTATCAATCTTTGTTGTGATTTGACCTTCATTCAGTTGACAATTCCAATGGATCCC
>NC_081449.1:7457503-7459531 GCF_007210705.1 Tigriopus californicus | reverse complement strand
CAAGATCAAAACAAAAAAGCTTAAGGATAAAAGCACACAAAAAGATATCTTTCAAATTAACGAGTTACCAACCACTCAAGATAAAGAAAGTCAAAGCTCACAAAAATTTGGATGAAAAATGTGCTTTACTGATGTGGATCGAAACTAAAACCTGAAAAATGATTTTAGCAGATAAAAAGGAATCACATTTTTTTCTAAGTCAAATTGGCCTTGACACTGATCATTGTGTATCTAATCTAAAATAATAACACCCTTTTTAGACTAAAAAGAGCGAAATTCAATGTTGAGAAGAGCTTTCCTCATTACAGATTAATGTCTATCTGGTGAATTTACAAACTAAGGCATGATGTATTTGATGCATAATCATGAACTGAAAGAAATATAGAATGTGAACAAGCTTCCTGCCAAATTGGCTTGCTCTTGGTTGTACTAACTCCAAGGCACTTTTCTAATTAAAGTAATAAAATGAGAATTACAGATCTCTTCAATTACAGGTAGGTCACTTTTTTATTATTTACTTGTAAAGGAGTTTGTTTCAGGCAGAAAATTCAAATTCTATTTAGTGTATATTTCCAGAGTATCTGAGGCATAGTTTTGGGCTCAAATTTGCCCAAGTCCATCTATTCAACAAGATTCTGTGGCAGTATGAAGTGCTAATTTGGAATTAAGTGAACAATTTTAGAGATAAGAAATTTTTGCTTTTGTTTGCAGTTGACATCTCCAGAAGATTATGGTATGATCCAACAATTGCCATATATCCAGTCATTGGGTCTCTTTGAGTTTTGATATGCCAATCTGGCAAATCAATGTCCAAGCATCATAGCATCTTCTTCAAGATATGAATATTTCCTTCCTCATGTGTCTTGTTCACTCTTTGAACAAGTTTGGCAGATGAAAAGCTGCCTTTTGATAATAGTAGAACAATTGATGACGCTGAAATATCTCAAAAAAAGGGAAATATCCGTTTTGATGCTTCTATGCTCTTCTGGTGAGTCAACGTCTTAACCTCACAACATGTTTGACATCACCTAATGTTATCCATCCTCTTTTGTCTCATTCACTCCATGAACAAGTTTGGCAGCAAGTGAGCTTCTTTAAAAAGCTGGATAACTTTGTAGATGGCAATTTCCTTTTGGAAAGAGTACAATGTTGTAGATGTTGTAGATGCAAAACTTCTTTTCAATAGGAGTACAACTATTTTGATGACGGTAAAATCTCTTGAAAATGCACATAAATGTTCATTCTGACAGTTGTGGCCTTTAAAACTGCCCATCCATAACCAAAGCATAGCAAACAGCTGACGTTGAGGCAGCATTGAGACAGAAGTTCAATTTTTGGTTGAAAAAGCGGTGGAATTTTTACGTTTGACACATCCCTACATATCTGAAAGATGGCGCTTGGGCGCAAAGGGGTACAAAAAACCAAACAAACTGAGGCTGCAATCGTATCCTATTCATTTGAGCCCAAAGGTGTGCTGTACTTAGATAAATGGTTGCATGAAACTGCAAGTGTGACGATTTAAAATTCCCAAGCACAAGGCGTCCTGAGAGTTGAGGAAAAATATTCCTTGATTTTGGGGTCAAAAAACGCCAAAAATCTGTCAAAAGCCTCAGTAACCCGACAATATCAGGCTATCCGTCAATATTGAAAATTTTCCCGCCAAACATAGTTAAAAACGCCAGAAAACGGCCGCCAGATTTCTCTTCCCTGCCAGGCAAAACTTGAAAACGCCAGAAGTAGCAAAACAAGCCATTTGGCAGCACTGATCTCTATGGTGATCAAAACAAAAACAAGAATCAGATACGGACTTTGCTTGCCATATTTAGTAAATATGGGGATCAAACAAAAAATCACCGGAGGTTGCAACTAGGGCTACCAATTTACATTTTCAATGGCATGCGGCATTACTAGCGGAATATCGAAAACCCGTTAGTTGATCACAAAAAGTGCCCTGATTTTTCTTCGATCAAACTAGGGTCACCTTTTTGGTCAAGCCTAATATTCTACGATACGCTAGAAACGTGTCAT
>NC_081449.1:7417985-7457467 GCF_007210705.1 Tigriopus californicus | reverse complement strand
GTCTGATCCCATCACTATTACTTACTAACCAACCTTCAATTGTAACTAAAAAACGATCCAAGTTTCTTTTTATGTATCCAGAATCAATACATTGTTGAGATAAAACTGTCATAGTTTGAATGGGGCGAATTTTCTCTCATTCTCATTACAACTTGGAAGACTGCTTTGACCTTAGTCATGTTTCATGATCTTTAAAGAGTTATTCTCTTCTTACGTTCATGACACAATTTTATCTTGATCGGAATGGATTTGCTACCGGAAACACCGGAAACCAAGCAAGTTTTGTACTCTAGAGGTTTGTCTAACCAGGGTTGCTAGGTGGCGGAATTCACGGCCAAATAACTCAAATGTGGCGGAATGTGGCGGAATGAAACCTGAAGGAACTTGTAGAAAAGGCATGATTGGCAATGTCGCAAATTTCAGTTGTTGCTTTCATTTTGAGTTGAGCATGTTTTTGACCTTACTCATTTTATCTAAATTCAGCTTAGTTTAATGAAACGTCATTGCTTTGTTGCAAAGGTATCTGGAATGGAATGGATGAGAGAGTTAATTGCAATTTGCCCAGTGGCATGTGTGGGGTGGTTTTGGATGGAATTATTTTTAGTTCAAGCCATAACTCAAAGTGCTTTCACATAATAACTAAATCCAGCTCAAGTTTTTCCTTAAAATTCAACTAGCATCCAAATACTTCAAATATAAAAGAGCAAATATTAAAATGCTTTCATTTTAGTCCAGGTCTCTTCATCCTGAGGGAGAGTTGAGATAAAGCACCAAACCAAATTTGATCTAGAAACCTGCATGGTTTGGGGTATCAATTTAGGGGTCCAAACTGGGAGACAAGAGGACTTTTGATCTTCTAAGATTTTGAAAGTTCTTGAAACCTTTGGCCATTTTTTATTGATTTGTTTTACGGGCTTTTCTAAACGCTAAAGGGAAATAATCCCCAGAACTATCAAAATGAAAGGTTAAATTTCGTCTATTTATTACCCTTTCATCTTTATATGATCTTTGAAATTAGCAATTTTTTTTGCAAAAATTGCAAAAATTGCAAAATTAGTTCCACTTTGCCATTTTGCATGCTTTTTTGCTTTCAAACATGCTTAAAGATTTAAATACAATTAATAAAGTTAAAAATATGCTTAAAATATATCCGTTTTATATTTTTTTCCTTTGTGAAAAATATATTCCGTTATTTCAAAAAACTTTTTTAGTGATCACTTTAGAGCCCCAGTAATGATACATTGATAATCATGGTGTTCCATTTTTAAGTAAGTAAAATTGTCCAATTGTGGCGGAATACTAATGTCAAAATGGCGGAATAAGTGTCTAAAAATTTGGCAACCCTGGGCCTAACCTCCCTCTTGCGGGGTAAGCCTGGTAAGGCCAAAAATGGGAGGTTTTGCAGACTATTGACTACCTCAACCCGATTATTATAGCTTGATTCTGAGCTTCGGTCATATTTGGCATGTTTTAGAGCAGTCTAATTAGATCTACACAATTATTAATTCTTTAAAGTAGCTCTAGCATGTTACGCTTCTATAGGGCGATACTAATCTCCAAAGATGTTTCACTCCAAACGTTAAAGGAATTAGAGAGCTCTGGTTTGGTAATACTTGACAAAAGGCGTTTTGAAAGAGGCTAAAGAAGTTTGGATTGTTCAGCATTCAGAGAGGGTGCAAAAGGTACCTATACGTCGTCAAAAGAGTCCATGAGCTTTGTCAAATTTTTAAAATTCATTTTCCGAACTTACCTCTGCATGATTGGAGACTCAAAATGGGCGAGAAGATAGGCTCAAAATTTTGCGATTAGACTAAAAAGTCTTTAAATACGCGATGCCAACTTATTAGTGCTGGTTCGAGTCCTCTGATTTTTTGAATTTTGCCGGGTTAGAGTCCGGCAGAGGATTCGAGTCTCTTACTACGGTCATTTGTAGCAAAAAGGCTCGTCTTGCGAATTCGAGGAAAAAATGAACAATTTTTCTTTTCGAGTCCTTTCTAAAAGACTTGAGTCCGGCCAATTTCTCCAAAATCGAGTAAAAGACTCGATTCAAGTTGTAAGGCTAAAATAATAATTTTTGATAGTTAAGTTGAGAAAAGAAACGGCGTAGTGATTAGTGCAGGTTCCTAGGAAGACAAGGGTCACTAATTCAGTATCTTGCCATTTCACATATTATTGATTGAAGAAACGTCATGTGATCAGAGCAATTTGGAAATCACATGAAAAATTAGAAGACAATAAGTAGTAAGTATAGTTGATTTGTTTTGTTCAATAAACTAGTCGAAATTGCAATTACGCAAGCTTTTGTAATTAGTCATCCCATTATTTAAAAATATAAAAATAGAAATGTCAACATGTCAACATGTCATTTTCATTTAAAATCACCAGCCTATATTTTGATAGAATTGTAAAACTTTAATATGGAGTTGGGGGAGAAAAGGGAGATGGTTGTAACGCAGTTTGTTATTGCGCGACCGAGCTATGCTCAGGTTTATTGGTTTGATCCCAGTAGAGGGCTTGGCAGAGAGTAGATTCCAGGCCTGCCCCCCCTCCCAATGGCGAAGTGGATCAACGCCGCGAACCGGGAACGGCGCTCCTAGAACCCAGAATGGGACAAAACTATAACAAAGGCTAAAGGACTTCATTATTTAACTTCAGGATTCTTTGGCTTCTATTTTCCTAAAGATTTGTCGTAGTATTTTTGGAATTATTTGCAAGTGTTCATCTTATAGATAAAGAAAGATCGACCCTGAATTCAAGCAGGCATTTAAAAAATGATTGAAATTAAAAAAAAAGCAGAAGGGGTTTGGGAAACTTGTCGACTTCAACGGCTTAAAGAAGGTGAACACGTGATCTATTTTCAATAGTCAAATATCCCATTGTCTTAAATTTTGAAAGTATTTGTTCATTCTAAAGTTCTAGGCCTAGTCTTATCTATAGGGACATTGAAGTGGGAAAGGAAGATGACATCACCATCAAATATTGAGAGGCCACTCGTACTTTTGAGGCTTAATAGTTCTTTCCAAGGGATTAGATTACAGCTTAAAACATACTTTGTAGCCAAAAAGAGCTGTTTTGGACATAATTTTCCGGTTCTAGAATTTTTATCTTTACAAAAGACTCTTTGAAAGGTTGAAAAAGTCTAGTATTGCGCATCGTATCTTGTTTTTTTTCGTACCTAGGTACCTGTATTGTATTGAAATGCACCCCAATGACCTCTCAAAATTAGTGCTGATATCATCAAACAGCTGCTGGTTAAATAAGTCTTGACTCTCCCTCGAAAGTAAGTGGCAAATCTCTTTTAGTCTCTTATCTCAATATGCCCTGCTCAAGGTCCCATACTAAGCTCATGATTCATGAACTTTGAGAATCTTTTGTTACAAAATGAGCTTTATAAACTTTTCTTGTAAACTACTCGTTCGTCATGATTTTTGTTAGGTAATGATAAACATTTGTGTTGATTTTAATTTGGACTAAATCAGATTCTACTTCATGGACATCTCAGTGGGAGGTAGCAATGAGTCACCTTTTGTCCGAGAACCAGACAAAATTTTCTAAACAAACGAAGTTGACGACTCAATGATTGATAGTTGTTCTTTCTTGTCAAGTAAACCATGGAGTACATCAATACTCTATGAATAAACGTCGCTTCTGCTGTTTAAGTCCAGGCTAGAAAATATGTCACGGAAGAAGAAAACATCCACACACTTACTTGATGTTCCTGATTGCCCTGATTATGACGAAGATATTGATGACCCATTTGCTCCAATCCGACCGATCAGTTCCAACCTAAAGACCCCTTATTCTCTCTTACATGGTACTCAGGCTACAACCCGTTGTTCTTTGAAGGATCGAATTCCAAGGTTGTCCGCCAGTTCTCGATTCAAATGGGGCTCCATTGTCGATTTAAAAGTCATCGCCAACCACAATCCTACGTCCTTCTATGTTCATATCAAAGAGTTTAGAATCCAGGAACGCTTAGAGACTTTGGCCCGAAAGATGGCTCACCACTACCGAAACCCAGAATTGTATAAGTATAAATTTTGGTTTAATATTGCTTGTGTTTATGAAACCGTGGTGCAATTGGAATTTGCAGATTGACGATCCACCATGCTTTGCAACCTTTGCAACTCATAGCAGTTTGGTCATCTTCTTTGCGCATTTGGCGACGAGGGGAGGTTGTCAACCGTCTGGGCATGGAAGAGTATGAAGTATTCCTCATTGACTATGGAATCCATGTACTGGTATCAACACTAGATATACGCCATCTTCACATAGCATTCAGCCATTTGGAAGCTCAAGTGGGTGGAATTTTTAGTCTTATGTAAGATCATCATGAAGACAATGTCTCATTTTTTTAGGCCGTGGAATGTGCGTTGGGAGGAATCATCTCATGTAGGGGAAAGTCGCATTGGTCGAGGATGGCCCTTAAGACTTACCGGGTACTATGTTCACAAGGCAAATCGATTTTCATTGCCAATCGTTACGATTGTCCAATGAACGACGGGCTCTTGTGGCTTTTGAGAGTGGTTGCCGAGTCATCAGAGTCGAAAATGGGTATCAATGTGAATGATGAATTAGTCAAATCTGGCCACGCCTTGAGCTATTACCCTGGAGGATACGGCCATTGCAATCAAATTCTGATGAACCAGTTTCAAGACAAAATTGAAGCCAAGATCTTGGCCATGAAAAATGACATTCAAGAAGGGAGAAAAGGTGAACGAAGACCCAGCAGAAAAAAGCGAACGAACGAGGTAATATTGATATAATTTATTCCAGATACAGCTTAGTGAAAACGCGAAATGTCATTGCCACAGATCCTTAGAGGATCCTTTTGAATGTGTAAGGCTCCAACTTTGGAAAATTCAAGTGCCTCAAGGACACTCACAAGAGCAAAAGTCTGCCAACCATAATAGTTTGTCAGTTCAGCCAGAAAAGGGGCGGAATTCCCTTGTCCTCCTTGACTTTTTGTGCTTGTTCTGGCTGCCTCTAATGCGGTTCCTTCTGTTAGTTTGTCTGCTGACTGACTGACGATCGCACTGTACCCAATGCGATATCACATCCTAAAACCATGGCCAGGCTTCTATTAGCACTAGTGTACGGATCTCTGATTTTAAGTACTCCATAAATTTGGACGTGAGCTCTTTCCACTCTCTTGGGTTTGATTCCGCTCGTTGTATCTGAGCTTAGTTGCTCGAAGTTGCTTCTTAAGCCGTCAGATGAGCTAACTTGGTGTGGAGAAAGTTGACTGCCAATTAGCCTGACACACGTTAAGGAATAATCCATTGAAGCCAGAAAGACAAAGACACGCATTGGCCCAAAGTCAAGGCAGGTTCTTTCCCATGCCACATTTTCTTCGCCCTCGAGAACTTTGTGTCAAAGCAGGTTCTCGAATGAGAGTTTGCGATGTGTACGACAACTCACTCCAAATTGAAACTTTTGACTGAAGCCATCCATATCCCTAGTGCTACCAGTCCATCATTGGGGGGATTATTTGGTCAATTGTCACGGTTGTTCTTCGTTTCAAGTGCCATGACAATGGCCTGCCTGCAAATAGGAACACTTCCGAGTATAGGCTTGGCAAAAAACTTTCAATTTCCACCTTTTCGAATGGCTGAAAATGCTCAGCGAAGGGAAACTTTATTGACGTCCGAGTAACTTCCATATCGAAATCTTTGTCCTCACTTCGATTCAGTTCTTCTCTAGATCGATGTTGGATTCGGCAGAATTCTGAATGCAATGGGGAAAACGGGGTCGAGAGTACACGTTCACGCTATGCGCAATAGATAACACAATGTTCCGTTCGCTCTTCATTCTTTATGGCCTTGAGCTTTTCAAGTGCACATCACGGGGCTACCTTTCTTCGGGCTCAGCTGCGAAAATGAGCCCAATTTTTCTCGTGCCAAGCCGACGATAACTCGAGGTCCGACCTCAATTTAATTCACTTGCGGTCTTATCTTCGGCCTAAAACTGAGGCCGTTTTGACCGAGCTTAATCACAAGCCAAGGTCAATTTGCTTGACCTCGAGCTCTCATCGTGCTAAGTAATCGACATGAAAGAGGGCCTCTCCTCCACTTGATACATAAATCCATCTCTCCTTGCACACACACACACACGTGTTTCCAAGGCTTGAGCCATGTGTCTTCATTGAATGAAACCAATTTGAAGATGGGAGGGGCCCCTTTTGGGCCTAATTCGGTTGAGATAGGCTTTTTCCTCATCCTGAAGCCCAATGTGACTTGTGAAAGCCAGTTTGAATTGGCAAACCTCGCCCTAAGGTGCTGATCCTTCTCATCTAACGGACATGACCCCGACCGGAGATTGAAGGTTCACAGAACCATTCTTACTGGACGACATTTGCGTCCCCTACTGATTGAATTTGTCGAGCCAGCTAGCGTTCTCAAAGTTCGAGGATATCAGTTTCCGATGTTCGTTCTTATGAGACCAGACAGGTGGGCGGACATCAAAGATGAGCTGACTTGGATCCCGAGTGAAAACCAAGGTGAATAAGGAGCCCCAAACCAAGAAGTGATAGTAGTGGTAGTCGCCATGAGACGCTGAGCTTTGGAGCTGGAAGATGCTAAGGAGACCTCAGAGTTGCTTGGAAGTTTCTCTTGTGATGGGGAGACCTTCGAGGTTGGAGAAGACGGTTTCTGCCCCAAGGAAGAGGCAGGAAGCTGCTGCTGCTGGTGTTGTTGTTGATGTTGTTGTTGGTCATCTCCTAGAATCAGAATAGGTTTGATCAGTATTCACACCAATAGCTCAAGGCCTAGCCTACATTTCCTGGTAGTTTCGTGTTCCCCTTGGCTTTCCTCACTCAACAGCACGTAAACCACTGGAGTACGCACCCTAAGTCCTCTATTGCCACTTCCTCGCTGCTATTTCTTGCTCAGACATCAAAGAAATAAGAATTTCTATCTCGCTGGATCTGCTAGAGATAGGACAAATTAGAGTTGAACCTCAAATCTGTTCGTTTGTATTTGTTTACTGCACATGCTGTACATTCTGAATGCACCACAACCTAGGTCATACTGATCTCATCATATTGCCTCTAGTGCCAAGATACGCTTGAAGCTCAAGATTTTCAATTGAGAAAAATATGTAATGCGTCGTTGGCGAAATAAACAGATCTTGGCTACGAAATCAAAGGCAGTGATACAGCGACTTATGCTTCATGCTTCTTGGTAGATCCGTCCATGGTTGAGCCCTAGGTGAGGGATTAGGTAATTTCGGATTCGCTTTGCTGCTTTGTTTGTCTAGTTTCGAAGATTAACAAAGATCCATCTACGGAGTAATACATTTTCCTCTGGTGTTGAAAGACCAACAAAGCTTTCATGTTCTCCCTTACTCACCCTGTGATGGGCCTTGGCCTTGTAAGATTTTGTACCTTGAACTTGAGCTATCGTATTGATAAAGACACGTCTTAAAGCAAAGTCATCCCGGTCAAACATATATGTTATGTAGAAGTTCCCTTAATTATAGCTCAACGTCGGAACTACACGCTCGAAAGCCCAACATGGGCAAAAAAAGATCATCCAAAGTTTGTAGATATTTGTGCATAAAGTTCCTACAGAAACTCGAAGCGACGTTGCTAATATATAGGGCCTGTCATTGAAATATCCTTCACCGCTAGCCTGTCTTTTGCTTCCATTTGAACTAGATCCAAGAGTGGAAGTAGTTGAAGAGTAGACGACGAAGAAGAAGAACAAGGAGAAGGGGAAGCTGGTTTGTGTAACTCTGATCTAGGACTTTCCTACCATGCATGCATCAGCAGCTCCTTCCTCATCCATACTGAATGTTAGATTCTCACGCCCGGACCATCCCAATCCGCAATGCCAAAAGGCCAGTATTTCTCAGCTCTCACTGTCGACATTGGCCTCCAATCTATCTGCAAGACTGACAATCCAATTCCGATTGTCAGGCCTTTGCATTGGAAGGGGGTAATTTTCTCAAACTTAACTGCAAATGTGGCTCCAGTTTTGCCCTCAGAGTCAAAGTTACTCGTGTCTGGAGTAGGTTTTCACTATTTTACGGAGGTTTTGCCCCGCACTATTTTATTCGATTTCATGGGTTTGATCCCAAAACTAAGAGAATGCCCTCACTTCTTTGGAAGCACTGCCAATAGATTGCATTTTCGCCGCGGGGAGAAACGATGGATGGAACCTGAGAAATTGAATTTAATACTGTAGGAAAAAAGAAAGATCCCTGTCTCAAGAAAGCCGTTCCCTTTTTTCTTCTCAAAGATTGATCCCAGAATGCCTCCGTACTCCGAAAATAAGAGAGACCAAGACCGGTATCTTGTGTGGATTATGTGAGGAAATTGTACGAAAATGGCTCGATAACAACCCTTCATATTGACGCATGGCCTGGACCCACCTTGGCATCTCTGCCTTTGTCATGGGTTATTATCTAGTTGGATTCCTTTCATGCTTGCGAGTAGATTAAAGCCAGACGATTGGACGAGTCTAAACGGCCTCAATCCTAGTCCCCTTGAAAACGGAGGTCCCCCTGTTGAGGTACTCAATTTCGTCTTACCCTCATCAGCTGCCACGGCCAGGACTGTCCCATTGAGGACGTGAACGTAGACACTCTGACTTGGAGAGGATTCGGGTTGACAGGTGTAACGGCCTGCGTGGTCCAGGTCAATTTTGCGAATGATCAGACGGGAGAACGAACGTCCTCGAGAGTCCTTCAGCAAATGTTGCCTTTTAGACGTCTCTCCCCCGTCAAACTGGACAATCTGCAAAAGGCCAGAGCCAGACTTGTCAGAGTGAAGCGGCTCGGTTCCATATTTTCTTTCTCTCATGTCGTGATCATACCTTGTCCTGTTTGCTCCAAAATATGAAGCCTGGCTCTTGGGCCCCGGCTGAAACAGCGCATGTGACGTTCAGCGTGGAGCCTCGATCCACGTAGATGTCAGGACCGCCTATGATTTCTGTGCGAGGTTCTGGAAATGTAGAATGCACGAATGAATGGATCAATGGTTATGGATATCAGTAATTCTATTCTAGAGGATGAGTGTTAACCAACAATCTTACCAACTACGTCTAGGTTGATCATTCGGAACAAAGACACGGTGACTTTGCCAGCCACTTGACATTCGTAGCGACCGGTGTCATTGATTTCTGTGTGCCTAATTCGTAGAACGAATTCCTCTGTTCCAGGTGTGTGGAAAGCCTTGATCCTTTGATCCTTAATATTGGTCAAGTTATTTAAAGCCAGAAGTTGAGGGATTGGATTAAAATGGCGCAACCAGGTGACCTGCAAGAACAAGTTTTACCTCTTTTATTGTCATTTGCCACGTTACGTTATTATTGTGTTCTCTAGCGTGTGTGGGGAATGTGTATGTTGCGCATAAAAATGCCGTTCCTAAATCCAATAAAGAGGAATTTCAAGGGCCCATCCATCATGTTGCCTCATCGGAAGATAAGCGAGTTTGCCTCGCCATTATGAAACATAATTTGCCTTGATACAATCTTGAGAAATGTGTCTACCACAACTAGGTCCTCGTCTCAATCCATGATATCTCTCTTTTCTAGCTGCTTTTAGCGTGTATTCGAGGTCAGACAGTCTTTTTGCCTCGTGCATGCAGAGAAATCTAGAAGCGGCGTCTTCAATTCGTGTCGAGGTTCTAAAGCAATTCAAGGAGAAATCTTTGAAAAAAAGACCAGCGAGGTGGGCATTGTTCATTGCTCACTCAGCTTTATGCCGAAAGTTCCTTCAGTTTGACCAATTTGGCGGTAGCCGTTGTTCTGCTCAATTTCATTGGGAAATTAACGTCCTAGAAAGTTGCTTAAAATACAGAACCGGTCACTAAACAAACGGTCAGGTCTTGATTACTGCGTGGAGGGCTGAGGGCTTCTTCCTAGTTACGCTCTTTTCATGAAAGTCGTTTTATAGAAAGCGCTCAATTGACGTACCTAGTCCAAATGAGTGTTCAACCTGGAAGTGGTCGTACGCCCCCCCCTCATGCTCATCATATTATAATGGTGATTCCGTCCGGTCAAGGGCTTCATGGTGCCAATGATTGAACTTCTAACGTCGTTGAAAGAATAGAAAAGGCAGCCTCTCCAAGAGCCAGTTCAATGGGCAGGACTAAAATCAAGGGAGCCAACCCCAAGTTGGGAGGTAATATCAATGGATCGTTTTCAAGAGAATTTGGAACATTTGGAAAGTTTTATAAGGCTCCTGGTAGAACTTTCGAGACTGCGAGCGCCAAGTGCCAAGTTTGCATTCTACGAACTGAGATATATTTAACTGGAGTTCTTTTCTGATGGAGCTTGTTTTATGCCTTGCTTCGGAGCCCATAACGTAATCCGTAAACGGTAAATGCAGTAAATAAGAGAGGAGGACCGATTGTCAATCTTTCAAGTGATCTGCTCCATTTATCGGCCTAGCTCGTTGATTGGTTTGCGTCTCGATGAAAAGTGGTTTGTCTGTCAATCTGAATTCGGGTTGGCGAAACCGACCAAGGTCTTTTTAAAGGTCGGGGTCTTCTTGTTCTTGCTCATTCCACTTCAAGGGGGCTCGGATTGCCAGGAGGAAACCCTTTCCTTTTTTCCAATCTTGCCAGATATCAAAGCCACCAACGAGGAGATGAGAAGAAAAAAGTGAGACCTTCAACGAGCGGTCGGTCGTCGAGAGAGCCTCCCTTGCCTCACTCTAGATACAAAGAGAAAAGTGCAGGAATGCCTCAATTCGAAGACTTGTCTTATTTAAGTTCGACCAACTGGATAGAAAAAATGACACTTCAAACGGAAAGTTAAGTTACGTTATTAGTCCATTATTGTTCTGGTTAGAACTACAGTTAATATTTGTCACACTGTTAGTTACACTACCTTAATTGATTCGTAAGTGAGTTTGAATGATTGTGAGGCGAGTTTTTTTTTAACCGCTCTTATCTCTTAGTTGGTGATCTTGGACACTACCCAGAATAAGCATCCGCTCTTACACTTTGGAAGTTTTGATTCAAAGCAATCAGACTCAACTGAACAACAAACATTTCAAACGAGGTTTGATTGAAACGGTGAAATGCGATTGCTTTTTGTGCCTGGGCCTTTGTTTCGTCCCACCTGTTTACCGTTTGGCCCAGAGGGATTGATGAGACGAGATTGACGACATTTGTGCCGAAGAAAATGGTGCTCGAGTCTAAGGATCACTTGGTTTTGAGGAAATGTTAGTTGATATCATGACATCAGGAGTGCTAAAACTTCCGATCAAATGCTTGAAACATTGAAAGTACACGTCTCTGACCTCACATCGAAACACTCCAACAGATACCTTAGAGACAATGAGGACCATTCGAGACAATTATTTGCTACATATTCCTAAGTACAGACAGTGTACTGAACTCTTCTTATTCTTTCTGAGATGAAAGTGTCATTGTCAGGAGTAGTCAAGAGCACGAGTGAATTTTGATACCTTATTTGAACACTTGAACACAGAAAATTTGAGGCAACAGCCTTAAATCAGTTTTCGTTGGAGAGCATCTGAATACGTATATCAAACATCGCCAAGAAAACAGTTCATCTAAAAATGAACCATTTTCTCCACAAATTACCGTCGCTGAAGCGTGTGCTCAAAATCAATCTGTTTGTAGACATTTCTACATCTCCGATAGACGCTTCGACTCGGTCAAGGCAAATTTTGGTGGCAAATTCAAATGCTGGCTTTAAAATTAAAATATAAAAAACTAGCCCATTCTAACAACCAAATAACTCGTTCTAGAGTGTTTTAGAAACTAAGGACTATCATCAATTTGATGGGTGTTTCAAATCTTAGCATCATTTCTTTTGAAAGGCAGTCTCGAACTACAGGACCGTGTAAAGGCTTTCAATTTTTTTCGCAAGCTTTCGTGGTTTTGAATTGGTTTGCTCTTCATTTTTATAATCCTGAATGCAATATAGTAAATTTGTACCTGCAAACTAAACACTGTATGTTTGTATATAACCTGGGTAGGGTTAAGGGCTCCACCCAGTGTGCTTGTGTAAAATATTCTAAAATCCAAAGCGGCAGGTTCTCATTTCGACATCCTGTCCATGAATATTGGAGCTAGTGCTAATAGCAATTGAAACCCTGATATATTCTAGGACGTTGATAACAAAATTTATTGCTGATTATGGGTGACGGATGTAAGCTTGATTATCCCTATAATATGTCTTTTGATACGAGTCCTTATATGGACTCGAATATTTTTCAGCATCATATCTTCCCATATCGATGTTGTGCATATTAAAGCGTGTATTAACTTATCTGAAATCATTGTTAACTCGACACTCATCCTAGAGGTTGCTCAGAAAGAGATCAACAAGATAAAGAGGCTTTGACTTTAGCACAATGTGTGACGACGATGTTAACGCTCTTGTCGTGGACAATGGATCCGGAATGTGTAAGGCTGGATTTGCCGGAGATGATGCTCCCCGAGCCGTTTTTCCTTCCATCATTGGACGTCCAAAGCACACAGGAGTCATGGTGGGAATGGGACAAAAAGACAGTTATGTGGGGGACGAGGCTCAATCCAAGCGTGGAATCCTGACCCTTAAATACCCAATTGAGCATGGCATTGTCACGAACTGGGATGACATGGAGAAAATTTGGCATCACACGTTTTACAACGAACTTCGTGTGGCACCTGAGGAGCACCCTATCCTTTTGACCGAGGCTCCCATGAACCCTAAAATGAATCGAGAGAAGATGACTCAAATTATGTTCGAGAGTTTCAATGCTCCAGCCATGTATGTGAGCATTCAGGCAGTTTTGTCACTGTACGCTTCTGGGCGAACCACGGGCATTGTCATGGACTCTGGCGATGGCGTGACGCACACGGTGCCCATCTATGAAGGCTATGCCCTCCCACATGCCATTCTTCGTTTGGACCTAGCTGGACGAGACTTGACTCATTACCTCGGAAGTATATTGACTGAAAGAGGTTACGGCTTCACCACCACGGCAGAGAGAGAGATTGTCCGTGATGTCAAAGAAAAAATGGCCTTTGTTGCTATAGATTTTGAACAAGAAATGGCCACAGCCGCTGCCTCGTCCTCATTGGAAAAATCGTACGAACTCCCTGACGGACAAGTCATCACAATTGGCAATGAGCGATTCCGATGTCCTGAGGCTCTGTTCCAACCCTCGTTCCTTGGAATGGAGGCGATCGGCATCCATGAGACAACTTTCTATTCAATTATGAGATGTGACGTAGATATTCGCAAGGACTTATACTCGAACATTGTTTTGTCCGGAGGATCTACCATGTTCCCCGGAATTGGCGACCGCATGCAAAAAGAAATAACTCATTTGGCTCCTTCTACGATGAAGATCAAAATCATTGCCCCTCCCGAAAGGAAATATTCAGTCTGGATTGGCGGCTCAATCTTGGCTTCCTTGTCTACTTTCCAACAAATGTGGATTTCCAAACAAGAATATGACGAGGCTGGTCCATCCATTGTTCATCGCAAATGTTTCTAAATGCATATTACACGATGATACTGACATTGATCATTCGTACTCTTCGTCTATTTTTGTTTGTTTTGTTTGTTCTACGAAGTCAAATGGCAGCTCTCTCGCTCGGCCTGCCGTCTGATGATGGGTGTCCCGCTCCGTCGTCACAACCAACGTGCGAAATTAATGGAATGACCTCAGGTTCGCCCTTTAAATTGTTAAAAGCAGCAACTTATGTTTTAACCAAATGCCACAAAGAAACTTGAAAATGGCCAGCCTGGAATCGAACCAGGATTGGCAAATTGGTAAGCAGATGCTCCTCCAATACGGTACTACAGCTAACCTACAGTACTCGTAACCTATTATACTAAATATGTATTTTGCGATCCCTTTAACATGTTTTTCTATATTTGTGGTGCTAGGGCCGGAGGGGTGAACCCAGTGAAGGCTACCCATCACACCGTCCAAGTCATTTCCGATAGGCAGTCTCATAGTCCAAATCAGATTGGTTCTCCGTCTGTGGGTGTCGTTAGCGTCTAAAAGTTTCCTGGAGAAAGGTCGGGGAGGAGAATGGAACCGAGAACTTCTCTCATGCTAGGAAACTGCGCTAACCACTACACTACGTCTCTTCCCATGTAGTACGGTTCATACCTGTTACGATCTTACTTACAACCCACAGGGCCCATTAGTTTGGGAGAGGGAAGGTTTGAGTAAACCGATTTTTGGATTACCTTGTTTTGTCCAGAAAAAAATTGAATTCCACAGATAAGGAGAAAATTTAAGCCATTTGGTATTACTGACGTGTTGATTTTTTATCTTCGACAATTGCCCTGTCTGTCGTCAAGTAATCTAGGCAAGATCAGGAAAAACTAGCTGCACAACGGGCGTGAACTAAATCCAGTTCAGGCTCACTTACCTAAAATTTTATTGTAATCATGTAACATTCTTTAACGCTTTTAGCTTTGATTAATATTATTTTGCGTACATAAGTATAAGGTTAATCCCTAGGTATTCATTTATGAAAGATTTGAGATCCCAATTTGTCTCCAATGGGAAACGATATCTCATTCATCATCGACTTATCAATATCAAATTGACGTAATACTTAATTTTGAAAGTTAGATTGTGGCCTTGTTTGAGAAGTTAATTGATTAGTATTTCAAATAATACACAGTCTGTCGAGAACTGACAACCTGTGCCTGTGTACGAGTTTATATCTCCATTGCTTACTGTGTTTAATACTCGTCTAGAATACGATAAGACCTTGGAATGTCATTTTCGCTTTATTCATTGCGGTTAATCTGAATGCCCTCACAAATATTAAAGGCTACAACTCTTTGAATATCTTAACCTTCTAAAATTCTTCATTTTTTAGTATTTTTGCACCAATATTTGGCGTTGATTAATGTAACTCGTTATTGGAGGGGTTCCCAGGAAAATTTGACTAGTGATGCGTCGAGTCCGGCTAAAGTCACACTTGTAGGTGACCCCTGATTTTTTGACTTTGTGCCGGACTCGCCGAGTCAGAACTTGAGTCCGGCAAAAGACTTGAGTCCGGCAGTCTTTTACTTTAGTCGGGTAAAGCAAAACGACTCGTCTTGAGAAGTTTAAGGAAACAACATTAATCTTTTTTATGACGGGTCCGGACTCGAGTCCGACCAATTCCTCCAAAATCGAGTAAAAGACTCATGTGCACTCGGACTTGAATCCGGACTTTCAATTGCTATCGGAATCAAGGGCCTAAAATATAGGTATGGGCACTTCAAAAAGTAGACAAGCCGAGGGGGCGAGGTGGGGTCATGCGGATAGAAGAGAGAAGAGCGCAGAGAGAAATCATCGCTGTAAAACGGGTTTGTTCAAATAAGAACCCCATTGGGTGTGGTTGACCCAACGTTGGGTTGGAGTACAATATTGCCTTTCACCCTTGAGGCAACCATACTCACTATTTCTCCTTTTCTTAATGATATGGATGCTAAAGGTTCCCCTAGAGGTCTAGTTACACCTAACAAAAGGTACATTAATAGGCCTTAAAGATGGTATCCAGAATATTGCTAACCTATTTTTTGAACGCCATGACTTGATCAAAAAGACAAAGATAACAACTTCCTATGAAATTTGTCTTGTTTAAACTCATATTGTATGTAATTCATTTGATATTTAAAACTTAAAACTTGAAACATTATCTTTTTAAATACACCTTTTGAAGACTCCCTGTTGCAATTCTATTAATTTTTTAGCATTATTACATCTACCATAGTTCTTGCAGCTGGTTGCATTTCCATAGCATGCAGAAATTTTACATATATCCTGATAAACTTTGACATGTATTGAAAATACTGTTTGTCAATTTTACGTTCACAACTTTATATCTTTGGTTGAACAAAAATGTAATCAAAAAACTCTACTTCAACTGACCATGTTAGTATATTGCAGGTGGAAAGCATTATTCCATGCATAATAGGCCAAATTTAAGAAAAATGGAAGATATAATCTAGATTGTTGAAACTTCACGAGTAGTTGTTTAAGTGTTGGACGCTAAAAAATATATCTAATAGGATGGGTTTCGAAATATTGATCAAAGTAATTATTAGAGCATGTAAAAAGTGCATCAGAAGTCTTACAATTATGTTCAATGCTAAATTAAAAGTTTGAGTGTGCTTTTTCGTAAAAGAGGTAAGTAATATTTATCAATCTTCAAAATTTCATTCCTATCTTGTTTGGCATAAAGATGTTCTGGCTGTATCATTAAACCTCATTCAAGGCATTCATTCACAATTTTTGTTTCATTTTATAAAGCTTTCAGGAGAGAATAATACTTAAAATAATAAAAGTAACTTTGCTTAAAATGATTAATAATCTCATGGGTGAAGATCCGGAATTGTTTATTTAGGCGGGTGCATTCCCTCAAACAACATATTTCAAGGAACATATTAAATGTTATACTTATACTTGACAATCAAATTGACTATGAGAGATATACATTTTATCTTTTTGGCCCTCTCATAGCAAGTTGATTAGTAAATCTTCAATCAATAAAGTTTCAGACCATTACCATCAAAATTGATGTCATTTATTCAAAAAAATGTATCCTTAAGATTTGGGTCACTAGGACATTGTTCGCAGATTGACATCACGAAAAAGCACGCGAAATTCAAATGGAGAGCCGTGACTGATCTTCTGGTTTGATCATATATTGGCGCTAAATTCAGCAAATTAAATAAGTAAACAATTAGTAAACAGTTCCTTAGTTTATTCATGAGTTTGTTTAAAGTTTCTGTAATCTTTTTTTGCTAATGCATATGACAATTAAGCAACTCATTTTGACAGAAACATAACTTACATACTTACACTTGTTGGGGCCTTTTGATTACACTCTGTTGGGCCTTTTGAGGTTGATGGGGAAGCCATTAGCAATATAGAGACTATGGCTAACATGCTTGGAGATCAGTCTCCAGTGTGTTTTCAACCCCACTGAGTTCGGAAGCAACAGCTCATTGCTCTGAAGATGAGTCTGTTGAGATTGACAAGTTAGTCAAGTTGAGCGTTTAGATGATCTTGTAGTCACAGATCAAGATGCTTTAGAGGCCATCAGGGACTTGAGGCTTTCGAGCTCTCCTGGTCCTGATGGCGTGACATCTCAGTTTCTGATGAGATGCTCAATGGTTCTCGCTCCTGTTTTCTCGTACTTGAGGCGTTGCATCTTGGATCAGGGCAAGTTTCCATTTTCACTAAAGTTAGCTCATGTTTGTCCAATTTTAAAGGGGGAGATAAGTCGCTCCCAGTAACTACAGGCCGATTTCTCTCACTTCGAATATTGCGAAGGTGTTTGAGAAGATCATGAAGTTCAAACTGGTTGAATTCTTGATATCCATGAAGTCCTTCGTCCTAGCCAGCATGGGTTCCGAGCACATTTTAGCACGGTTACCCAACTGATTGAACATATTGAGCGGGTTATTAAGGGACTAGAGAGCCATGAATCAGTTGATGTAGTTTATCTCGACTTTGCCAAGGCCTTTGACAAGGTAGATCATGGTCTTTTAGTTAACAGGCTCCATGAGATTGGGATCCAAGGCAAGGTTCTCAATTGGTTAAAAAAATCATTTCTGGTAGGAAAGCAATTGGTTAAGGTTGAGGGATCCCTTAGTGACATACATGATGTCAAGTCAGGTGTTCCCAGGGTTCGATCTTAGGGCCCTCTTGTTTATAATATTCGTTGCCCGCTTCAAAAGCTTAGTATTACTGCCAGTCTCTCTTCTTATGCTGACGAATACAAAGTTAGTTTCTGGTAGGAATGGCCAAGATTCCAGTAGCCTTGAAGGACTTAGATCGAATCTACTCTTGGGTAACTGAGAGTAATATGGCCCTGAACGGAATGAAATTCCGCTCAATGACATTTGGGTCAACTCTTTAAAATACTCCACTCGTAGATAATGGAGGTAAAGATATTGAGCAGGTCTCATCTATGAAAGATCTAGGTGTAGTCCTCCAAATAATGGAAAGTTCGATGAGCATATCCAGTTGAAGGTGGGTAAAGCTTTTCATATGTGTGGTGGATATTATCGCACGTTTAAGTCCATAGATAGCATCACGATGCTAACTCTGTACAGTCGATTGTCCAGCAACATCTTGAATATGCCTCACCCATTTGGCTCCAATGAGTTCAGCAGGTTTGCAAAAGGTCGAGCAAGTCCAAAGATATTTCACTAGGAACATCACAGGATTGAGAGAGCTCTCATATTGGGAGAGGCTAAAAAAGTTGGGACTGTACAGTGTTCAGAGAAGGTGAAGAGGTATCTGATACTGTACGTCTTCAAAAGTATCCATGAGCTTTGTCCCAACCCAGGGTTTAGGGTCAATTCTAGTGACCGTAGAGGCTTAATGTGCGTTTTGAGAGCACCTTCAAGCCTTCGAGAATCCAGGCTAGTTCGAACAATGAAGTCCACATCTCTTCTTTCTCGGGCTCCTTCATTGTTTAATTTGCTTCCCTCTTTTATTAGTAGGGAATACGTAGGCCTTGTTGATCCGGTAGCATCTTTCAAGTCAGACTTGGACAAATTTTTAGATTCCATACCAGTTCATTTTGATTTTTTTTACTGGTACCATTATGGTTTCTTCCGAGATATATTGCTAAATATATTGCCCAAATCCCCTCATTTCACAACCTATCCTCAAAGGTTGGCCCCTGCCGTATTATATCTAGCGACGGCACCCACCTGGTAGCTAGAACCTTGCGAGTGTGCAACCGTTGATCGGGATTCTTGCTATCTGGTGCTCGTAGCACTAAAAACTAAACTTTGAGCAAGGAATCTCGAGGAAGACGACAACCCTTAAAAGCATCCTAAGAGCAGTAAAGGGTCATTGATTTCATAGCTGTTCTAGCACGATTTAAAGCTTTATTACTCTTTTAATGTCGATCAAGACAGAGCCACTTGATTAAAATGCCAACTGTCTAAGAAACGCGATCTTCTTTTGAGACTTGGAAAAAAAGTCCTCGAATGGCATTGGTGGTCTGCGTTTTGTGAGACCCACCAGATCTTGTCATGGCTGGGTTGCTATTCAATTCCCTTGCATACTTGTGGCACCGACTCTGCCAAGGGTAAGTTAAAACGTTGCTAAACTGCATATCTTAAACTAATCCCAAAAGATGCGTTAAGCGTTGGTTTTCGGAAGCTACCTAAACCATTGGACAAAATCGACAGGCTCAATCGCTCGTCTGACTGACACCCATTCCATTGGATTGAATAAGAACAAGCCTAATCGGACTGACTCTGTGGACGAGAGAGAGAGGGCAATCGAAAAAGGCTGTCCAATGGCGATCAAGTGGGATTCCAGGAGATTCGCACCCAAAACCAACGGCTCGAGGTTAATACACATCGAAGTAATCCAAAGACTTCCAAATTGGTTAATTATCTAGTCATCTGAATGACTTGCTTACCTTACACAACAATTCTCGAGGTTAGAGCGAACATACGATACTTGTCTCGAAAAGGAAGTGGACTATTTGTGCGTTTTCCTGAATGACTACTAAGGGAAATCCATTACTAATCTGATTTAAGTACGTCCCAAATGTTGGGCTATCGTATGTTCGCTAGAAATAGAAAGGATGTGAGGCAAGTTTGGGTATTAAGCAATAAACTCGTCCGATATAACGACAAGGCCACGGAGAATGGGAAAGGTTCTGCATCAATTAGGCATCACAGTTGGATTTGCTCTTGGGCATGAGGTGGTAGTGTAGTAACAACTAATTAACATATACTTTGTGATTGTCAAGAGATTGATCGTACCCAAAACGGTTATTGACAACTTCGATATCTTATTTTGTGCCAAATCCATTCCAATTGCTTGAAAATGAAATGGGACAATAGCATATTTCGGCACAGCCCATTTTACCCCTACAAATAGAGATAGAGAAAAAAACTGTTCCATTCATGTACCATACTTCAACGGAAGTGATTTTTGGATTGCCTTCCTTAGAGTAGGGAAAGAGAAGACAAGCCATTAAGGATGGAAAATTAATGAAGTGTGTAATTAGTAAGGGTTTCTTGTAACGTCTTTTTCTCAGCAACATGAAATGTGGTGCTGGCATAATACAGTAAGTACATCCACTCTCACTCTCACAGATGCGCTCGTGGAGTCCAAATGAATAATGCGCTACGTTCAGAGCTTGTATAAATATTAGGACTTTGTTCAAGCAAACATTAAATTCAGAATAGATGTTGAAGTAGTGCCAGTGAAGCTAATAGGTCAATTCTAATTAGGTCTAAATATGTGTCAAATCTTACCACATTATTGTCCTTAGTGATCATTTCTTTCTTTTCTCTTATCTTATATTCTTATCATTGTCATCCTTTTATTTTTTGCTCTATTTTACTACATAATGTGTCTACTACAGAGTCCACATCAAGGTACTTCTACTTCTTCAGGCTCCTTTTTGGATTCTCAATGTCATTGCCCAATGCCTTTAACCATTAAAAAGCGAAAATTGAATACGGGAGCAAACCCATTGGCAAAAATGTGTACAAGAGAACTCGTGCATTCATAAACCTGTAACCAGGAGACGTATCAGTGATATCATAACTACTTAAACGGAAAACAAATCTGGTCGTTGATTCGAGACCTTTCTTCATTGTAGGAAGTATCCATTGTCCCTTTCCTGGTATGGTTTGATACACCAAATAAAGCATTAACTATTATGAAATGAGTTGTTGCTATGAATCAAATGTTCAACTAAGTTGTCAACGACGGAGTATTGAATGTTTAAGAGTTGTTATTATCCACCTACAGTATTCAAGCATAGGTACAAATGTGTTTACAATAACAACGCCAAAGGTGAAAGCTCAAAACTTGATTGTGGTTATCAATCAACAAATATATCGTAAACATTACTTCTAAATTCCAGCTGGTTTATGAAAATAAACATTTCATGAAAGAAAATATAATAATGTATTGTGATGACATCAATTTGAGGCTCATGAAGTCGATGTTAATAGAGATTCCCAAACTGAAGTGGTGTATTACTGAGTCAATTACCGAGCCAGTGTATCCTCATGCGGCCGACTGAATCTGGTGAATGTTATACCACGAATTTTAGGGAAGAACTGACAATATTTGAGTCTCATC
This sequence comes from Tigriopus californicus, assembly GCF_007210705.1. Classification (NCBI taxonomy): domain Eukaryota; kingdom Metazoa; phylum Arthropoda; class Copepoda; order Harpacticoida; family Harpacticidae; genus Tigriopus; species Tigriopus californicus. Next base: position 7,436,410 of record NC_081449.1, on the reverse strand, counting down.
CTAAATTGTCGCAAAACTAACAAGATTTAATCAGCGACGCCCCAACCGTTGTAATCTTAAAAGTTGCTTCAACGCTGCGAGATATATTCCCCTGAGATATTCATGCGAAAATGGAGATCAATTCTCTACAGCACAGGAATCTTCTCAAGGCCATGTGATTCATGGTAATATATTGTCTCAAATAACAACTCGGGCCAAGCATGATGCCAGACTGTTAAATAGTCTGAAATATGTGCTTTGACTTTAATGATACTTCTTTGGAAATGCTCAATCTCTAAGTCAATATGTCTGTCACAAGAGCATACTTGCCAATAAAATGATCTCATCCGTACATTGAATGCCAAATATATCTGTCTTTAGAAGAAAAAACATAAAATCAACAATGCAGCACCACAAGCTTAATACATGAAGCAATCAACCACTTAACTGCTGCAGGCAAATGTGTTTTTCTTGGAGACAAGGCTTGGCATACCACGGTTTTTCGGTCTTTCCAATAGACTACACAGACTGGCACTTTTGTGTCTTGCTGCTGATGAACAAAATAATCTCTTGACCCTTGGACTCTGTAGCATATCAGAAACGATGGTATAACCTAATTGCTTTTTATTTACCATGACTAGTGTCAACGCTCAATTTTTTCTTGAGTGGGACAAATGCGACCCAGTTGATAATATGATAACCATCACAAGATTCTATTTTCAACTGAATGAAGGCATTGTAATTTCTAATTAGCGCAAGGACAGTCTCCTTTAGATTAAACCCTCTAGATTCGAACCTTGGACGAAAAATCGACTTCTTGTCTTGGACTGCATTTCCAGTTTTTATCAGAACCACATCTGGACAGTGATCAGCCGTTTCATGATAAGGAAGCGAGGAAAAAACTTTTTTGTTGATTCAAGTGAGTATATCATCAGTTAAGTAACTTTGGTGACTTTTGGATGAATGCTCGAGTTCTTCTCTCAATGGTTGTGTGCTCTTGTAATCAGTTTTCGCTACCTTAAAGCACTGTGATGAGGACAAAGAGACGTCGATGATGAGAAGAACAGATGTTCAATTACTGTTATTCTTGAATGGCAATTACGTGCATTTACTTTCAAATCCAGGGATGTAAAAACAAATACATTGCATCGCAGAAAAATTGTTTTAATATTCAGACCGTTTCGCATTACACCCCATCTCTGTACACCTCTTGGGCAAAGGCGTCTTCACCATTGGGACACTAAATAATCATTATTGACATTTGAGCTTGAACATAGAGATTGAAGCAACGAGGTACCACAAATTATTCTCTAGTCCTCTTCTTTTTTTGCTGCAACATAAGTGGAGTCTTGCTAACTATCCAGCAAGCTCCGTTTCGTGTGGTCTTCTGGTGAAATCTCCTCTGAACTTTCAATCTCTTTGAGGGACCTTTTCATGGTGTCAGCTCAGAAGAAAACCCCCACACACATACCTTTCCTTGAACAACTTGTCCCCTGGCGTCTTCAATCTTCAGTGCTGCATGCAGTGGTAGGTCTATGAAAGCACGAGATACACTTGTGCAGTAGAGAGGTCTGGTGAATGAGCTCTGGTGAGTTCGTGGTCTTTGCTCCACCTTGGAATTGCTCAGTACTGAGTCACAACCTCTCATTCCTCTACGCAAGTACGTACACAGTACGTTCGTAGCCGGGCCAAGGTTGGTGGAAACTTTTTAATTGAAAAACGAGACACGAGGATCGCATTTTAATTCTTCTTAAAAGGCTCGCAATTTTTAAAAAATAACGGAGACAGTCTGCTCTCATATTTTACCGTGGGGACAAAGGGCCCGATGTTTGGGGCAACATTGTCAATTTAAAGTTTAAAACCTCTTGCATGGGTTTTGATCCAGATACTGAGGTGTTCAAATTGATTTTGTTAAATAGTGCACGGTTTCGTTTAAGAAGACAGTCTCTTCTCAGCGTCTTTCATGAATCCTACCAAGTTTGAAATGGCTGAGAACGACTGATGATAGAAAAGTTTCCGTGCAAGCACCATTGATCATGAGTGTGTCATATCTAGTTTGGACATTCCAAAGGAATTGATACGAGAGTTGGAATTGCTTACGGATTTGTTGCCCACATTTCGGACAGTGCAATGGAGCAAAGCCGTTTGTCCAGCTAATACGGTCACGTTTAGGCTGGTCCCCTTCTCATCAAAAAATGGCTCGGGTAGCAATTCGTCCTCTGGAGATTGAAGCGAGTCACTTTGGAACACATCTCTTTTCAACTGTTGCTTGAAGGCGGAGAATTTCGGAGTCCCATGGGCACCATGACGAAAATGTCGTCCACAGCCTAGAAATGTAAAATAACCCATTTGTAATACCACAGCGGGGTGACTTTTATGGAACATTCGAAATTTGTCATCAGCAATGAAGTTCCCTTTTATTCGAATTTAAAAAAAAAAAAAAAGAAGCGGGATCACACAGGTTTCAAGGTTTTCCATCAGGGAACTGCCGCTGTAGAAGTCATTAGGAAAGTTAGAAATTATACAACACTGCCAAAGTGTTCTCTCTCTCTCTCTTTCACGGTTGTCGTAAAGTTAGTTTCCTTTTCAAGTTCCTTCTCGGTCTCGAGTTTTTTCCTTAAACCCGTGTCAGGAGTGATCCCTTTTAATTTTCCGCAACCTTCACCCACATTCTTGGCTCAGCCCCCCTTCTACAAGTCCAATCTTTCAATTTTACCATGCTAAACCATCCCTTTAAATCCTTTATAATGACTTTACACGTGAAAGGTCTTCTTTTCATATCATCCCCACTATGGTGACACGAATCTATCTGGAGAGACCTTAGATATCAGAGCTCTTGTTGAACCCTTTTGGCTTGGAACAAGATTTCCCCTCAAAAAATCCACCATTCCACTGGGCGGAGCAAAGGCGGGAGGAGGGAGGACAGATTTCATTCTCAACGGAAAGTGAGGACGGCATGATGGCGCGAGTTATTGTAACCAGGAAGATGTTCACAACAGACAAGGAATGTTCTCTCACGAGGACAGGTTCAGCCGCTTTTTCTGTACGGTTTTCCTCGTGGTACTACACAACAGGCAGATTAGCTCCAAGTTTGTTCTTCCCTTGGTCTAGTTGCTCTGCATCATATTAGACACGGACCTCGAAAACCATTTCCACCTATTTTCATTATGGAAATGAAGCACCCCCTCTGGTTTTGAAACTGGTTCAATCGTAATTGTGCTGCTGGTATTCTAGAGTTTCCCTTCCGTATTGATCCAAGGGCTGACTTCGTAATGAGATCATTTTTTTCTGGACTAGTTCAAGCTTCAATTTCTTTCCCCTTTGTGTTCGCTGTTCGAACGATCCCAGGTCTATTGTGGAAGTAACATGTCTTGTGTAGTACTGGGCACTCGTGTATTCTTCCAGTGAAAGTGATGCCACCTAATGAAGTCAGCTCACATCTCGATCCTCAAGGTGTCTGACACATCATCATTACGGAATAAGGTCCTCCAACCTTTCCGGGAACAGAATGGCTTTTGGGATAGACCCAAGTCCGAAAGCCAAGCCAGTTATGGACACAGCCCAATGGGGAAACAAATATTATTCTTTTCCAAAGGATGAGACAACGGAAACTCGACTAGCACCATCAAGGACGCATCCCGATTCTGTGGAACGACCCAACCATCTTACCCGTTACTCTCTACCGTCCATTCTTCGGATATTGTACCTATGTATAGTATGTACGTACTAGTATGTACATACTAGGTGCGTGTGCGTAGCTTTGGACAGGCGAATGGCCTTTTCGTTTTGAAATTATCTCAAATCTCGTGGGCTCAACCGCTTGAGGGGGGGGAGAGGGGGGGCCGGGGGAAGCTGGTTGCCATAACTTCTGGTCCTCGTATGTCTACCAGAAGGGCGCAAGGTTCAATCCAGGAAGTGAGAAAGAGTTAGGAGTGACAGGTCTTTCAAATCAGATCCTTGAGGTCCCTTCTACTGCCTGCCTGTGTGGTGCTTGTCTGCGAGCTTCCTGTACTACATAGTATGCCCGTTGCAAAAGGGTGCCACTCGTCGGGGTTTTCGCCGAGTCGACTTACGTTACGCGACAACGAGAAGAAATATACCAGGAAAACGTAATCGCATCTACCTTCAGTGCAGTGGCTATAAGGTGGATGGAAACTGGGCTAAGAAAAGTCCTTGAGAAGTTGAGAATGGTAGCTCATCACTTCTGTGGGGTCCAATTCGGAGGGAAAAGACGCATCTTGGTAATGTGGCCTATCGCATTCAGATATCACTTTCCTGTGTTATTATTTCTTATAGATATGGTACAGACTTGCAATTCCCTTGGCTGGTGTAAGGAGTGTGCGTCGATTGCACATTATAGCATCAATTTAAGGGTGTTTTCAAGGAATCATGGTCTCTTTATCTGGAGAGTTTATGACCACACTTTAAGATCTCATCAGTGTAAGTTACGTTACCTTAACTTTCCGTTTATTATGGTGGCTGCTACGAGCCCCGTTCCTTTGGCGCTCTTGGCTTGTGTCCTTGACTTGAAAAGACGAATAATATGTGATGTGAGCCCAAGCAGATTTCCTCTATGACGTGACCGTTTTTGTGAGGATATCCTTGGGCTCCCTTTGAATTGCCCCAAAATGTGTTTCATACTTATGCAAATAGTAAATACCCCGAGTAAAATGAGAACCAGGCTTTATGGTTGGCACAATCTTTGCTTTTCTTGTGCGTCTGGCCGTGTTCTCATTCTTCTTTGAGAAGGGGTTCCAAACGAGAGGAGCGGCTGCCATACTCTACATACATGTATAAAGTATATAATAGGAAGACAGGCAGTTGGAACAGAAGTGGAGTGTTGGCCAAGAGGGCCTCTTTTGTCTGTCAGTGAACATATCCGCATGAATGAATGTCTTCATTGAAGGTCCAAACTATTGTCCAAAATCTTCTTCATTCTAAGTTCTGATGGAGTCTCTTTTTGCCACTTTACGTGTACATTAATCAAAGACCAGCGGGTGGGAAAATGCAAAATATGACGGCTGATCGCGATCTATGAATGCCATTTGGCTCTGGCAAGTCTTAAAAAACACCTGGACCTGACGGGTATCAAAGGAGGAGTAATATCCCTTCCGTGCATTCCGCCACAGAAGCTGAGCCCATTTATGAAAACAGTTTTTTTCTACTGCCGTGAAAGATATTGGAAGCGTGATTTTATCAAGATTCCTATACCAGATTGCCCTCGATCCGCTTAATGATGCAGTACCATTCCAGAGCCTAGGGTCTCTATTTGCTCTGCGGCAGCGATATTTCTGGAACGCCAAACTTTCGCGAATGGTTTCAATAGTGGTCTCATAAGAATTATTGCATTGAAATGCAAGACCGGAAATTACTTGCAACTGGCCTCCTTACCACGTTTGTGGCCTCTGTCTTCACTTCGTCAAGTTATAAGGGACTGAACAGGGTACACACAACTGAAGCAGGAGGAGGGTCGCCTACGTTAGAAATCCCTAGTCTCAAATGCCGGTTTCCGAGTAAAAAAAAACGTGATTCCAGGAACTGTATCCAACATGAAGGAAGTTGCAGCTTTAAAGGTTACTGGGGAGTTGGCCAGAGTCACACTCCTGCCCTAAGGCTAATTCTCTCAGGATGTTTGCTTCCAAGCCTAGTACGGGCACACGCGGTTACGAGACTTAAGGCGGGCCAAGCTGAATGTCCTCATTGGTACTTGCGCGTGTGTGCGAAACCGAGTCGTACTTCGGTTGCCAAAGATCTAGATTTCCAGATTTACAAGTAGATTGCTTCTTAAAATTGCAAATGGATGGGAAAGGAAACGGACGGGATCTCCGCTCATAACTTGGAAAGTTAGAAGTTAGCTGGAGAGATTCGCTTCCTTTGATCAAACCATTTATTTTTTATGCCATGGGCCGCACCACCCAGCTGCCTAGGATCTGGTTTCCAAGCGTGGAAATTGTACAATTTATCGCTCCCAAGTGTACAAGTTAAACTTGGGAGCCAAGTGGGCCCGGCCCGTCCAGCCAATTCGAATGGCAACCACCTTTATTTTTCATTCTTTGCTTATATGTAATATGGCCAAGGTGACTTAATCTATTTTGAGCCCTCAGCATTCAAACGAGTTACTTATGTACGTATACTTTGATCATCGTAATTACAAGAGGTCTGTCTTCCTAACCCATATAATACAAGGAAACCAAGAGGCACAAATGGAGTGTTGGATCGGTTGTGGTCATTGTGGTGAATCGATGCCCTTGGGTTAAATGATTTAGAAGCTGAAGAGTCGAGTCCATTACGATCGTTTGACGAACTTTTGGCCCTGCGGAGATAAACAAAACAGGGCACAATTCTCATTCTTATTTGACTGCTTCAGAATACAAGTGTCACAAGTGACCTTAGAAATAAAAATCTCGAAATAAAATTCTGTTCTAATACAACTTAACATTATCATGATTCATGAAACTCATATTTTTGTACTAAATTAGGTATTGTGCAATTGAAAATACGTAGTGTGCGAGATCAAATGATAATTATAGCTTGTCACTTTTTTGACGTCAAAAACATTTGGTCAAAAATACCGCCTCAAAAGTAATCGATGCAAGCAAGCTACGATTATTTGGCAACCGACGGATATTGTTTACAGCGCATAGCAATTATAACTAAATGCCACGGTGGAGCTTGATTTAAATCAATCTCTATGTTGCTCAGAAGCTGAGTGTATTACATTTTAAAGACCCTTCAAGAAGCAACTCATCGTTATATTGATATCAGTCTCAAAATGCTCTTATTGAATAAATTTCGTCTTCAAGATATGAGAAATAAATAGGTCAAATTATCTAGGCTTTCTAAACCTTCTTTTCTGATCTACAAACAGTCGTATCTTACAAGAATAGCTTAATTTATTCAATCATGAATTCATTTATGAACGGGTCATAAAATTCATTAACATTTTCACCCAGTGCGGGAGCGAAAACGCCATTAGTTCCTTTGCAAGAAGGTCCATTACGTTGTTTTATTGGTTGCTTCCGGACAAGATATTTAGATTTATCAGATATAGACTCGTAAAACACCAGATTTCTTATTGTTGAGCAAGTATTGGATAGCCAAAGACCTAATTACCTCCCCCCCCCCTCTTCCAGGCCAAAAAGCAAAAATAACCATAGGACCGTAACCACGCAAAAACCTGGCAAAATTTGCCTCAATCTTGAGCTCTGAATATCTTGGAACAACTTAGCCACAAAAAGTGTATCAAAGTTGTTGGCTAAGTGGGGAGGGTTCTTTTGACATGTTTGAGGAAACCAAGATGCTCATTAGCAGTTTCAGCCATGAAGTTTTTGAAATTTGCCCAGAAGATACCTCGAGTTCTTGATCTTAAGAAAGTTGGAAAACCATTTTCCACGTGCTATTCTGCATTGGTTGCTTTCAAAGACGGCTCTACGATATTCATATTGTGTTGGTTACTACCAGAACCTAGTGAGCATTAAAAAAGTAGTTCCCTATGGTTCATTGGACGGTCAGTAAGAATGAACCGTCATCATTGGAACAAAGTTACCTCCAAGACCTGAAAAACTTGTACGATATAATTGTACGTCCTTTTATAGGTATTATGGGAATCTGACCGTCCGAGCTGTAAGCCTTTTTCATATTCTTTGGAATCAAGATAATATTGGCCTAAAGATTCTCTCAAGTCAAGGTCACAAGTCGCGTCGCACATTCTCCAGGCCTCAAAAATCCGGGTTCTTGAGGGATTTGTAACAGTTCCACAGAGACCTCATTTACGGCCGTTGTATAGATTCTCTCACACCGTTTTTCGCCCTATAGGGCAGTCAGTGTTTTTGGCTGTGCTCGGTTTTCTACCTTATCATGAACCAGAAGTCGGCCATCGTGTGCCATTTCGACTCCATGAGCAAGCTAGAAGTGTTCGTATATACGGATATAACGGCTGGTTGTCCTGTCCTTCACAAGGCTGACACAGAATTCTCCCAAATTGGATTCGTTAGCTCCTTTAATCGGCCTAAACTGCCTCTCATGAAAGTTTCTGCCAATTTTCGTGTCAAAACTTTTGTTTCAGGCCTAAGCGAGTGAAAGTGTAGGGTGGAGCAACAGAGTTTGTTCGTGAGAGAGAGAGAGAGAGAGAGAGAGAAACAGCCTCACAATGTATGAGCCCCCTCTGTAACAGGTTCTCTTCTCCGTTGCTAAAATTTGACTTCAGATCTGGAAGAGCAAAGATGGGCACCAACCCTGGCATGGTGTAGTGGTTCAATGTAAGTTGTGGCACCTATAAACTGGAATTGAGTTCAGTTTTTTTTATGTTCATAATGAAATGTTTAAATCCAAAGCTCGATATTCGAGGCAAAAAAATGATGCATTTCACCAATGTAGCCTTAACAGCCAAAAGGTGCACAATGTACGTAATGTCCCAACCAGTAAAAGATTGGTCTTTGCTTAGTACGTGTGTATAGCTTTTGGTAATGATTGTGACGGTAGAAAAGACTTAGTATTTTGACACTTTCTTTCCTTTGCATAGTTTCCTGCTTCTGGCAAAGTCATCGGGCTACGGGGTTATGAATGATGCCCACCTTTACTAAGAGAATCGGCTTACTCTAACAAATTCCACTCAAATCCTTTCCCATCAACAGAGTTAGCCTCGTGCTGCCTCTGGTTAAGCTCATGGGTGAGCACCAAAATTTGACTTTGTCAGTGTTGCTGCATTGACTACTTCCAGAATTCATCTATATTTCCAAATTACTTAGATGGAACATGCACCTTTCACAGAAATGAAGTGGGTTCACTCAAAAGAAACGTAATCATGCCCTTCCACTTCAGAGCATCCATCCAAGAAAGTTTTCGCAAGCAAACTACTGGCAAAGTCGATAGGACTTTTATTCATTGGCTGAAATATGAAACTCCGACCAATAATGATGCCTGTTCCCCCTCACTATTTTGAATGGGCCAATAGATTCATGGCATTGGTACAGGTGAAGGGGGATCGGACGTAATTGAATTTCAAAGCCTTGAGAAGCGCCCTAAAGAAACAGGAACGTGGAGTTGTACAGGGAGAGCGATTCCCACTCATATTATTCCCTTTCCCCTCTTTGCCTTCCCTCTCCATTACAACTTACGACATGGCCCTCTATTGATATACAAATATTGGTCATGATTTATTATGGTCATCGTTCCTTTGCTTGGAATCCAAACACGTACGCCTTGGTCTTATGATTAACCTGAATCTTTTGTCAGTGCTTTTCGTCGGGGAGGTTCATGTTCCACTCGTTGAATTATGACAGATGAATACGACTTTTCGAATGAGCGTGGGTAGCAATGACCATTCTTGTCTTCGACCCATAACCAACAATTCGCTGTCATTTCAAGACCAATCATTAATATTTCTGACCCGAAACGAGGTTCTCGCACACTGGTTATTTCAGCCTCGAAATACACAAAGTCGTCGATGGCAAAGTCAAGCAAAGGATCTATGCACTGATACCATCTTGGACCAAAGCCTCCTTTTTAATGGACGTACACCTAACTGAACATGTCTTCAATGGCTCACATGCAGTGAGTGGAATGTCTCGGCAAACAAAGCCCATGTATGTGTGCGGTGCTTTTTCACTTCCCTTCTTGAGGTAAGCGACAATACAACATTTATAGCCCGTAAAATGATAAAAAATGATTAAACGGTAGCCTGAACCTGACAGAAATTCGTGAGTAATTGTGAATAGTGGCCCCGATTGATCCAAGCGAATGGTTTTTTGGTCGTGAATAAATATTCAATGTGGACCCTAGAAGGCCTAGAATCAGAGGCTAACCAATCAAGGGGAGCCTTTCTTCGATCAAGGGTCCACAACAATACGATTATGCCGCTCATCAAGCTAGTTGTAGCACTGTTTGTGTAACTGGATGAACGAGGTATACAGATATATAATCAAGGACATAATAAATACAAGCCACGAAGAAAAACGAATCTTATCTATTGAATCAAGGCATGAGTTTCATACGACGAGATATCATTACACAAGCCATTGACTCACAATGGGTCACGCCAAATTGGCCCACAAAAGACTCCCAATGCCGACGACCAAAGTGGAACGGCGGCCCGAATTACCTTTCCAAGGATACAGGCCATAAAAACAACCTTCACGGATTTTGTGGAACGATTACTTATCCCCTTGGGTTGGTGAATGAACTCTTTCCAAGCCCCATTCTTGACCACTATTGATATCGCTACTTACACGAGGACAACAAAGAGCAAACAAGACTGCATGACCTCATCAACATTTATGTTTAATTGCATGAACCTCGAAGTTCTTGAGCGCAAACTCAGATTGTCTGGATAATTAGTGTTCCCCACGAAAATCAAGGTGCACGCGTGGCTCATTGTTTCAGGATCTTGAACAATTACTTAATGAAGGTGTCCTGGATTTGATCATTGTACAGTTGGTCTTCGACTGTCCCCTTCACTTTCGTCCAAGGCAAGCAGCCACGTGTCTTGCTCGATGCATAAGGGATTTCTCCTGGTGGCAGTCCTGCATCGGATGGTCATGTTGCACATAATATTCGAACCAAGACTTCTAACGTTAACGTTCGAAATGAAACTGCTCCTAGATCTCAGGATTAAATGCTAATTGTGTTGCGGCACATTCACTATGCAATATAAACAATACGTAGTACACTCAAGTATGTGGAGGGAACAACACTTCCTGGTAGCGGAGAGGAATTTCGTGTGTGAGAACCGTTCCACCTCAGTGGCTCATAAAGAGTGCTGGCCGTTGTGCTACTTACGAGTACTTCCCCAATTGCAGCCCTGGCCAAAAATGCTGAATTAATGCTAAGGGATCAAACTACCCCTAGACAAGTGGTGTATTTGGGATAGTGTTGGTAACACTAGAAATGACTTTGATGAGGTAAAATGGCCATTGAAAAAACGCCTCCTATTCACTCAAAATGAGGGTTAGAGCACAAAAGACAAAAGCCAGTTGGGCGTACTTTAATTCGAACTTCAGGTTCAAGGACGACCTCAAGGTCTTGCGCAATCGAATCCTAAAAGTAGTTGGAAAACTATTTGGCGCTCTACTTCTGTATATAGAGCCTTTATTTACGAACTCGTCGTTGGTTAGGAATTTTCTGAAATTCTTTGATAAGATTTAAGGGTAAGAGACAAATGTGCGCAAACTAATACGAACAACTGATTTTGGATCTCTTCCCGAGTTATGATCAAGTGAATCCTGGCGGTATACGAATCCCAAGTTATTTTGAAGAGCTCAGCTCATCCCGTAAAACCTGGGCTCTTTTTCTCCTCATGTGTCCTCCTTCCACTTGACATTGGGCTCTCGACCCGTTCGTCGGAAAGTTTTCGTTAAGTTTGGTTCTTTCAAGCTTTTTTTTATCCTTCCTACAACAACGCATAAGAGAGTGAGGAGAGCGAGTGACTGGCTTCTTAAAAGGGCGGCCATCTGCCGGTCTCTGTTAATGGCAACGATTGTAAACAAAAACCGTTTCCATTGGCCAGGTCTTTGGCTCAAAGGCATGTATTTACTGTGCCATGTGAGTTTCAAATTGGACCCTTAATGTGTCAGCACAGCAGCTCTTGATTTCTAGTTCATGACCACGACGCTCTTCACAGAATCAGCAGGAAACCATGAACTCCAATGCAATGTGGATCTTTGTATTATGTTTGTGTGGACCCACTCGCTCTCTGACCAGATGACCAGGGAACCCTGTCCTTTGGGAGGCACAAACCTTCTGGAAAAATACCCTGAGGTCCTAGGGGTTTGGAACTTTTTCTGTATTTGGAACGGGAGAAATCTCGGCCCAAGATACTGGAAATATGGTATATTGTCCATCAACGCTGAGCTCCAACTGGAGAGATAATGAAAACCAAGCCACATCAACAGACTGGGCAAATGGATGGACCGTAAAAAGTTGACAGAACTGAAGCTCGACTAAGCTCTAATCTGAAGCTTCTTTTCCCGTGGACAGGGAGGGACAGGATCGAACTTCATAGAGTAGATAGGCATCAGGTCGTTGAATCCTTTGTTCCAAAAGATGGAGCCCTAGGCATAGTAAGGGTATACTGTACGTACATACGGTAGGCTCAAAATGGCTCAAATAACCGCAACTTGGGCTTCCGTCCAGGCACGGAGATTCCATACGAACAACTTGGCTTTTATTACCTTGTTGTAGCATAAATTGCCGTTACTGTGAAGTCCCAAAAGTAGGTTAGGGGTGAAATTGAATTGGCGTGCCAGAAACACACACATATACACACAAATACAGTATACGCGCCCATCCACCGGTCTTAAGTTCGCTCTTCTCCCTCCCCTTTCTTCCTTCCTTCCTTCCCTCCTTCCTTCCCTCCCTTCTTCTTCAGTCATTTTCTTTACAAGAGTGTAATTCGGAACTTAGGATGTGATGGTACCATCACCATTTGTGTACTCTCTATTCACCATTGTTCGTTCCATTTGAAATCTCTGCACACTGCATCGAACCCAGGAACTGGCGAAAACTAGCGGACCTAAGAATTGTCCATTCGACCAAACATCCATCCATCTGCTGTACGGCCAAGGCGGTCGTTCCATTTGAAATCTCTGCACACTGCATCGAACCCAGGAACTGGCGAAAACTAGCGGACCTAAGAATTGTCCATTCGACCAAACATCCATCCATCCACCCATTCGGCCATCCATCCGACCATCCATCCCAGACCGTCTCTTGCTCCTATTCCCAAGATGGCATAACCAAAGAGACAGTGAATGGCCGCTCTCTTCACCACCCTAAAGGAAACGAACAAGACAAATTTGCTAAGAGATAAGAAATTCTTTTTATGGACTTTTATGGATATTGTTGTCGCTTCTCTCGTTTCGTGCCCCTTTTTCAAAGCCACCAAACATAAATGTCGAAGTAGAACGTCAAGCTAAAGGAAACGATCGAGCACAAAACAATGGAACTACGTACGTACTACGTTGAGGACGGGAATGAGCTCGAGAAAGAGGATGCCAAATTCGAGGGCCATTGAAGACCATGCTTGTGTCGTCTTGACACTCGAGGATTCGTTTTTCTTGTTGACAGCATGTCTCCTTGAATTTGTTTGCCAAATAACGATTTGCCAATAATTCTTTTAACCAGACAACAAAGTGTCAACCGAGTGAAAGTCAATGTTGTCAAAGGAACGAACAAATATCGGGATATGAAACGGACTTGTTGGCAGTCTCAAACAACGTGATACTAATAAATACGACTTGAAAGCCAGGAATCAACGGAGTGGAAACCTCTTGAAAGCGCTTTGTACTGATGAGGGAACACGGACAGAGGATCATATTCGTAATGCATACATACTCGTTCTGGTGGTTGGAGGGCAGTGCAGCAACAATCGTGAAGAAGATTATATTTTGAAATATGTATACTGTTTGCATATATTAGCTTAGCTAGTGGGTCCACAAGCGACTCACAAGGAAGCTAGCTTGAGCTGCTTATTGCGAGATCCGCCCTAAATTGAGGTATGTATGCATCAAATGAAAATTACAGTCCATCGGCACGCGTCCTGTCCAGTGGAAAATTGAAACCCAATTATGCACGAGTGGAGCAAAGCATGTCAAACTATGTACAATGCATACTGTTGCTTTCGATAAAGAAATGCCAATGCTCCCGCAATCTGGATCGCAGTCACACTTACAATTTATGCCTGTCAACCTTCGCCAAGGTCAGTATGAACAATCTTCAAGGCCGCTCCGAATTTCAATGGAAAACAGCCCATTCATCTCTCAACCCGGGATTGCACTCGGGCACTGTGGGAATGTCTCAACTCATCTTCATCATTCCTGGGATATGTATGGCTATCCAGGGTATACGCCTTTCGCACTCTGAGCACTAATTTATGAAGCAAATGAGGTTCAACAGATTCGTGCCATAAATCACCCGAGAGGCCGAAGACAAGAATCATGGGCGCACACCCACGTGCCTTCTTCCAGCTTTGGAAGCTCTAGTACTTAAGCCGATGAGGCCTTACTCCGTACAACGGGTAATTGGAACGGAAATAGACCCTTCTACCCTCAACAAACAACTGTCAGTAAGATGATCCGTGTCAATGGCCCTCGTGATTTTCCTCATGTTCTTGCCAAACGACAGGACTGGCATAAATTGCGGGTTAAGAGGGGATTCCTCACTCAACGTACCTAAGCCTTGCTTAGAAGACGTGACATCTTGGCCGAGTCCAATATTCTGGACTGGAATTTGTATAGAGGACAAGCACTTTTCTGGCAACAGAAACAAGGGAGAAGAGAATCCCCTTCCCCCCTTCCCCCCCAAAAAGTTATTCAGTTGGACTTTGTGTACTGTGCAACAAAAGGCTTTTCACTTATTTTGTTGTTAGCTGCAGATTGTGATTGCATAGTGAAGAAACCAAAGGCTCCAGGTTTGCTTCTTGACACAGCTTAATACTAGCTTGTCCCTTCCTGTATATTGACAAGAAAAAACGATCCCCTTCAAAATGGAGATTTCAGCACGTTCGCTCCACACTCGCTCCAACCCTTTCCCCCTCTTTGCCATGCTTGTGTTTCAAAGAGACACTCGTTGTGCATTGGGGTACTCGAGAAAACTGTCGCTACTGTTTCGAACACTACCAAGTTGTAGACTTTCAAGACTCCATTACACTGTTGAGCTTGCCTTGGGTCGCCTGGTCTTCCTGGGAGACTCCGGAGTCCCATCTGCTGACAGTAACCTCTTTTGGAATCTTGCTTTACAGGGTTGGCTCAATAATGATTGGCTTGAAAGACGTGTCGAACTGTTTCACTGTATCTGACCTAATCAGATCAGATCTCACACGAAGCCTCATCGATTTGCTTGTTCCCGGAATGTGAGTGACAAAGAAGGCTTGAATTGTCAATATTTTTTCTGCCTGGCTGTCAAATAAACCGTCCGGTTTGTTTGGAAAAGGAAGCGCTAAGGGTAAGTTGGATCCATTATGATTGTTATCAAATTTATTTATCAATATTAGAAGTCTTTAGACTTTTAGTTAATTATAAACCGCCTTTATTATGGACAGGGCGTAGACGGAGTTTTAAACATTCTGGCCACTCTGTAAGAACCCAGTCTTTGAACTTACCCCACACTCAAGGAACTCTCTTCCCCTCTCATTTTTACTGCCACCGAACTGATAACCAATGGCGAGGACAACAAAGATTAAGTACATCTTGTATGACTCTCCAATCGGTTATAAAACCAGCCAACTTGGCACATACTATTTTCCTCTCCTCCCTCTTTGGATTTCAGAAGGTAATCTCTCCTGAAATTTCTTAGAAAGAGCCACGTGTCACTTTTACGCGAAATTTTTCAGATCAAATTCAACACCCGAGCATCAACTCAAGAGACCTCGAGTGTGCCAGAAGTTGAATTGGCAACCGATCAGGCTCAACCATAGTTAGAGACCTTTAAATTGGGTCAAACACGGTATGGAATACTTGCCTTGAACTTCCTATGGGAAAGATACCCCCATCGGTCTGTTCGTTGTGGAAACCACACGTTTTATCAACGCTCAGCTCACAGCGGTCCTGGATAACGCAAACTGCTGGAGAGGGAAATTCAATTTGAGCCCTCACAAAGAGACATGTTTTTGCGGGGCTTAGCGTTATTCGCCTTCTCAGCCAGGGTTCCCTACCTGGGCAAAAAACTGACGTCCCATGAAGTAACAATTCCCCTGAGCTCTCGATTAGTATGCCACAAGTATTCGCCATTCAATTAACTGGTATCAGACTCGATATCTTTGTATCCTTGGGGCAAGAAGTGCCAATTCATTTTGTCACTGCGTGAGTCAAACACACCCACCCATATTTGTACAAGTGAAAGAAATAGAAGCAACGTCAGTTTGAGACAGCCAAATCGAATTTATTTTTTGAAGTAAAAGCTATAAATTGCAATGCATGTGGCATTAACCCTTGGACAATTTGGCTTTTACATGTCGTTCATTCAATTTGCATTGGAAATCAAGTTGAAAGAAGTTAGACGCTTTTGGTTCCAAAATACGAAATCGTCGCCTTAATCCGCAATATAACAAATAAAAAGGGGTTGGTGTTGGAAAAATAAGTGAGAGCTTTTCAAAACTTGTGCGCAATGTGGAAAGTTATTGACTTTCCCGTCCCGTTGTTTCTAAAGTCATTTATGTCTTGGTGGCCCTATGGAAACCCAATGGATTTTCATACAATACCCAGTCGCCGTCTACAAGACTCACTCATTCCAATGACAAAAGTGATTGGAACGTGACAAGCAAATTATCGAAAGCTTTCTCGTTCCTTTAGAGACCCTGGCATACATTTTGTTTATGTGACTCTGCAAACGGTAATGCTTTCACAACAAAACAAGAGCACTCTTTGCTAATTTTACGACTTCATTCTTTTACCAGCACGTATTAAGGATGTGCAGAGAAACTACTGTATGAGTAACCACGATTGGAGAACCCTTTCTTTCCATCGTAGTGATTATTATGTAACAATATGGAGCTTATAACGAACTATTTCAAGCTCCGATCCGTTCTTTTTCCGTCAGATGAAGGGTTCTGTACCCACAGATGAGAAATTACGGTGGGTTTTGTTTTCCAACCTTTGAACGAGTTCCTTGCACGACAAAGTGACAAAAGTAAATCGAAATCACGACAAAAAGTGCACACAAAAGGCCACATGGTCCTAAGAAAGGCAGGCGAACGCAATCGGCCCTCAAAAGCCCACCAAAGTTGCAAAGAACGCAATCTACACGGCTAACCAACACACATTTTCGGTCACACTGACTAAAAGTTCGAGATGTCGAAACTGGAAAGCCGAAAACATCAGATTACCATCCCACTTATTGGTCGTTGGGTAATAAAAATAATATTGCCCTGATACCCGAGGCTTTACTTTTTGCACTCAGGCCTGTGTTTTTCTTTTTTTAAACGAAGATAAGTTGTTTTTAAGGGCTGGGAGAGTCTTATCTGTGCATTTTCGAGCTCAGAAAGGGCCTCGGATGGCGTTTGGGATTAATTCGCCTGACGTTCAACTGAAAAGGACACCCCAGATCCCCAGGAAGGTTCGTGTTCTATTCATGTAAATGAGATGTTTCTCCTACTGCACTTTGCACTTGTTTACGCACCTGTCCATTTTCTTTGCTTTGAACTTGTCCAATGAAGACCTCCTCACCTCATATATCTCTCTATGCGAATACGAAGCGTCAAAAGCGTGCAAATGTCTTGACTACGGTACACCAATAAGTTCGGTGCAAAATGAATCCAAGGGCGCCAAGTTGCCAAACCTTCATCTGCCAAGTCATTAAAAGTGCTTTGAGTTCCGAATGAGAGTGGTTTGTTGACTCGCTCCCGCGGTGGAGCTCGAGGAGTTCTCTATTTGAGTCATGGCAAGGACCCATTTGTCACATTTCTCTGATAAATTTTGATTTAAACACGTTTGAACTTCGTGTGGTAGGTGTTGGTGTGCCTTCGGGCGGATGATTTATAGTTGTCCGGGGTTTACCTTGTACGGCGTACACGGCCACCCTATATAGTGGATGGAGCCTTGTTGAACTACTTGTACAGTACAGTTCGAACCTAGAGAACCCCTTCTCCAAGCAGCGAAGGAAGGCTATTCCGTCTCACCCAACCTGGAAACAAAGGCAAAGGAAGAAACTCACCCAAATGAGCCAATAACGTCACCAGGAACAGAACCCTCATTGTCTTGATGGTTTCAGCACGTCAATTAGGGCCTCGTGCCTCGTCTGGAAGTGAAAACGTGAGAGAAAGGTTAATTTTAAGCAGCACTAGGCCTGAGTGAAGGGTTCGGGTTCATTTCCACTTGAAGCTGGTAGTGGCTGGCAGGTTGACTGGCATTGTTAGTACAACTAACTGCTCAAGTTGCCATGAAATATTGGCTCCGGAAGCTTTCAAGTCGACCTTCTAAGTCTTTCATTTCTCAGCTGCTTCACGTGGCATTTTAAAATGTGCAGAGAGAAGATCTCAAGAGTTGGATCATGTTGAAAAGGCATCTTCTATCATTGTCGACAAGCACCCCGGGAGTTACTCGAAGCCTGCTCCTTCTGCTCTGTACGAGGTCCATGCAATTTCCTTTACATCGTTTCTTCTTTCCCTGTTATCTGCCCTCCACTACCGACTACCAGGTATAACAGCCACTACTTGGAACGTTTCAGTTCCCGGAACACTTGGCTTGAAACGGGAGGAATGAGTATCCTGTCAGTGTCGCCACTAAAGCTTTTATTTCTACATTCATCACCGTATGCCCCCTGAATGGCATGAATGGTTGAAGACTTAGCCCTCTGGTTTTTGTACTTATTCTGGTTCTAAGGTGTGATAGCATCATACCCTGGGAGGTAAAGAATTAGTATTTCACTTGTTCCTAATTCATAAGCAGACTTTTTTTCTCAGACAAGAATATCAAATTGATGCAAAAACCGTTTCTTAGATATTGTATTTCTCCCAT
>NC_081449.1:7404482-7417949 GCF_007210705.1 Tigriopus californicus | reverse complement strand
GGTCTACCCACCAAACATTGGTGTTTCATAATTTTTCCATAAAGACGTTCAGATCGGAAGAGAGAACGATAGTGTCCATCCACGACGCATAACGAACGACAGATGAACATATAACATAAATCATTCGAGGTTTTACCCGGAAATGAAAAAATGTTAATGTGACGAAACTTTCTACTCTGATGTTAAAATTGGAACTCTGTGCTCTTGGAGCCATTGATGGTGAACCTCTGAAAAGGTGAATCGAGAAAAGGAATGGTTGGAAGAAGAACAGATTAGGATCACAGCAAAAGTAGATGTTCACAAGCAATCAATATGAAATAAAGTTGAGATGTATTGGAAGCTACCTAATTTGAAGATTGAACCACTATTTAAACCAAAAGGATGAGCACCATTTTTGCCTGGTATATCAGAATATCCGAGAAATGTTGTCCAAGTTTTTCAAGTCCACCTGCTCTGTTTTGGTTGGTATGCTGCTTGCATTTGTAAGATATTTTTAGCTCAGGATCAAATTCACATTTTTGAAACTTAAAGAGTACAGAGGATATTGACATTTACTTCACACAATTGTTTGACGTTTAGTAACTAGAAATTGCACGGTGTTGTACTCAGCTAAGTACAATGTGCCTTAGGAGGTTGGCGTTCAAACGGACACTATGTATACTTAACCACCATTTAACAAACAATCCATAGGTGAGGCAGCAGTCATAAAAATATATTTTCTTAAGACCACAAGCAGATTAGCCTTGCTGGTGCATTGCAAAAGGCATTTAAGAAAAAAACTTGACTTGGACTCGTAAATAGGGTGAAACAAAATGGACAGCCAAAAGGTTTTTGGGAGTCAATTCCCACATTTGTATTGAAATATTAGCCAACAGCTTGGACAAAATCACTATTGATCTTCTGGGTGTCTACCAGAGTACAGGTAATAAGTACAGGGGTATTTTGATATTGTGTGAATTCAAACTCTTCCTCTAAAGAAAATGAATCAAATAGTTATTCAATATTTATATTAACAAGCTCTTAATCTCAACTCGGACGTTGACCACTGTAGTTGTGCGGGCAGGAAAATCGATTGTACAATTTTGGAAAGTTTGCAACATCCATAGCGGAAACTGAGGATGGTTTATAAATTCAATTAACAATGTTGAAAGCAGTACTTTCAAGTAATGATGTTCTAAGAGACATATGGGCTTATTACTTATAAAACACGCAAATAAAAAACCGACTTAACAAACTGTGGTCTCGATCTATAGGTCTGTGTTGACTTGGAGTAGATTAGTGACTTTTTTTACTTTTGATATGAATCTTTATTGCCACATCAGATTGCTCTCATCAGACATGAAATATTAATATTTATTGAGCATTTGTCAATGGGTTCGGGGTTGATATCGGTTTGATATTGTTTATTTTCATGGAAATCCAAAGCAGTACAACAATGGCCCCACTCCAAGCTAGGCATTGTAGCGTCTATTGTTTACCAATGCCAAGAATCTTTGGGTTTCTCAACAAACGGAAAAGCCCCAGATCGATTTAATTGCGAAATGGACGACTCACTTGCTGTTGCGGGTACGAATAAGTGATTGAGCCCAAACCCATTGCCACCATTTTGGGAACCACCCTTGACTTTCGAGCAATGAGCAATCCTCTGTAGGATGAAGTACGTACTGCATAAAAGGGAATAATCATGTATCCCGGACGACTGATCGTCATTAGGAATCCAACACAAAGGCTTGTTGCCATTATCGTAGCAATCTCGAGAGAAACTGGGACACATACAGGAAATTGAGTTTCCCCTGCATGCTCCAAAGGATGAGGGCCCATTCCAGAAGCTGATCCTTCCCACGGATGACTACCACTAAAGCTAGTCAGTGATCGACACACACGCACACACACTCGTACTCGCTAGGCATCGCACCGTACATCAAGATCCAAATATACCTATAGATGAGGATCTGGCCTCGCCAAAGAACTCTTTTGCATCCCATCGAGTGATGGAGAGAGAGTGGGAGAGAGTTGAGCAGGAAATGCAGATTTCCCAACCTGGTGATCCCACCCTCCGTTCAGCAAGTCAAAATTGGTTGGCATTGGAATCAAAAGCGATCAACCCACCTTGTCCAAGCAGAAGAGAGTGGGGTCCATCGTGTCCGACCTGCTTTTGATTGACATTGACTCGGTCTGAGTTGCATCAAATACCAATGCATGCAGTCGGTGAAGGTCCCTGCAGAAATCGTCAGGAATTTGGCACGTGGGACACACCACCCACTTCAACAATTGAGGTAAAGGTGGTTAGTTAGGTGGATGGGGTACTCGGGTGTCATCGTAGTGAGTCAGGGTCATAAACTGTCGTTTCTCGCACTCGTCACTGGGACAAGTAACAATGCCTTGCGGACGATGAACACCCTTGAGAGCCATTTAATAACCTGGTGCATTCTCAATGAAGAATGAAAACCGAGCTCGTCTCCTTCTCTTTGGAATTGTACGTAGAGCGAAAATAGAGATCCTCGCCCAGTGAAGTACAACTCTCGGGTGGATTGGGATAATGGTTTGGTGTTCCAACATCCTCAGGGACTCATTTTCACCCCTTACTTATAACGGTAGTACATACATTGCTCGACAGATCGAATAGACACGGTACTAGAACCTCAGCGCCTACCTACCGCCAACGTTCCAACCCCTTTAATGTTGCATAGAAAATGGGATTAATTTTTTATGGAGGGTTGGCACTCGCTTTGTGTTTTTTATTCGGTCCAATTCTCCGTGAGTAATTGTTGATCACCTAGATTCAGCCAGACTTTGTCGTTCACTTCTAATCTAAAAGACCGTTGAATTACTGAACGTACGTATGTACGTACGTAGGTGTTGTCTCTCTGTGCGTACGTGTGAGTATGGACCCAATACGGAAGTGTACGTATGTGGCATCCACCCTCTTCCTTTGCTTGGAATGAAGGAACAGTTTCTGGATTCATCCCAAGTTCGTCCTGCGCCTGTTTCGGAAAGTCGGTAAATGCAATTTGCATTTTATTTCCTCGGCTTCCGCCATTTGGGCCCAATTCCGTAAACTTTGTCTTTCCAAACTTGAAAGGAATACTAGTACAGTGCTCTGTAACCCAAGGACTCGACGAGTCAACACTCTCTATGTACCGTAGTATACTAAAGATGGTTGGGCTCACTTGAGTTTTCATGGGCGAGTTGGTTTTTTGAAAATTACTCATTCCTTCGTGAGATCCTGTCGTGTTTTGAGCAAGTTCTTTCACATGGAAATTATTCTGAAACAACTCGCCGTCGAGATTGCCAAGTAATTGCAAACCTTCATCATCTCAACCCTGTCAGAGTTCCGTCTCAAAGCCCACCGACCTTCTCGAGAAATCCAATCTTTGCTTTTTGTTCCCAAAAGTGTGGGCAAATGTCCAGTTTTGCCATTTCTTTGGTAAAGGCCCTCGTTGAGCTACCAGCAGTGGAGCACTGGAGAACTTTACCAGTTCAACGTTCTCTTCTTCATGATGTCATTGTTGAAATTAAGCCGTCTGCGTTGTTAGTAAATCTTAGGATTACACAGATTTGTTGCGAGGAGACTCGCATTACAAATTTCGTTCCAGACGTGTTATTAGTTGAATCTCCCAATGGACGTTCGTGGCTCAAACAGGCACTCTCTCTGAAGGGCCTTGCTCTCGTATATTCCCAGACATCTGGCTATGAATGAGTCGGAAAGGGTTTGTTTAGTTCCGGACTCCCAATTGAGACTGTCCACAATTCGAGAGATTGCCGCCATTTGCGGGAAGGCTACATACAAACTAAAGCTCGTGGCAGTACAAACTAGGGCTTTAGTACTAACGGCTGGTACGAACGGCTTATTTCCAACGTTAGTTCAGGCCAGTCCAAGAGCCCATACTAAAAGTGGAGGAGACACGCTAAGGTGATAATAGTATGCCAAGAACGAAAAGAGTGCTTATTGTGTTACTGGGGACACGAAGTGTTCATTACAATTCAAATCTTTCACTAAAGGCAGCTGAAACGCTTTACAATATAGGCTCTAATATAGAACAATCGACCTTGCATTTATTTTGCTCATAAAAAAACAACAACTGAAGAACGTGAACCGCTTTCCCGTGTAGCCTACATGAAAACTATACCACGAACTTCTAAAAATATGGATTGTAAACAAGCTTCCCGCCAAATAGGCCATCTCTTGGTCATGGGGACTCTGAGCCACTTTTCGAATCAAAGTAATAAAATAAGGTTTGTAGAACCCTTCAATTTAAGGCAGGTCATATTTATATCATTTGCTTGTAAAGTGGTTTGTTTCAAAGTTACAGTGTTAAAAGCGTACGTAGCTGACCAAGAGCAAACCGAAAATTCAGATTTTAGGTATTGTGTACGACATAACTTTGGACATATCTCCTGAGCTCCCTAAGCATAGTTTTGGGCTCTAATTTGGCCAAGTTCATCTATTCAATCAGATCTTGTGGTCGTATCAAGTACTCATTTGGAATAAAATGAAAGGAATTGGAGGTTAGATTTTTTTGCTTCCGTTTGCAGTCCACATCTCTAGACGTCCGTGACTGTACATACACGCTACCAGGTGGTTGACAAATAAGGGAAAGCGTCTCCGACCAGATTGCAACCTGTTTAATATCACACGATTTATGGTGTCCAAGATTGGGCATTCAAAGTTGCTATTTTCCTAGTTGAATAGAAATTGAAGGTGGCACTTCTGGCCGAGACCTCTTCAAATATGGGTTGCTCGGGGACAGAATTCCAAATGCCTTACTACGAGTGTACTAGTAGCAACCGAAAATAGAAGTGGGTCAGTCACTCAGGAGTTCCTACGGTAACACAAAAACAACCGGCCTAAGACGGGAAGAAACTCACTCAAAGCATGCTCTTAGTTAGTACAAAGTGAGAATAAGTGAATATTTAATTACGGGGCTTAAACCTAAGCCCTTCGAAAGTCAAGATTTTCCGGGTTGCCATGGACTCAACGGAGAGATTAACTCTTCCTCTCAGAATAGCGGTTGTCTGATTTGGAACCACGTTAACGGTTTGTGCCTTTAATTAATTGAAAAATGAAGTTTGTTGAACAAAAGATTCATAAAACGGATAATCAGTTTTGGACTTGGCACAACTGGTTTGGTTCAGCTTTCAGCCTTTTTTTGTAGATCTGGCTCACCAGACCTAGACATTTTCCCTGTGTGAGAAGGAGTAAGCGAGCTTGTCGATCCATTTCACCAAGAGCATGTGAGACTGGCACCAATGGAAACCATTCAGACTCAGGTTTCGGGAAAGAAAAGAACCAATTGAAAGTTAACTCGAGTGCGTCTGTTGGGCCCATTTTTCCGTTGGAAAGATACATCCATGGATCCATTCCACGACCCAGAACTGCCAGTGAGCGGTAATTGAATACGTTTTGGTCGTGGAGAGAAGACTCGACCAACCTCATAAGATCGTTTTTTTTTTCATAACTGCGTAAAGCGGGGTGTTTGGTTTCCAGGCGACTTTGCAAAGTCACTCAAAAGGAAAACCAAAAGCAATCAGGTCATGTTATAAATGCAAATTGGTTTATGATGCAATTGCTCTTTGTTTGCTTTCATCTGTCGTGGTAAAGGCCACAGTTTGAATATTAGGTGGGAAAAAAAAGATGACGCCGAGCACAAGATCCTCGGGATGCCCAGACAATTTATTGCCATCAATTTAAAGCCTGACTGTCGGTCGTTTTTTAAGGTTTTCCAAACTGAACGTGGCGAAAACGATCCCAGGTTAACTATCCTTAACAGGATCAAGATGTCATTCAGCAGTTTGCCAAGGACAATTTCCCCAACCTTCCTCTTGGGCTCTTTGTGCTACAGCCATTAAGTTGGGGGGAGAAATATATGACGGTCCCACGCAACCACTACACGCTCGAGGAAGGGAGCAACGCCTAGTTCGTTTTAAGCTGGCTCACATAACCAAGTTCAACCAACCGCCAACCAACCTACCCACCGACCTACCTTTCAAGTTACAACCAACCTGAAGTCCTCGCTAATGCAAAGGCTGTCTACGTAGATACATGCGTTCACTGTGAAGCCCCGGGACAAAGAGAAAGAGAGTCATAATGTGCCGGGTGCCGCCGAACACATAAGAAGCTTGGCAAATTTGAAATAGCTTAAAGTTTCGAGCATAAACTCAATCAGGCCTGAAAACGGAGCCATAAAAAATGGCCTAAAGGGGGATCTAGTTCAGACCCGCAGATGGGAGATATGTCCCAATCTGTCCGGGGTTCACGTTTCCCTTCATCTATAACGGCAGACACTATTCCGATTGAGCATAGACTGTGCATATGTGTACATCCTGATTGTTGTTTATGGACGCGTAGGATTCTACAAGTCAACCGAATTGTTGTCCAAGCGAGGAGAACGAGATTTATTTTCAAACTCCTATCTCAAACGTCTGCTACCCCCTGAATAACCTATCTTTTAGCAAAGACACCTTGAGGACACCCAAAAGACCTCCAAACACACCATATCACGTGTTTGTTTCTTCTTAAGAATTACACTTTTTTATAAAAAAAAAGCATATCCTTAGCACGCATTCCCATTCACTCGAAGGGCCTTGCTCGATTCATGCAATGAAGGTCGAGGTGCTCTTAAGTACGTGACGCATAAGTAAACAAGCATAGAGGGAGTGTTGTTGCCCTTGCTTCTTGCTTGGCTGTCGCAAGGACCTTGACTTTTTTCTGAATTACACCTCAGGTTGTGGGGTGGTCTGCTTGTTTATCCGTAGGTGGACCGATGGTGAGCAGAACGAAAATGTCTTGCCCCTGTTTGCTCTTACAACATTACAGATGTCCCTTCAATGAATTGGGGATGTTGGCTGCTTTCCAAGCAGAACCTGCCAGGCATTAAGGTGAATGTAGGTTTGCCTCCTTGAAATCCCTTGAGGGTGCTTGGCGAGGTTCTTCTCGGTCTGAAAGCCAACCATGAATATGCTCGGCAAGTTCAAATATCGTGCATTAGAATACTCTTATTCTTAAGCCTACCCCGAAAAACCTGATTCACAGGTTTCAACTATCCAACTCTGTTCCTTCAAAGTGTTTTGATGGCGAAGGGAAAATAATAGACCATGTGAAACTTGAAGGAGTCCAGTTGCCCGGTTTCATTGTCAAAGTTCAAGTCAGCGTGGCATTGTTCGTCGATTTCTACCCAATTTGATGTCCAGACCTAGAATCGCCCTTGCCTCATTTCAATTCAAATGTAATTTCCAGTCTTATTCAGTACGTAACCCCCAAAAGCCTGAAATGTTTGATGATTGCTGAAATAAGTGTACGAACAGACACAAACCTGAGTGAATACTTGAACGGAATTCTTGGGTTATTTTTACTTACCTCAAACTCTAATTCACTCTTGAATATTAAAGAATGTACATACTACTGGCACAAATTATGCTGAATTGTCAGTCTGAGTTATCCTTTTCGGCGGACATCTCGTCTGTCAGAGTTGGTTGCATGCCTAATTTCCCTTGTAATGGCACATTTCCAGTTCTGTTTTTTGCCTTCACTACCACTTGAGTGTTTTAGAGCTAAAGTAATGTAGAATGGGTCCTGTGACACATGAAGGAGACCGCGGGCTCGATTTCATTGCCCTCTCGGTCTGTGAGAAGGAGCAGAACGACCAAGAGAGAAGGGGAATCTCAAGGCAGATGTCAAAAGTCAAGAGATCAATTTCATGTCTCCTCAAGTAAAAGTGCTAGAAGCCAAAGTTGTAGCAACAGCAGTAGTTCTAGTATAGTAGGAACAGTAGGACTACTCCTACTATCAAGCAGAAGTAATAGTGGGCGATGCGTTCCACTCCCTAAATCCTTTTTGATGAGAATCAGAGCCTGGGAAAGTGGGACGTATTCCGGTCTCGTAAAGCAGAGAAAAATGGCCTCTCTTCGTTCGCCCCACCACCAACCACCTTGATACGGCCTTTCCTCTTTTTTACATTTTCTTCTCTCTCTCCCCCCCCTCCCCCTCACTCGTTGTCCCGATTTTCTTTTGTGCTCTTAATTTGCCCTCTGAGAGGAAAACTTCACTTCTATCTTTTTGCCAACCTGGTTCCAAGATCTTTAGCCTTCTTCACCAGCGGAAATTGCAGCCTTAGTTCAGTACGTAGCATTTGTAGTCATTCATTTCGGGGGTATTTAGCGAGTCAGTTAGGAACTGTGTAGAGGAGGACCTAAAACGGGAGAAAGAGAAATCTGGAACTTCTAGGCGCCTGGACTGAGTTTAAAGATGGAGGAACCTGCTCGTAATTAATTAGACCTTATGGCTTTCGAGCGAAAAAAGCGGCATTATGCAGACGCTCTAAAGCACTGCAACACCAACTTAAGCGGGAAGTTTATGAGACAAGTTGCTCAACTCAAGACCCAAGTGTTTGTCCTGCGAGCCATATCTTCAACAGGCCTTCTTGGAGAGCCAATTATTTGACTGCCAACCGTGATAGAAATTGTATTGCAAAAACAAAATTCTTGTATGTATAAGCATAGAATGTACGATTGAAGCCAACAAGGAGTCTTCCGAGAGGAATGTCAATTCAAACAAAGAATAAATAACGAAATAATTTGGTATTTAAACCTGTCCAACTATTTGCCATTTACAGCATTTGCTGCTTTCACACAACGTGGGTTTAATCATTAATAAAAATAAACAAAAAAAAGGGAAAAAAAGAAACCTATGCCAGGTAAACAACACAGAAGTAAACTCAGCAAACTGAATTAACCAATATACAACCAATGCACTAATGAACAGTAATATCTAACTATTAACGACCAATCCAATGAATCTAAGTAAATGCGAACTTTATATTAAATGGTGATTTGAAGTTAAACAAACTACGCTGTGACATACATGATATGCTAAAGCTACACGTACGCATGAATGAGTAATGAAACGATCAGGTTTTAAAGTAAATAAATCTTATCAAAAGGCCGTAAAAGATCAAACCAATTTCTTTAAGGTTAACGGGTTCTTAACCGCTACTTGGGAATGATTCCTCAGCAAGTCAAGTCATTTTTAAATCGAATGGTCTATTACCGAATTTGTATCTGTCGAGCTTCCTGAAGCTACTACAACTACGTGATGATTGTCCTTTAAAGAAGGGATGTAAAGCTGCTAATCCTAATACGAGTTTCCCAACCAAACGTTAGCTAGCTATGTAAAAGAAATGCATTCAACCTGTTCGGTAAGGGTGATCTCTACGATTGATCACGCTCGAAAGATGTTTTCGGTGATGTTCCCAACAATTGGCGCGTTAAAACCACTTGGTCAGCAAGGCTGACCAGGCCTTACCCGGCTGGTTTAAGTGCCGATTTTTAATCACGTGGTAGTTTCTCTTGATGCCTACATTCATAGACATCACGATTACGACAGCAGCCCTGAAGTTAGGGCTGGTCACGTATCGTTTGCAGGAAACGATCCGGGTCCTGTTTAAAACTACGTAGACAAGGGTTCATACATAGAATCGTCGGAGAGGTATGGGCAAAAGGTTGTACAGAGTAGGGGCTCTGTTCAAAACGAGAGAAGCCCTTTAAGGCTCTTCAAGACTTTGTTGTCTAACTAATTTGTCTTACAAAATCATGGTAGCTGAGTGGTCTGTTATACCCGACAGAGACAAGTTTAAGTTCCCCAGAAGGCACGGATTCGAATCCCGTCTTGGAAAGGAAGCTTTGTGCCGAAAGGTACATGTAATGCCTCTTCTGTCACTCTGCAGTGTTTGACCCCTGGATTGGGGCAAACGCCGTAGATTATGTAAAGAACAAGATATAGTTCGTATCTTCTTTGGTTGTTGTAAAATTCATGGGACTGAAGTCTTTCCCAATAACTAAACCAGCGATGTGGCTTGTGAAGCTCCGTTACACCTTCTCGATCTTTTTTAACCCTGCAGTGGTCATCGGGGCCCAAATGTGGGATCTATACCTTAGGTAAGGTTGAACTATATATCTATAGACGGTTTTCATTGTAAACGGATCCTTAGATCTGAAAATTTGGTAGATCCAGCCGCATTTCTGAAAAGTCTTGCATTCTTCAGTCTGAATATGTTCTTCAAATTTCCCCCAGATCTCTTAGAGAGTCGGCTACCTCTATCCAAGGACGACGTAGTGAAGTCGTCCTTGCTCTATCGGATTTGGACGATCATTTAAATAGGATGGTGTGTCTACGCCATTGGGATCAAAATACATGGCTTTAAAATTCCCATCGTGCAGTTTCATATGATGTCCGTGTACCCAATCGCACCGGATCTCAATCATGTTGTAGGTCTTTATTGCAATTTAAATTTCTACAAAAAGCGAGTTTGTGTGGTAAGCATAACAGGCGATAAATTATTGTAGGGGTATCCTCTGTAAATGCAATATATAAATGATGAATAATAGAGGCCCAAGAATGGACCCTTGGGTAACGCCAGACGCTACGTTTTGCCCCAGTACTCTGTCAAAGTTTTGGGTGCGACCCGTCAGAAGTTCGCTGAGCCACACAGGAATACCAATGAACATGTATTTAGTAATATCCGTTTATTCACACACGCACGAACACGAATACTGCACGTTCGCAGCAACCACGGAGTAACAAGGAAAGATGGTTTAAATTTTCTCCTTATCTGTGGAATTCAAAATTGCATTTTTGGGACAGAACTAATCCAAGAATCGCTTAACTCCGCCCACGCCATGGGATTTACACCTCCCCGCCCCAAAGTAGTGGGCCCTGCAAGTAGTATCTAGCGCCTAGTATGAACCGTGCCACGAGTTGAAGGGACCGACTGCTTGGGTTGAGGAAGTTGGCCGACATTGCACGCATAAGTTTGCATCACTCTATCAGGTATGAGAGCAACATGCAGAGAAATCAGTACAATAGACATAGTACGAATGATCAATGTCAGTATCAACGTGTAATATGCATTTAGAAACATTTGCGATGAACAATGGATGGACCAGTCTCGTCATATTCTTGTTTGGAAATCCACATTTGTTGGAAGGTAGACAAGGAAGCCAAGATTGAGCCGCCAATCCAGACTGAATATTTCCTTTCGGAAGGGGCAATGATTTTGATCTTCATCGTAGAAGGAGCCAAATGAGTTATTTCTTTTTGCATGCGGTCGCCAATTCCGGGTAACATGGTAGATCCTCCGGACAAAACAATGTTCGAGTATAAGTCCTTGCGAATATCTACGTCACATCTCATTATTGAATTGAAAGTTGTCTCATGGATGCCGTTCGCCTCCATTCCAAGGAACGAGGGTTGGAACAGAGCCTCAGGACATCGGAATCGCTCATTGCCAATTGTGATGACTTGTCCGTCAGGGAGTTCGTACGATTTTTCCAATGAGGACGAGGCAGCGGCTGTGGCCATTTCTTGTTCAAAATCTATAGCAACAAAGGCCATTTTTTCTTTGACATCACGGACAATCTCTCTCTCTGCCGTGGTGGTGAAGCCGTAACCTCTTTCAGTCAATATACTTCCGAGGTAATGAGTCAAGTCTCGTCCAGCTAGGTCCAAACGAAGAGTGGCATGTGGGAGGGCATAGCCTTCATAGATGGGCACCGTGTGCGTCACGCCATCGCCAGAGTCCATGACAATGCCTGTGGTTCGCCCAGAAGCGTACAGTGACAAAACTGCCTGAATGCTCACATACATGGCTGGAGCATTGAAACTCTCGAACATAATTTGAGTCATCCTCTCTCGATTCATTTTAGGGTTCATGGGAGCCTCGGTCAAAAGGATAGGGTGCTCCTCAGGTGCCACACGAAGTTCGTTGTAAAACGTGTGATGCCAAATTTTCTCCATGTCATCCCAGTTCGTGACGATGCCATGCTCAATTGGGTATTTAAGGGTCAGGATTCCACGCTTGGATTGGGCATCGTCCCCCACATAACTGTCCCTTAGTGTCATCCTCACTACGACTCTTGTGTCCCTAGGACGTCCAACGATGGAAGGAAAAACGGATCGGGGAGCATCATCTCTGGCAAACCCAGCCTTACACATTCCGGATCCATTGTCCACGACAAGAGCGTTAACATCGTCGTCACACATTGTGCTAAAGTCAAAGCCTCGTTATCTTGTTGATCTCTTTCTGAGCAACCTCTAGGATGAGTGCCGAGTTAGCTATATTTGAGATACGTTAATATACGCTTTAATATGCACAACATCGATAAGGGCAAATCACCCTCCGAACAGTGGAGAGGAAGCGACACATTTTTCGTTTCCTGCCAAGTTAGGCCATTGAGTTGAAACTAGACAGTCCCTTTAGCATCAAGAGGACAAGATTGCCGAAGCTAAAAAGGACACTTCGGCTTAATGTTTAGTAAATAAAGAGTTTTTGGCAAAAATTCAAAAGGAATATATCAATGCTTAATATAGAACGCTTTAGGTTGAAGAATTCAATAAGGCAGATATCAACGCAAATTTTACCTTCAAATTAATAAAAACTCTCCCCCATGAAGTGCTAAAAGTAGTATAACAAGCTAGTATTGCTCAAAAAAACTCATGAGGTAAATAATGACGCAAGGACAAATTGAGTTATCATTCTGTGAATGAATTTACTTTACAAGCAAAAGAAAAAATACAGCAAAGACAATAAAAGACTAATAAGTTTTGCCAGAAACTGCGTTCAGCACTTGGCAGTCTTGTTTGAATCCACCCTTTTGAAAAATAACCATCAACCATGGATTGATATATGGATGGATGGATTATGACTGTATAACCGCCCTACTGAGACATGGTAACAAACAAATTAGAAAAAAATATGCTGGGAGAAAAAGTTCATACTTAAAAGTTACTTGATGTAAGTGGTAATAGTAATCGTGGTAACTAATAGTTACCACAGGTCAACTTTTAAGGTTTGCTCAGAGAAGAAAATGTTCCCTTTAGGTCAGGTTTACAACTGCTGAAAAAATCACCTCTTAACAGCATCAACAGAGAAGTACAAGGGGTCTACCAAACAAAACATTTGACACAGGTAATGGCAGGAGGTGTTCTCAGATCCAACGGCCAAAAGGTTGTTCTTTTCTTGTTCTCTTTCCAGGTCAGAGAGAATATTGGCACCAGGGACTACTACAAGGTCATCCAACACACAATCGTGCCATGGTTGAAGCCCAATACCCCAGAGGCCAGTTTTTTTAAGCTCTTGATTCGGAGATAGGGACTTGGACGTTAACAGGGAAGAAAATAGGCTCGTCAAAGTGCTGAGCGGATGCTCATTTTCAGCCTCAATTGGAGGCTGTCATTGCCTTCCAAATTCTGTTCAACTTTCATTCAAATCACCTTGTGGTGATTAAAAGCGGTAATAAATTATAGGTGTATAAAAAACTGTAAAATGACAA
Organism: Tigriopus californicus; assembly: GCF_007210705.1. Taxonomy (NCBI): domain Eukaryota; kingdom Metazoa; phylum Arthropoda; class Copepoda; order Harpacticoida; family Harpacticidae; genus Tigriopus; species Tigriopus californicus. The sequence continues at coordinate 7,404,623 of NC_081449.1, read as the reverse complement.
CAATGGTGCTTGAGCATCCTCTACTTTTAACTGAGGTTAGATATAATTTTTTCAAACTGAGCAATGCAATTCTTAGTGATTATAGTGATCTTAGTGGTAGAGTAGTGCAGCCCCCTGCACTTCAACCATAATTTTTGCTGT
>NC_081449.1:7389539-7404442 GCF_007210705.1 Tigriopus californicus | reverse complement strand
CATATTATCATAACTGGTGCAGGAAAAATATGACTTGAAGCTTTGTCAGGATATTCCCTGAACTTTTTTAATGCGATATTGTCAATAAAAACATATTGATATCCGTTGTTCAACGTGATTTGATTTTAACAAAGGATAGGTTATTAGCACTAGGGATTAACTGTTGTTTTAACAAGTCAGAAATCATAGCCATTCATCAAGGCTACTACTAAAAAATGTCTAGATCCAAACAAGGCTTCCAAAAATGATAATTGTGAGATATTTTAAGTCATCATTTTACTCTAAGTTGATATTCAAAATCCTCAGCAGCAACAGTTTAAGCCTAACTTGACACGACAGGTCTCCAATCTCCCTGGTTTCAGAGAAAGATCTCAGAAAAGTGGCGCTTCCTTGGTGTCGTGTCCATGGCGTCCCTGGCCTATCATGACGGTCTCGCACTATCCGGTAATTGGGACGTCCAGTGATGGAGGGAAAAACGGCTCAGGGAGCATCATCACCTCCGGCAAGCCCGGCCTTTCACATTCCGGATCCATTGTCCAAAACACTAGTGATTATTTCGTCGTCACACAATGCAATAAAGTCAAAGATTATTTAGGCTTCGATGTCAAGTCTTGCTGAGCAACCTCTATGATGAGTCTTGAGTTGGTAATGATTTTGCCAAAGCAAATACACGCTTTAATGTTCACATGATTGATAATAGAAGATCTGATGATGTAAATAGATTTGATAAATGTACATATACTGGCTCTGGGAGGCAACACAGGACAGGATGTGCAAGTAATTGACCTCTTTCTTAGCAACAATACGAGGGCAAATCACGTTATAGATGAGACTAGGTCTTTAACTTTAGAATGAACACAAATATCTTCGAAATATGCGCTTGGGGTCTTTCCACTAAGTTTCATTTTTATAGTCAAATGAAAAAAAAAGCGTTTCGAGCTCATATTTCTTAAATATTTGTTCTTTCTAATGTTATAGGCGTAGCCTAATCTATACATGATTAACGTGACTTTCCAGGCTTTCACAATTCATTACTTGCAAAGTGCATTTTTTTCGTTTTGTATTCATACAGGTTTTCCTTTATATTTATTGTTATCTAATGCTATCACCATGATCATTTCAAGACCTACATAAATTGAAGTAATAAATAATACTTACCAAGTTTTAAGTTTGATTTCATAACGAACGTAAATTTTCTTGCCGTTGTTTTTAAAGAGTGTCTTAGCAAATCTCAAATTTTGATACATTTAACTTCAGTGAGTGTTCATGGGTAAGCAATTTTTTGAAGACTTTAATAGGCAGACATTAAAAAGGAGATTGTTTAATACACCGGTAAATCGAATTATTCATCAACAATTCAAAATTCCGGTCATCTGGTTCAGGTTCTATATCAAATCTAGTATTCACGGTGGTCGAAAAGCCTATATATGCCTGCGTCTCAAGTTCCCAGAGACATACCCAAATACATATTGGCATTTTTCCTGCTCAAAAAATTATAAGAAACAAGATTGGTTTTATACTTTTATGGAGTTCTAGCTCACATAAAAAAGATTAAATGCCTCAAAACATTATAAATACGTACTGAAATTTTCGCAAAATATGATTGATAAAAATTGGGAACACATTTTACTAGCTCGTGCTTAAAAATTATGATCAGATCTAGTTAACCGCTACTGAGTTGTATGGGATCTAATGGTTCAATTTTCATCGTTTTGAGCTCCAAAATGTCCTGGTTATATCGCAACTTAAATTCCCCTCCCAAAATACTAAGTTTTGATATCACAAAACTAAAATACTATTTTTCTTTCTCTTGCATAATCTCAAAATAGCTCAAAATGTTGTATACCCCTATCCAAAACCCTCCAAAAATGCAAATTTTTGCCTCTTATGTTTTCTGAATTTAAGGAAATGTGTAACTAAGTGTACTTTTGACGATTGTAAAACATATTTTCAAAAATTACACTTTGAGTGTGTTTCAAGTCAAGTTGCAAGATAAAGCATTTTGAGATATTGCAAAAAAAATAAAGCTAATATTTCAATGACCTCCCAATGACCCAGAAACAGATAGCAAAAGGTATTGTGAGATGAAAGACAGTTGAAAAGAACTTTGAAATCTCTAAACGACTAAAAAAATGTCATGTCCGTCGAGAAAAATGCATGTGCCTGCCTTTTAACATATCTTTAAAGCCTCAATGTTTTAGCCCTAGCTAATTTGAGGGTTGAATACTTCTCTGGAGCAAATATCATTTCTCTAAACCTTGAAAAGATTTTACTCTTGCTCACGCAACCGTATTAAGGACAATAAAGACACGATACAGAGACCATTTGAAAAACTATATTTGAGCTATGCAAAGAGGCACTTCCATGAAACTAAACTGATCCCATTCTCACACACGAAGAACTCTCTAGGACAGTTCTTTATGAGCCATATTCTGCATGGGCGCCAAGCACTTTTGTTCCCCGTACGTACGTAAGAGGCGTCGAGTGTCTAAGAGACCGAAGTGTAGGAACAGATTGCAGATGGCTGTCCGTCCGTTCCCGAACACGGAACACCCACCTTCTTGACGCTCCAGTCGACAAAAAATTCCACAATCAAAACAAAATGCTAATTCTTCCCTTTGCATACATAACTAAAACTAACATTTCCTGCTAAGAGGCCAAGCCAGGCCTAAGTGTTTGTCAGTGTGATGTCCACAATTTTGGGAAGACCTGACAGGCCTGTCTCAAGAGGGATAGTGAATATAGTACGAACATTAGCACACAGTGGCCAACTTGAAAAACCTTTTTTCCTTTAAAAGTACTTAAAGCCTTTCTTTTCCCACTAGCCTTAATGCTCCCGGTCTTGTCCGTGTGTTTTTAACCTCCCAAGAGTTCCGCTATCACTTCAGAGTTTGTGGAAGGAAACATACTAAAAACTCTCTGGATAGATCACAACCAACCAAAAAGCTTTCAAGCCCACACAGCTACTCCTTGCACCACAATGTATGAGGAAACCCCACAAGGTTTTCCAATCGAAGAAAAAGCGCCCATAGTTGGCTTCATGAATGAGCATGCAAAGAAATTTGAATATTGTGAATGAAAACAAGAACAAATTGACAGGAACAAAAGCGTTTGCTCGACGAGTGTAGTGTGTTGCATTGTGCATGTTGTGCATCCCATACAAAGCTTGAGGGGAGAACTGCTCCTGCTCTTGAATAATACGCATAGAGATAAATCATTCGTCATGTTCAAACATGCTTGATTAGTCTTCTGTGGTTGCGTCTGTAATGAGGAAAATATATTCCCTGAATATTTCCATGCCTGATGTACTGTGCCTTCTCAATCACTGGATGGACCTTATAGGTAAGTGGTAAAGTACGCATGAGGTAGAGCCGTCTTTATCATCTATTCCTGGTCAATTTCATGGTAAAAAGCTTCCCCTTCAGATGATATTTGAGCAGCCTCTTTTGTATTACGTTTGAGACTGGAGAGGAAGTTAATCTGGGAAATGGAACAAGCCTTGAAAACACAAGGAATAATAAAGTAGGTGGCAATAGTAGTGTATTGTATGGATTGTTGGATCACATCTTAGGTCGTCGAGCTTCGTCCTTGAAGTGAGAAACATGAGGAGGAGGTACTTCACTGAAATTCATTAATCACTTTGACAATTTAGCATGCAATCTATTAGCTCTTGGTGTTAAAGCCTATCTGGCTCTAGGTCCCTAAAAGCGCCGAAATCCACTGGATAAAACTGAACTCCAATCTCAGTCCTTATAAGATATTCATTAAAACTGAGCCTCTTTTTGGCCTTTGCTTTTTCCAATGATTTCACTCTAGAAAATTGGTATTTTTGTCAGAGCGGTGATATCTTGACAGAAAAACCACCCAGATATTAACTAACCTCAGTGTTGGTTGGTTGGTTGGTTGGTTGGTTGGTTGGCGTTCTCGTTCTATAGGGAAGGGACAGGACTCGGAGGAGTGTTCCAGGCAAGTTTTCGTCGTACGACGACAACTTCTGTGTTCCTACCTCTCCTATCTGTTCCACCTTTGACCCACCACTGTGAATCTGATGAGGTCTCAACTTGTTATTGAGCAGATACTTTTCATGCCAAGCAATCCAAAGGCCCATGAAGAAGTTAGTCAATGCGCCGACAAGAAGTACTAGTGTAAAACTGTGCCTACGTAGACAAAAAGTGGAAGTAAATGTCGGTACATGATAAGACTTATTGCCCACTTCAGGTTCGATCATATTCGATATCATTCCGCTCCAAATAAAGTTTTCCAACTGAGCTTGTCCAAACGCGGGACTCTCGTGTTTTTCACTCTCTTCGGATATTCGTGGAAATCAAAATCTGCCAAGAGTTTTTGAAGAAAACGCTTTGGCTTCCAATTTTCCAGAATCTCCTCAACTAGGAAGCTAGTTGCAAACAACAATATTGGTATGAAACAAGCTCATGAGTGAGGCTCTTAATGTTACTCTTGGGACATGTGTTTTAATTAGGTTCCTCTTTTTGGAATGACATACATTTGGCCTTATCTGTCCATGAATAGATTTAAAGGTACAAAATCCTTTACACAAACGGAATTTTCAATCCCAAATTCCAACCTTTGATCACTTTACCAGTTCGTTGATTTAACTATCGTTATTATAGTCAATAGCCATTATGTAAGTAGTACCTTAAGAAGTGATAGGATGCGACTTTCATTTCTTTTACTTGATTGATTGACGTATGTGCTTCGGGTCCTGCGGAGGCAGGGCATTTCCTAAGCATACATATAACCACAAGCTCAGACAATAAACGGGGTAAGTGAAGTTACATAAAGCAATAAATAAGCTGACAAAAATGAACAAAAAACAAAAAAAAATATCCACTTTTGTTCAAAGAAAGACAGAGATTGGAGGTCATCTGAAATGGATGGTGTGGTTTTCAAAGACAAACGCAGATTGATTTCGTTATATCGCCAATTTAGTCTTCCAACAATGATTTGCCAACGTTTTCACCTTTACTCTCTGAATAACCACCGATAAAGGGGCCAATATGAGATTAGCATAACAATGAAAATCCATGGCTTGCCAGGTTTTTCAGTTCTCAATCTCCCCAAGAATGGTCATGCTCAACGATTACTATAATGTTTCAAGGGACCTCTGTTCATTTCCAAATAACCAGCAAAACGATGGGGTTCAGAACATTCTTTGTACCTTAGTGATTCTGCCCAAAAAATCACGGACTTCTCACATTACTAGATATCTCACTGGCCAAGATGTTAAGGGTAGGGTAGGTAGCTGATTGTTAGCAAATCAGAAAGGCCTGGGAAGGCCCCCAAAATGGTCAATAAAAGGAAACAAAAGGCAATTACTTGGTCAAAAGGAAGGAGACGTGGTGTGGTGGTTAGTACAGATACCAAACATGAGAGGGGTCCCCGAGTCGAATCTCCTCTCCGACCTTTCTCAGGGACACTTTTAGACGTTAGCTACACCCATAGACGGAGAAGCAATCTGATTGCGGACATGAAACTCCTGATCGGAATTTGGATGTGGATGATGTGATGGCTGGCTTAAGGATGGCCTGGTGAGGTGCAGTCTCTAACCCTGGCACCCCAAACCAAATAAAATGAAACCAAAATTGGCAAATAGATTGATAAATGCAGTTTGAATGGATAAGAGATCATACATCGATATGTGAAAATTACAAGAAATCCTATTAGAAAGAGCAAGATTTTGGAGAGGAAAAAGCAAAAACCTACTGTTTACCTAAGGTCTCTCTGACAGCCTAAACAAAGTGGTGAAGGAAGACTAAATCTAGGTTGTCAAATAAGGGTGTGTCACCAAAAGGGGCTGATATACGATAGGTTTGCTGAAATCAACTCATACACAGGAAACTCATGTAAATCAATGGGCACAATAGGCCCCATAGCTTCACAAATCTGAGAGTGAACGTTTTGTCTGTCAGATTCTAAATCTTTTTGTTCAGGGTCAAGGGCATAAGAATTGACATATCTACAGTATATGTATATGTTCTGTAACACTTCACTGATTTTCATTCGTTCCCATACGAAAATCAAATCTTGACGTAGAGGTTTGTTGACTAGAGCTCATGAAAAGTGGCAAATAAATAAGAAAATAGCAAACAAACTAAAAACTGCCAATTGCTTAAACCGGTTTTGTTGGTTAAAATCTTATTTGTTAAACTTCTGCACCCTTAGGCTAATATTAGTTTACCCGTCCAAGCCTGTGGATGGAAGGCCATCATGATTAATGTTAATCAACCTGAAAGGACTAGTGTTGTATCGATTAGCTTGGGCCAAATTTTGACAATCCTCGTTTGTCTTCAACAACAGGTGATCAAGTTTCATCATCGTCATTGCGAATTGCCGCCATGGATGTAGACGATAGATTCTTGCCGACCGACAGACCGACCGACCGACACCGACCGACCGACCTTGGCAGCGGCCAAAGAAAGAGGGCGGGAGTTTTCCAATATCTGTTTCAATGATTTCCTTTCTAGTTCCAACCAAACTCTATCTTCCTCACGTCTGGTATGGTGTATGTGTACTGTATGTATATATGTGTGTGTGTGTATGTACCTTCTCTCGGGTTTGCCGCCTTCTTGGTAGGCGTGTAACGTCATACGTTTATTGAGGGAGGGATAAAGGGACAGAGGGATTGAGGGAGGAAGACGGCAGAAAGAGACCTCACGTCTTAGGTTCCATGGAATAATCTTTTGTAGTCGAAATGGGCTCTCCCACTACGTGTGCCACTGAGGCTGGCTTGGCTTTGGTTAGATATCTGGTTTCTTTGGTCTTGGAATCAATAGGTAGAGTCATTGAATCTTGTTAGTGATCAAACTTTGGGCACATAAGACATCGGTGATGGGATTCGAGGACCGAGGTGACACTGGCCATTTCCAATAATGTATAGAGTCTAAGAGGCCACCCTTGAAGGTATCGAATTTTGCATGGATTGAAAATGTCAGCTGGCCTTGATATCGCCAATTTTAGATGGACTTCGACGGCGGCAAGAAACCATTACCCGACGTCGTACAAAAATAATATTTTGGCTTTTACGTTGAAGAGTGCTGTTGGGAGGCAAAAGATTGACACCAATTGGCTTCATGTCATTGCCATTTTGTCTAATTGACCGCATATTCTGGTTAGTGGGTAGCACCTTAAGGCCAGTGGTGGCATTGATGTTTGGGGCGATTGCGATGCATGGAGAGAATGCTTGGTGGTGGTTGGTGGTTATAATTATGTATGCTATGTGACCTGTATTCTATTATACTCCTCGTGTGATGTGAATGGGGAATTGAAAGCAGCAAATTTATGGGTCTGCGGCATTTGCGTTGAGTTTGTAAGGAAACTTTGGGAGACCTCACAATCTCTTTGCCTTGAAGAGAAATACTCAATTTAGAAGGCCCCACGTTCTGGCTTTCCAAGGATCAAAGGTGATCTTGATCAAAAAGAGCCTTTAACGAAACTTGGTTAGGAGGGACTAGCCTATTGGAGTTCCATGAACTTGACTTTTGTGTTATCTGGCTCTTGTCCACCGACCTGTCCAAGAGGCCTCAAGATTTTGTTATCTTTGAATTGCCCAAACTGTTCCAATCTATCCTAGACGGATCCCAAACAAAATCGAGTCAGCTCTCCAAAAATGGCTTCAAACGACGCGGATATTTTCCGAGTCAGGTTTTCCTCCATACTTCGGAACCGTCGATCGTCCACACATACGAGTACGTACGTACGTAGTACGAACAAGCTTTACATTTCATGTTCCTATTTCAATGGACATTTGACACCTCGTTACACATTGATCCCTTACGTTGGAGCGCACGGCTAGCAAGCAGTTGGAGGCCAGATCTTGAAATATGATCCAATCTCAGAACTGCCCTTTTTATGTGTCCGACTTGTTTATGACAGTACTGTGCGTCTCTTTCTGATTGATTTCGAGCCTCAACTCTGGTTCCAATCAGACATTAAAGGGGTCCACGGATATCCCCGAACAAATGTTGGAGTCAAGAAGCCATAAATCAAAGGAACAGCACACCTCGAGGAAAAGCATGCCGAGAGAAAATGAGGGGACTCCACCAAAGCCATGTCACACAGACAACAGGTCTGGGGCATGCATGAATGAGCCCTTAATACTTCCAAGGGCTATTTACCCCTGGTACATGATCTTTAATCTACCCCTTGTAGAGAGTCTGATGTCAGAGCACAACGTTAGAAGTACAAAGCTATTTTTGTCAGACATACTGCATTAGTGCCCTACATAGTTTATGCCCTCGTCTCAAGAACTAAGGGCTTTCTAAGCCAAAAAAAAAAATCGCAATTCGTTAGTGAATAATCAATCGAGGTCCAAGAGAGCCTATCAATAAATGATTCTTTCGAACTTACCTCATCTGCGAAATTTTGAATAATTCAGTATAAAGAACGGTCGAACCGTCAAACGGCTGGGTGGGTGATCGTGAAGCAACGAGATCACTTCTTTCTTTAGGCTGAGTAAATGATGACCTTTAAATGTCTAACGGAAGCGACCCCGTTCCCCCCACACATTTGCTATTTATTCTGGCATAGCTCTGCTTAGCATCGACAACTGACCACTGAAGCATCAGACAACAGCGAGAAATGATGAAGAAACAGAAGCAGCACTTTGTACATTAACCCGGCAATGGTTTATTCTATTGACTCAAGTCGCACCACAAGTACACTCACGCAGGAGGGAGAACCAGGGAGAGTTGTGAAAATGCCTGATATTCACTCCGAACTGAGGTTGCTTCCCAATTCCAGGACAGGGAACAAATACTACTCTGGATGGATCGCGGCAGCAGCTGAAACGGGAGCAGAAGGAGGAAGCTCGAAGCGGGACTCGAAGTGGAACACCCAGAGAGCTTGCCCTCCAGGAATCATCGGGGTTTCGCCGCTCGGTTTCCCGTTGCCTTTCTCAATGGACCTCACAGAAATAGATGTCGGCTTGGGATGGAACGAGATTAATTCTGGCAATCAAGACCAGGAATAGAAAAATAAAGCACACTCCTACTCTGGCAACTAACCACAAACGAGGAACTTTTATCACGGTCAGAACAATGTCAGCCTTGGACACTTGTATGCATGGGTTGGAAGTTGGATTCAACTTGACTTTGGCCACGCCTTGAAACTCGCGTATTCATTGACAGTCAGAGAAGTTATCCCGCATTTCATTCATTGCAACAAGCGATATTATTCCATATGGTAAGTGGTAGGAAATGATGAAGACGACACGCTCCTCAAAATAAGTTATCTCGCCACTCACAGACGTGTGCCTCTACAGTACGTTAATAAGTGACAGAAACCCTTATTACCTTTAACTGTGAATGAAACATAAGTATGCCCGTCAAGTGGTTTTATCTCCTCACCCAAAGCCAATTCAAGACAACCAATTGAGAGACATATTTTGAGGAGGCGTTTTGATGGGGAAAAACACATTATTCATCGATCGGTCATTAAGTGGAATGGCACAAAACCTAGGAACACCGCTCAGTGGACGGCGCCCAGAACACTTTACTTTTTTATTGACACCAATGATTGTAGGCTGAGGAGTCGTACTAGATCGAGAATGGGATTCAAACATTTTGATATGGACAGGACAATGTCCACGGGAAACATAAACGAATGATGTGATGGCTGGCTTTGCTCGGCGGGTGAGGCTAAACCCTCGGGAGTTAACACCCACAATCCCCCCCAAAAACATGACCGGGGTTTGAACAAGCCGATCCTTTCGAGGAAAATTCCCTTACCTGAGGGCAAAACAAGAACGTACTCACTCTTCAGTACTCTGTTTGTTGCACTCAAATGAGTGTACGCCCAAAAATGTATTAAGATTATTACAGCAAAATGACATCAATGAATAACATGCCACACAATAGATAAGTATGCAGAATCGCAAATGTCTTTAAAAAAATTTGGACGTCGTTTTAATTACCTGCCGTGGCCTATTTGAACTCAACGATAATTGATTCTTTGTTTAAGGCTTCAAATACCCAAGTGACGATCTTTAAATTCAATTCACTTAATTATCATGGCATTTAGCTACTCATTGTCCTAAGTCTGATTTGGCTTTACCTCTATTGACCTCAATATCACTTCGGTTTAATGAAGAGTCTTTTATGACACAGCAATTTTTTAGTCTGCAAATATATCAAATAGGACAGTGATCTCATAAACATAATGACCATATATTTTCCAGTCGCAGCTTGAGGAATAAAGAAAATAAGAAATGGAGGAAAAAGGAAATTTTGATCTGTGGTGTTGTGGTTAGGAATTGTAGTAGGGTCTCTCATGAAGACCAGCTCGTTATTTAATCACCATCTGGGTTGGCTTCGCCCGGCTGAGTGCCCACATGGTGGCGTAGATGACGAATTGGCACAGCGTGGCCATCAGGGTTAAGTAAAGGATCCCCATGGGTCCCAAGGCCGAGTTGAAGACAAAGCCTGACAAAGGTGGGAAGATCGAGCTACCGAAACCACAGCCCAGAAAGAAAATGGGCGAGATTCGTCCGGTGATGTCGCCCTTTTGAGAGATCCAGGAGTAGCAGGAACCGAATTGCCAAGAGACAAAGAACCCCAGGATGGCTGAAAAAGGGGACAGAATGGAAACAAAGAACACGACACTTAGTGCAGGACTAGAAACCCGCGGCCGAAGATTGCTCCTTCCTTGTCAAGAACCATCCTACATAGTGGGGCACATACACTCTCTCTCTCTCTCTCTACTCTCTGTCTCTCTGTGTCTCTGTCTCGTGGTGGTGCATTTGTGCGCGTTAGAAAATTTCCAATACGTCTCATGTGTCATAAACTGACCTCTTTTCCTGATGGCATGTAATAGATCTGCACAAAATTCGTCCCTAGCCTCCCTTCCCTCGCCCTCTTTGTGCCAATTCCGTGAGGATCTGGACCAAAATTGAATCGCATTCTATGGCAAATTCGAGGACATCCCACCGTCTAATCCCTTTTTTTATTTTCCTTTTGATTTTTCTCTGACCCTTTTCTCGTTTCTAGTTTCTTTCGTGTTTCCTGCTTGTTCTTGGCTCTGTTTCTGAGGGCATTTTTCACAGCGATCAAAGCCACATCAAGTTCTCCAGTTGGGTTTCCCGACGTCTGTGCTCCTTTGCTTTCAATTGTATGAAGCTGTTTGTGGAATCGGCATTACCAAACTGCTTTCACGCATGACGGAAATTGGAGATTCAAAAGCTTCGGGAAACGGCTCCTTTCAATACATTCGCCCAGACTTAATGATCCAAACCTGGAAAGCTTCTTTAGTAACGAATTTGAGTCAGAACTGTAAAGGGGGCCTCTCTGCTCTAGTGTTCAACAGGATTAAAACAAAAGAATGCCTACATACCTAAGAGAGAAAAAAGCAAATTCTCAGAGGCTAACGCCCTAGCGGATGATGGATGGCATAATGGTAGGATCGTGTTCAAGATTCAAGAGATTTGACTAAAAAAGCTCTCCAAGAAGAGTTTGGAGCTGTTTCACGGGTGTTTTCATGTCTGCATTATCACTATGAGCTAAGCATTCCTCAAATGATCGATTAACACACCTTCGTATCAACTTTATTAAAAATGTAAACTTGAACATCATCACAAATAGAAGATCTAATTCTGCCTTAAAGAGTACGAAAAGCAAAAAAATCGAAAGGCCCAACTGATCTTAAGAGGAAGGGCAGTAGTAGAGTGTAAGGTACTGCCCCTACTATGATTATCTACTGATTTAAAAGATCGAAATTCATTTAAACAATGAATTGCCATTCTGCCTAAACCTTGTCAATTTATAGGAGGTTAAGCAATATTTGGTGGAGGCATTGCTCAATCATAGAGTGCAAACCCGCTCCTGGAAAATTTGCCTGCAAGGTAGACGTTGGAGATTGCTAATGCACTTGGTCAATGCATGCTAGTGCCATTGTTGTAAAAAATCACTAGTTCAACTTGATTACTGTGAGGTACCCCTCTTCCCTCTAGAGAATATGAATGCTTAGAGTTAGAGTGCATTTCATCTGCATCCTTGAATGAAACCTTCCCGAGAACGACGAACTTGTCTGCAGTGTTGACTGTACCATGTAATGCCATATAAGCCAAAGCAGCTGTCATGTCATTAAGCGTGGGTCTTTTTCTACTCTCGGTTAATTGCATCATGAGCCAAATAACAGGTTCATTACTAATACAACATTGTAGCGAGGGAGTCGTACTAGCTAGAGCTCTAGGGAGAGAGGCGGCACTCTCACCAAGTCTGTAAGGTTTGGTTGTGAATGCATCTTGATAGTTCAGCAGCAAGGGAGGCGAAGCAATCCATTTCTCTTGCATTTTTCCGCATTCAAAAAGCGAATTGAAAAAGTTATTAGCCTGCTAGTTCCCCCGGATTTGAAAATTTATATCTAGAATTACGCTACTGACTGTGTCCAAATTTTGAACTGTTTGCATGCACAGCGAGGGATTCGTCAAACGGGAAAAAATGTAAGTGTCATTTCTCTACCCTGAGCTATCCTTCATTGGTAGGTTCAGCTTTGGTTTCCCTCTCCGAACACTCAGCTTTCCTTGATTAGTGAATGACGATGGAGGATTCATCTTGTCCTTACCTGTGCCTATGTAAAGGCCGAATTTGTTGGAAGTGCCCACGGCAATGAGGAGGATGGACGCACTGATACAACACCCACTGCTGGCGAAGATCATGTTTCGTGGCTTGACAAACCCTCCCAAGAGAACTGAGACAATCCTCCCCGTCATAAAGCCGCCATTGTAGGTGGAATCCGTGATGACTGCGTCCCTGGGAGCCAATTTCAGGGGCCCACATAAGCCGAACGTGTAGGCCTGAAAGGTTTGAAAGAGAAAAAGACATTGCAGAATGGAGGATGCAAGTGATAGGGTCGAGCAGTGCTGCCATGTGAGTGGTAGCATAGTCTTCCAAACACCAACCCGGGACAAAAGGCATTTGAACAAGGAGACATAGTGCATATTCTATATAAAGAGGACCATGGAACTAAAGCTATCAGCGAGTCGGTGTGGTGGGTGAGTGGGAGGGCGCTTCAAAGGACAAAGTTTCCCGCTCATATGGAAAACTTTTGGCAGAAGTAACAGCTTCCCGCGAGTTCTGGTTCGCCTTCCTCGAGTGTTTTCAGTGCTGTGGTTTTCTTACCCCTCGCTTGGGTTCACTTCACTTGGCCCAGAGTGAAATAGACACTTAAATTTCCATCTCACTTGATGACATTGTGAGAGCGTCATTTGTCGGTGACCTCAAATTGGTGCTTTGAAATCGCCGGGCCTAACGAAAACGCTCATTCGCCCTGGCGATTTCGACCACGCCTAGCTGCATGATGTCTTATTGGTTTGTAGATTAGTATTTGGGAAACGGCCAACCAGTTTGGTTTCTCGCGCTTAATGGTTATTGTCAGACCTCAAAAACCGCCGGTTGTTTTAATTCCTCCAGGCGAATTCTCGCAACAGCTAACCAGTGTACTACTACCACTCTCCCAACTACCAACTTCGGAATGGGCACGAATTCTCGTGCCTTCCGAGAAAGCGTCCGAGTAGCCGAAAAAAAAACTCGATGACATATTTGATTCACATTGCTCACTTCCGTTCAGTTGCCTCATCTGGAATAACTCAACTCCGATTGGCTCTCCTCGTAAACGTTCCGTCCTCAAACCCTTGAGACAATCATGAGAATTTCACCATTTAAAGTCGCGCCCTTGAAAGGTGAGGAGGCGAAGCAGTAGGAGCGACACCAAAGCCAAAGACATTTATGGATCATAAATTCTCAGAGAAACTCCCCACTTCTGCTTCCCCACTCTTCCTCCGCCTCCTCTTTGTACAACTGTTCCATAACATTTTCAACAGTACTGCCAGTAGTAGATGGCCTTTGGAAAATGTTCCAAAGGTCCCGGAGACAAAGAGTGGGAGGGCTAAAAGACCCGTTGGTTGGTTGGCTGGTTGCATGCGGTTGCTACTCAATCGGAAGGAGAAAAGTCAGACGAAGAAGGATGTGGTGATATCTTCCTACACACCTAAATCTTCTCGCTGATTACATAACTCTTGGCATTTTCCTCCTGGAACTTGGTAAAAAATGCGCTTCTCAATATCTCTTACGATTTATGACCGAAGAATAATTGGATTAGAGCGATGAGCAAAACCCCTTCGAGGCTCTTCTGCAGGTAGATAAACGTACGTGCAGTAGCATCGACACAGTAGTGGAAGAGCGAGGGAAGGCAGAAACAGTTTTTGCATGTCCCACAAGGACACGTGGGTCCTTCGTGCGAAGCACGGGTGAGCAATCATCATTTTGCTAACCTATACCACCTTGACAGCAGCACCACTACCTCAGTTCCTGGCACACCAGTGGATACACTCCATACGGACCTCTGCTATGCCGTGAACACTAGTTGGGAACATCTCTATCATTATGAGGTTTCCCCTTGGGCAGAACCAACCAAAGAAGGAGAAGGAGGAGGTGTAGACTCCTCAGCCTTTTCCCGGTACCACCCACGGAGGTCCAAAGAGAATGGGCGCCTGAGAAACAGCCAATTTCGTTGCAATCTGCAATGCTACGACGAGGATGGACGTGTTCATACACAGACACGAACGAGCGAGCAGAAAACAAATAAGCGATATCCTCGTGGGCCTGGCCTGAGATAGCAATCCCTTGTGCGAAAAAAGATATCTCACAGCAGCTCTAGTCAAATACTGTTTATCTGGAACTTCCTGGTTGGCGAGTAACAGCGTTTGCTCGGTTTACTCCCTCCATGGAAGGAATACCAAGAGGAGGAAGTGGCGGAGGAGGAACAAATGTTGGGTGATAATAAATCATCTCAACCCTTTAGTCCTCGGTTTGTGAGCTAGAGAAGAATGAGAGAAAAGCNTTTGCCGTGCAGGAGTTGGTTGCATTTTTGTTCTGCATATTCTTTGCCCT
>NC_081449.1:7388753-7389266 GCF_007210705.1 Tigriopus californicus | reverse complement strand
TCAAGAAAATCATCCTTGGATCTCTCGAAGGCTTGCTCACAGAGGCGCACACTCACATAAAGAGAAATGGCCGCTTTGCGCTCGCCTGCTTTTTTTCGTGTCCAGAAAATCCAGCTTGTTCGAGGTGAAATCTGAGGGTATTTCGCGCCTTCCTCTTGGGTTTTTACACCCAAGAGAAGATATAAATGAACCTGGAACATTTTTCTGGGCCATTTGCTATCCCGTGAGGAGATGGTTTCCATTAGGGGCGCTCGTTGAGGGTTTGTCTTATTGCTTTTCCTCTTCTTCTAAGAGCAGAAGGTAACATCGTTTTTGTGCCCTTGTCAAAAGTAGCCACATCAAGCAAAAGCTGCCAACCTCAGTTTAATAACCTGCCATCATGAATATCATTGGTAGCACTGGACCTACCAAGTGTAAAGTGAGAGGTAGTTCTCAAAATATCATCATACATTATGCAACCGGCCAATGAAAAACCTTGGCCTTTTTCTGGTCCTTCCCCTCGTGCGTGCATGC
>NC_081449.1:7381324-7388711 GCF_007210705.1 Tigriopus californicus | reverse complement strand
AAACCTTGGCCTTTTTCTGGTCCTTCCCTCGTGTGTGCATGCGTGCGTCTATTTTCCCAAGAGCCTTCATTTACCCCTTTTGCACCGTCAAACTTGATTGAGTGGAAAAGAAAGGTGTTGGAGCGAGGAAGGGAGCACGGAACGGGAATTGTCTTCTTAAAGGGGTCAATGGGCAGTCCTTAAACTAATGTCCTTCAATTTGCACTCTTTCCCCCGAATTGGGCAGTCCAGACTGGACTCTCACTCATCTCAGTCACCTTGAACGTACCATTCAATCAATGCCTCAAATCAGGGAAACAATCAACCAAAGGACAAATCGAGTCGAGGTTGTACGAAAACCTCGGGAAGGCAAAATTCGCTAAAGTGCAGGAAGAGACTAGTGGTTGCTGTTATCATCATGTAACAAAGAATGACGGTAATCGACAAATCTATGACTGAAGCCTTTTGAGTACTTAATGAGAGCAATGCTTGAAAGAATAAAGAGATTTCTGCGGCAAGGGCAAGTCATTAACCCTCGATTCGGTTCTTCGAAAACATTATAAGATTGAGAAAGTGAAAAGCAATTTTCAGACGGATTAGGACTACAAACGACAAGGACATTTTACGTCTTTGAAGGGGGATTTAATGAAGCTTACCATTGGTTGGTAGATCCGTTCAATTCCACATGAAAATGCGTAGTAAAAGAACACGAGGGTCAACACCTGTTTCCAGTAACGAATTCGAGGCTGGCTGGAGCGGTGATGAGGTCCAATTTCTTTGCTTCCAACGGGTTTGCTGTCTTCCTCATCTCCGAATTGCTCCATTTCCGATCCATGACCATCTTTTTCGATTTGCTTATTTGTGGGTTGATAATAGATGGGCATTGTCAATGGCAAAAACCCTGTAAAAGCAAATCCTTGTTCAAATGGCACACTTTTGGCAAAGTTTTAGTCGGAACAGCTCGGTTGGGACGACAAATTTGGGATGGGACCAAGTCAAAAATTACCCTTCCCCCCCTGTTTCGTCCCTCAACGCGACGATACGATTTGATGTGTCAATAATCAGTACTGGCTTCTAGATCCTCCTACTGTATGTGTACGAGTATATGTACTGTAGGTTAGGACGAGTCAGGACTGACTGCACTGATTACGAGTGGTTCGTGTTGCAATGCAATAGCTTTATCCTGTTTATCTAATGGCCATTCCATTACCTCGCCATGGCTTAAATTTATGGATTCTGAACTCAGCCCCAATGCACCAAAGTAATTTGGTTTCTAATAAAAGTAGTAGATCCACTCCAGGATGTTCCAGTTATGATCCAGGTGTTGTGCAGAAATGGGGATCAATAGGCCCAACACTCAACATACATACATCAGAAACGTCGAAAGTTTCTCGACGTTTCCTGTTTTGTTTAAGGTAAAAGTAGCGAAAGTACCTTATTCTAAAATCGGATGAGTGGGTGATTCGAGGAGTTAGATTGATCATTTTGATATTCTTTAAATCCGCAATATATGCTTTGCAATTGGCCTGGGTTCTTACTTACATATAATGTATATGGATTGTGGAAGAAATGGCAATTTAGACCTTCATAGCATTAGTCCCATGCGGCCTTGGATTATACCAACAACCTTCAGCTTTTTTTTGTTGGTTTCAAATTTCCGCTTGAATTGAACCTTGAAGAGTAAAACGGTGAATCCGAAAAACCGTTCAAGCTTGTTAAAAAAGCAAATAGGGGTACTGTGCTTAGTGGTTCTTTTAAACAAATTTTAAGTTAGCCGTTATTCCCATTATTCGTTTCTTTATCGCAAAGGGTGGTACTGATAAAACAAATCAATCTATAATTCAAACCAACATTTCAGGCCTAAATGTTTGATTGATCTTTGGGCATCGGTCAAGGTTCTGAAAACAAATTTCGCTTGATTTTCACTGGGGGGAAGTTTTGTGAACTCAATATCAGGAGTGCAAATGCGCGGAAAAAGTATATTTAGTCATAGCGAGTGGGTATAACGTAGCCTTGTGCCAAGTTTGATCAAGTTCGCCATAGTTTGAAAACTGTTGGTGTCGAAAATGAAGGATATATCGCGCGAGTGATATGTCCAGAACTTCTTCTTTGGTTGTTTGTTTAATTACTTTGTTACAATGAAATTGCCATTGCTATTGGACTCCGTCATTAAATGGGAAATTAATTCATCGCCATTATTTCCGGCCATCCTGCATGTTAGCCACTTGCCCTGTTCTTTTTTTACGCGTATGTATGCTTTGGTGTAAAAAGTGGTAAGGCTTTGCCGTGCAGGAGTTGGTTGCATTTTTGTTCTGCATATTCTTTGCCCTTGCTTCTTTCCGGTTTTGGTTCTTCCTAGTATTCCCGACCGGTATCGTAACGCAAGACTAAATCCCTGAGCAATGATGTCAAGTGCAAAGAAAAGTTTTCTCATGAGTGTTTCTGGCTGTAGCATTCAAAATTTATGCGTATTGAAGATCTCTGTACTACACGTTCTAGCTCACGGTATGATGGGTAGCAGAAAGTCTTTATTCTTAAACCTCGAGAAAAATGGACACGCACACGGAAAACTGTGTATGCTGGTATGTACATATGTACTACGTACAGTGTACCTAGCTAGCTACAAGAAAGTACCCAACATCTTAGACTTTGGGTGAAACTTTTTTTGAATGGGTACACGAAAGCCTTCGATTTAGAAGAGGAGACTGGGTAGAACTTTTTGCCACAAAAGCATACTCAATCGTTCAAGAGAATGCCTGATAGACATTGAGAGCACCGTCCCCTTTGCCGTCCCTCCCTTTTGAGAAAGTTTGTTCATTATTATAGTATGTGGGTTCCTGATGGTAATCCGAAAATTGTATGCAAATAATATGTCACTTTGAGATAATTACCCTTTGCTTATGAGGTGGAAGGTGAAGAAGGGGGAAAGCTAGAGATTGACTATGAAGAGGTGGAAGAAAGAGAGAGCAAGAGAGAGGGAAAGGAAAAGGGAAACAAGAAACAAGATATGATGGAATATTTGATAACCAGAAACAAGGCATGACCCAAGATGTGAGGACGGCAGAGCTCTTGAAAGAAGAGTAACGCGATAGAGCCTGGCAATCCAATTTTAATGTCAAACTGACGATAGCTACTGTTCAAACGTTTTTATGGCATATGTTAGAGTCTGTCAATATCTATCTATCAAACGTTGTCATGATCGCTACGAAAACAATTCTTCGAGATATATGGATTGCGCTACATGAATGTACGACCTTTTATATGTACGAGTAGAAAAGGCCAGTCGAAAAGATCAATTCATTCATGAACCTGGGTCACGAAGTCTGCTCTCTCTCTACCTCTAGCCTTCTACAGTCTACTACTATGTACGTACAGTGGGGTTTACTATATAAGAAAGAGACCCGGAAACATCAGAATGCTTTGAAGTTTGCTCTGTTAGAGATCTAAGATTGCAAGGCAACCGTGCGGAAAAACTGCACCGATATACGCAAATGCAGCCAACACGAGTTTTGTGACAAAGAACTGAAGCCTGGTTCTCCTTGTCTCATGTTAAAAAGTCTTCATGGAAAAGGGCGATAAACTCCGGGTAAGTTTTGTTGGTGAACTTGACAATGATTTGGCAACGCGATATACGGTATAGTAAAAGAATAAACAAATCTGAATGCTGCAACAACGTTGAAGGTTCCCCAGTTGGTCATTAAGCTGCGTGCACGATTACACATTCCCGCTAAATGACATTTCAACTGGTAAATGTGGCTTGTTGTATAGATAAGTAAACAGGTGAATGAACATGCGTTGGAAAAAAGAAATGGAAAGACTTGCGATGCAGCCATTTCCTTGCCTGTCTCGACCTTGGTGGAACTAAACCTTTCATTTGGGAACACGTCTCTTCGTTTCCTTTTGTATTCTCTTCAATAGTAGGTTGCTACTACAGGGTGGCAAAAGCTATGCTAGCAGTTTTCTTTTGAAGAAGCACCTGGTAATTGGTCTAATTAGGGTCAATGAAAGGTTTGGCTTTTTTATCATCGGAGTGGGAAGAAAAGGCTACTCAGAATTTATAAAAACTAGCATAAAATCTACGTCACTTACTTGACGTAAGGTGAATTCAGTCGTAGTTTCAGGAACTGTATGTTGGCATCGTAGGTCACAAGTTAAAAAAGTCAAAAAGGTTACACTAAACCTTTCATTAGCTTGAAATGGAACATTTTTCAAGGCTCTTACAACATTGGGGTAGACCTTGAATCCTCACAAATTTCGTATTGTTAACCATCTCTCTAGAGGACATTCATAGCACACTACTATTAGCTAGCACGATTAACAGTCTATTTCCCACCCGGTATTCGCAAATTCGATCTGGCCTTTGGAGTGTGTTCTGAAAAGAGCGGATCCGGGTACAACTAAGGGCATGGATGGACGTGTTGTAATGGGCAGATACGCCTGCTCAGTCACTAGTAGTGGTAGAAGTAGGAGTAGTAGTAGTTTGGGTGATTTGTGGGGAAAAGGATTGTCAATAATGGAGAACGAGTTTGGTTTGTCTTGAACGATCCACAACGGCCAGCATGCTAGATAGAGAGACATGGGAATTCCATGACTTCTTCGCCCACCCAAAATATCAAGAGCCGAGGAAAGTTCCCAAGTGGTTCCATCTCTCTCTCTCTCTCTCTCTTCGGGTTCGGAAGGCCGAAGAAGCAAAGGCCGTTATGCTATTGGGTGGATAAAGGAACGAAGGAAGGAAGGTAACTCAAACAGGGAAATAGAGAACCATCGAACTTTTCGCCAGGGAATTGAACATATTGATGTAAGATTGATCGGTGATCTGCTGAGGAAGAACAATCGTTTTCCAAAGATGCACTCATTCACCAGCCTTCAACGATCGTAGGCCAAGAAATGTAGAAATATGTAGAATCGAAATCCCACCCCACCCCTGTTTAAGGTATTACTTCCTCGTACTATACCACAGAATATCCAGCCTCTTCTGAGGGAAGCTAAATAGCCAAGGATTCCAATCTTCCATGTTGTTCAAGAATCGGTCATTAGCCAGACGACAAAACTTTTGGGTCTCATTTTCCCACTCAAGGCTGATGTTTCGAGCTTCGAGATGAGAAACAAATCACTTCCTAGGGACGTACGCCACTGTCAAAGGGCTTGATTTGGTATCTGTTATCGGATCATCGCTGAATATGTACCATGTATTTTTATTCCTTTTTTCATGACCCATGAGAGCCAGACACAGAATTTGCTTCAACGGACATCATGTTGTTTGGCTTCTTATCCAAGATTAATCATGGCCGAGGTTTCTTATGGTTGTACCGTAGTTATTTTAAAAATCGGATGACGCTTACCATTGTCCAATGATACAATCGGAAACTTGATTCAACCCCAATTCTCTTTCCGGTTGAACCATTGGCCAAGCCCACTTTTACGTAGATGCGAGCATTTCACTTACCCAAAATAAGATAGCCCAAGCTGAAGACACAGCACCAAATTCCCGAGATGATGAAGGGCCACGCAATTTTCTGGATTCCCCACAAATAGGCATCCTCATCCTGGAGGTCCACAGTGAGCAAAGGATCCTCGACATTGGTTCCATTGCCGAAGCACACTTGATCCTTATTTTTCAAGGCGCTCGCCTCACTGGGCAGAAAAGGCCGGACGAGGAATGTGGCGGCCAGGAATCCGATGCCCACACACGCATGAAGGGCATTTGTGAACGGACGAGATTTGATCGGGCCCATCGTGTACACCAACATAGAGCTATCGGCCGTGATGTATGCTCCCAAGAGACCATACTGAAGGCCTCGGACCGTCACTAGTAATCCAAAATTGGTTATGAACGGTAAGATGAGCATTCCGACTCCGTTAAGGCTTAGTGTGATCCAAAGAAAGGCCAATTTCATTTTGGGATTCGTCAAATATCTGGCGAATAAAGGGAAAAAGAAGATGTAGTGAATGTAGCCTGTTCATATGAAATACACTGGAAGTGCTAGATAGCATCTACCTGAGCACTGTTATCAGTGCAGCATAATCGGGATCAGTAATGATTCCTGATTATGATTTGCAATGAACTTCACTCGAATTGAGATGGAAACGATAAATCGCTATTCCCAAGGTGATCTTGATCTTACCTTTTTCAAAATTTTCAAATCAGGACAATGACCCAATGGTGGTAGCACCGCAATTTTTGCCACCAATGATTGGGGTGTGTTATGAGTTAATGAAACCGCAAATCTTCCTTTGGGAAAATCAATTTGACCAATTCGGAACCCCTAGTGATTTCAGATCGTTTTGGCAATATAGTTATCAAAACCGAATCAAGTACTGCAACCCTCTGAATCTGAGAGCGAGGAAGTGCATTTGATCTCTTAAAGTTTATTCTAACTGAACAAGTAAGACATTGAGAACTTTGAAACCAACCCTACATTTACAAGCCTCGACTATTGGGGAAAAAAAGCAATCGATCCATCACTTTTGTGATATGTAAACTTTTAAGCTTGTTTNGAGGAAGTGCATTTGATCTCTTAAAGTTTATTCTAACTGAACAAGTAAGACATTGAGAACTTTGAAACCAACCCTACATTTACAAGCCTCGACTATTGGGGAAAAAAAGCAATCGATCCATCACTTTTGTGATATGCAAACTTTTAAGCTTGTTTCGTAAGGAAACCTAGCATCCGTTCACAAAAATGAATGCTGCCAAAACGCCAACATTTAAGGCTCATCATCAAAGTCTATAAAAGATCGTCGTTCTAGTAGGTACATTTCTTTCTGCATCATCCTCGAGATTGTTGTTCCAGAAAATGCAGACAATTTGCCAACTCCCATCCAAGTGAGCTATTTTCATGCAAATCTCTACTCTACGGCTGAGCACAGATACATTTAAAGCCAATTTGAATTTATTGCGACCATCTTCACCTGAGACATGTCTGATTGAATAGTTCAAATCGATCTAGCATGCAAAAGAAGTGTTCCCTCGACCTGACTTTCTTGTATCATCTACTTTAGGGAAACGTGGAGGAGCTTTTTCAAATGAGATCCGGTAGAAAAATGTCATGCTGCAAAGCTAGTTAGTTGCAACTTTTCTCACTTTTAAACTCCTAAAATCGAGCTTCATGTGAACAGTCACACTGCAAATGGACAAATTCCAATTAATCAATACGCACAGAGATCTTAGCATACCTTAAATGGGAGATCAAAGCCGATAAGACAATTTACTCCAGTGTTTACTTGGAGCTTTTGGTCAAACAATCCGGGGTGTTTTTTTTTTATGGTTATTATTAGGGCTCGGAAAAAAATGCGTTTTTGAGGGCCAAATAATCACTGAAACAATTACATGAAAGCACGAAATCATTTGTTTTCACAGGGGAAAAAAATTCTCAAACGCAAAGATATGAGCCTGCTAAAATGTAAA
>NC_081449.1:7326848-7381288 GCF_007210705.1 Tigriopus californicus | reverse complement strand
AGATCAAATTTGGTTCCTCTGGGTGCTTTATTTTAGCTATCTCTCAGTGTGAAGAGACCTGGGCTAAAATGGAAATGTTTTTATATTTGCTCTTTTGCGTGTAAAGTATTGAGGTTCTATTTGCATTTTTTTTAAAGCTTGAGCTTTTCTCCACCCACACAACATGCATTTTTCTCATCAAAATTAGAGGTTCTGAGAAAAAAAATTGCTGACAAAAACCTCCAAAAATTTCCAATTAATTTAAAACAATATAAAAAAAAAATTTCTCCGACGCGTAGTTATTATGGTCGTAGGAGTGAGCCTCGTTTAACCAAGAAAAGCCAGTGCATCAGATCGTGCAATTTTTCCGATAAACAGTGGCTATCCGGTCGATTCTTCGTCAGTGGTTGTAGTTAGCGTCTAAAAGTTTCCCCATGAGAGGTACGGGAAGAGATGTTATGAATGTTATGAAGCTGTGCTAATCACTAAGCCACGTCTCCCCAGTTTGTTTGACAATTTATTAAAATTATATTTTCACAATTAGATAAAGTAAATATCTTTGAAAAAGACGTTTGTATTTGTATTTGCATTTATTGAGCATTAAGTTCATAGTACTTTTTGTGTGCAAGATTGCATGTGAGAATTTAGGTGGGGTATTTCAAGACCTCTGACAGTGTTGAACGTTTGAAGCTAGTCAATTTTTTTGAATTGTTCCTTTGTTATTGGCAAATTATGAATGCATGTTTCAACATTGGCGGATAGAACCAATTTGTAACAAAAAACATCGCCGCCTATCTAAGTAAACTACAAAACAAACTTTTGGTTTTGATGTATTGCGTGCAGATTTTGCACAGAAAATCGACTTGAATTGTTTTACTTAATTTTGTTAACAGCCCACATTCATAAAAAGAAGCTGGGCTAGTTAAGATTCGATAATAGTTGCAAAAAAGCTGCATCTCAAAAAATGTTTCTTTTCTTCTCAATATTTTCGCCCACTTTGGTACATATGTTGGCTTTATTTGTCATCATGCGAGGTTTCCCTTGAATTTGGAACGAGTTGACTGAGTCGATAGTCATTTCAATGTCAAATGGTCGCTGGAGGATTATCGTTGCACACTAGCGAGATCATTACCAAGAGCTGAAAGTTTGGCATTGCTTCAAATGGCCAAAGATGTCGTCGGTAGATGTCGATCGTTTCCGTGTCCTATTTATCCAAGATTCCAAGTCCAAAGTCTTCTTCACAACCCGATAATATACGACAATCACCAAACAGTCCAAACTGACACAACATTACTCTTTCTAAAACGAATGCCCCCCACTCCCCTTTCGACTATCAAATGAGTCCAAATGCAAAGCAATTCGTCTATTTTAACTTGAAACGAATGGCCAGAGTAATACAAACAACTCATGCTGCGCAATGACTTTACTACGTACCTCTTGAATATGAATCCCGTTCCAAGGGAGCCAATAATGTAGCCTAGGAAGCCAAAGGTCCACACCAAGTTGATGACAGCGATATTAACTCCCACATTCTTGGCTAGGTAGGGCTGAGTGGGTCCCACGACAGTGACCATGAGACCATGGCCAACATTGGAGAGCCAAGATGAAGGCAGGAACAAGGCATACCAACGAGCCTCTCGAGAAATTCCCATGGTGATCACCTCCTCATGCCTGGAAAGAATAAGAAAAGACCTCAACTCAGGGAGAGCAGGACAAAGCCAGGCAGCCAGGCATTGTTCTTCTTCTTCATCATCATCATCAGTAGCATCATCGTCTTGGAGTGGATCACCGGAGGCCAACTCTTTGATATGCCATTCTGCTGAACTAGTCAAAAGGAATGAATAATCGGCACACCGTTTTCCCTCCCTCTTTCTCTCCTCTTCAAGGCTTAACTCAATCACGGTCCGTCTAATCTGTGACTCGCTTATCCTCCTCTTTTTTACGACTGGTCTTTCCAGCTACAGATTCCTCAAGTACTGGACTTGGGTTCAACTAGTTTGTTTCATTTGAACTGTTGTTGGCGGGTGGAAGATGCACCCATTATCAGCCAGCTCCATCTGTTGCAATGAAATATCAAACCAGTCGACCCATGCGAATCTAAATTGTTTAGATCAAAGAGATCTGATTTGATGTACGTGTGCCCAACCAGGAGCTCCGTCCATCTCACATGTCAGAGATAATCCAGTGCAAATGTGTGTTGTTGTTTTTTTTGGAGGGGGGGGTAAGAGGGTTTCTGCTACGTTACACTTACTTACCATTTACCAAAGTCCGTTTCTTGGAGCACTCCTTGACAAGAGTTTGTGTGTACAACTTAACAACTGAGGATCCGCACACCACCAGCCAGCCAGATCTGCAGCGGTGTCCATCCATATGTAGACAACCTGAATCTGAGCTTTCCGTTCCTACTCCTAGAAATGCTTGTGCGTGTGTCTTTACACACACAGCACGTGCATGCTGTACCCTGCATTGTGAGTAGAACTGGGTAGAACTAACTCACAGAACACACTACACTCATTCTGTGCATTGTCAAATCATTATACGTAGACCTCCGTGTACCATGGTGGATTTCTGCTTGGTGAGCTGTCCTTCCTTCCTTCTTTCCTTCCTTAGTCAGTCTCTGACTCTGAGTTGGCCCAGAAAGAGGCACAATGCTAACTCTCTCTATGTACGGACCCCGGAGTTAGTATTTGATGTGTACAGGTACGTGAATGAGGGAGGGGAGTCACTCTCGGGGTTGGGAATGGGGTGGGAATCTGGCTGAGCACTTTATGTTAAGGCCAAATGCAGTGTATTCAATCATGATCAGGGGGGATTGTGGCGTGCTGTTTCGTCTAGCTTGTTTTGTACCTTACCTCGCGCTTTGGAATGACCGCAGATTCACCCATTTGAGTTGTTAAAACAACCTGTCATGATGCAATCAATAATCCTGCCTTAAGAAGGCTGAATTCGACTAGCCAGAGATCGAACCAAGGGTAGCAAAATGAAATGCGAACGCTCTACCAACAAAATACTTTTTGCTATGGGTAATAGTAGAGTTTTATGATTTGGAAGTGACGTAATTACCTTATGTTCTTCTGTGTTCCCAATTAAGATAATTAAGATGGTTCTAGCGCAGTTGGTTAACGCGCGACCGAGTTAAACTCGGGTTCATGGGTTCGATCCCAGGTCTCCCCCCCCCCTTCTAGTGGATCATCGCCTCGAATGGCGGCCCCAGAACCCAGAATGGGACGAAATAGATGTATATATTGTAAACATTGTAAACATTGTAAAAAGACCTATGATCCAATGGGAAATATCTCGCAATAAAGAGTTTAATTAAGATCCTCGGTTTAGTCAATTTTTTTCAGCGTTCTGCCGAAAACCTCTCATTGTAAAATGAAATTGGATGCATTGAATGACCCAGATAAATATTTTATAGTTTGATAGCTCAAAGAACATTGTTCGGAATTATTTGTTGTGCTAATCAAACCATGAAGCAAGTAGCTGGGAATGTACTTCTTTGTCTTACCCTTTATGAATACTTTCTTGCTTTTGAATATTGACGAAGATTCGCGTGGAAAAACAACCTGACCCGCCCACTGATAATATGATACTATTAATGTACCAGTTCTGTACTACATACAGCATGTCTCTACGCACTCTTGCCTTATTGACAATAATTCTCTGACAGGCAGGCACCAATTCTGCACAAGACGCATTTGAGGGCCTTAACGCTGAACAAGTGTTGAATACCAATTCACAAAAGGAATTTATTCAATGGATCGTCCTCAGCAGTTTTTGCTTCAGATCACGCGGAATGGCCATACTGCGCTTCTAAATGATAACACTATCTACCTTGAGGGTTGTATGTACAGTAGATGATTGATCCAGAAATGAATGTTTAAATCTGGTGCTCGGAAGAACCTCGTACCACATACAATACAACCGATGAGATAAAGGACTCCTCTCCTCCCCCGGGTCCAATGGATGTTGATACTTTCTGGATGACACTCAGTATCTTTACTCTGGCATTCCTCGATCTACGTTATTTTTGCTTGCCTTAACAAGTTTCCTCAATAAAAAGAGTACTCTGGAGCATCGAAATGGCTCGTGTTTGCTTGGTAGAGGCTGCGATGAGGGAACGGCTGAAGGCTGTAGCTACGGCAAAGAATTAGCAAGCACGAGAAACTCGTTACTTTTGCCTTCTTAGCATAATTTGAGAATCCAATTTCATCCTAGCTAGATAAGAATTTGGCAAGTTTTTATACTTCAATAAGGGAGGCGAAGAAGCTCTTAACTTGGTTGGGGAAGACAGTAGTACCTTGAGAGCGAGCGACTATAATCACAAACTCCAATAAACTCCAATTGATGCCATGTCAGCAACTTGTCAAGATTGTTTCCAAAAGCCGGCTCTGAAGAAATCCCGTGAACTAGACAATCTTTTGTGCCCTTTCGTACCAATTGTGTACGTGTAATCCGCCAAATCCGAGGGAAGATATCTAGAAGCAATGTCCTTATTACGCTATCTCTCGAGGCATACACTATGTTTCCCGTGATTTGGTCATTCCTTTAAAAATCACGACACTGTTACTTTTTACAACTGGAAAAGGGCGATGTTCCAGTTGGCAAGAAAATAACAAATTGAAAGATGTGCGTTATACAAACTGTAATAAAACATAATTTCAACGATCAAAAACTATAAAACAGACCAATACATATGATTTCATGAATGTGCAGTTTTACCGCGCTGTCTCATTCCATTTCATGCATATTCACTAGACGGTTTGGAGTTGTCTTGAGTTATATGAAGAGTCCCAGAAGAAATACGGATGGAAATTGCTGTCTAAGATCTGGTTGTTTTCCATTTCTGAAAGCAGATCCAAGATCTTTTTGGCCGTGGCAGACTTTGGTCCTGTCGTCATGGATTTCGGCTCGACGTTAATAACATGTCCTCCTGAAGATGCTGTTTTGGAATCCTTCGATGGCTCGTTGTTATGTCTTTCGAGAGAAGCAGGCGCTGATGGTGACGATGGTGATGATGAGGAGGAGGAGGACGGCGGCAAAGGAGACGAAGGATTGGCGAGAGAACGAGAAGAGTCATCCATCTGTGCCGGATTATGATGCTCGGTCATCTCTTGGGCCAACTCAGGAGGGTTGTTATTAATGGTTGTGTTATCGGGGCCATCGTGACTTGAAGATTCTGGAATTTTTGGCAAACGAAAAACGAATTCAAATTACATCCTTTGAGCTTTAGAGCGTCCGAAGGTCGGCAGTGCTCAAAAGAAATTTGGGGAATGTATTTCAAAGTACGTCGTGGGAGCTTCATATCCGTTTCATTTTGCTTGGCAGCCAGCGAAGGCCTTGGCCGCGAGGAAAGCTTATTAAACGCTCTATGTACGTGGTACGTATGTACTTACGTCCGTACATTCGCCACCACCACCACCACCACCACCATCACTACTACCATGGTACTTGGTCGAACGCTTGGCTAGCTAGACCAGTTAACCATAAAGAGATTAAGAAATGTTCCAAGAACAAATTCGAATGAATGGGATCCAGCTACTGCAAATCGCCTCCCATTTTCGCGGGCCTTCTCAAGGGCATAGCTCTCAGACACTTGGCTTCAGACGTAATTAGGAGACTCTTTTCTATTCCCTCCTTTCACTTCACTTGCTCGATTATCCAGATCCCTGAGCGCTTTCTTACCGGCTATCACTGCCAGGCCAGCCTCGGAACCCGACATGTTTTGTGGGTTCGTGCTGGCGTTCTGCTGGGGTTTGTTTTGGTTGTCCGAGAGGTAATGAGTGACCAGACTCTGAAGCTGTCCCAGTTTGGCTTTGAACTCCTCACGTTCCCGCGACACTTGTTGGAGTTGTTCTTCTTTCTCCTCCATACGGCGCTTAATTTGCTGTCGTTGGTATTGGTAGATCGTGATGTATTCCCCTAAGAAAACGCACAAGCTTGATTAGATTTACAAGTTCAGCAGACTTATGGTTGTCGTTTTGGATTTCGATCAAATCATATTGCTATCCCAAAGCCTCACGGGTGTCAAATGAAGTTGGCGATAGAGCTGACATTTTACTAGATTTCTCACATAACGAATGTAAGAAGGAAGTAAGCTACTTTTATTTTGACCTTGATTAGCAAGGAACTGAGATTTGCGATTAGAATTGTGAGTGTAGTTCAAGTTCCCTTGCAAGTGCCCATTGCAGTTTCTACTTGCTTTTGGAACTTGGCAATGCCCATGACTTAGATATCTGTTTGGGGCAAAGATGTTGAAATTGTCTTTTCCCTTTCGCTCTCTGGAACCAAACTTACATTGCGGCAAAAACTCATGAGCTCTGCACTCATCCTTTGTCAACGAAAGATGGCGGTGATCATATCCATGTCGGGATCTCAGTTAGCTCATAGTTTTTGCATCAACTCAATATTCAATCAAGTTTAAGACTTGCGAGACTGTCTTACCCACGGTTTCGGTCTCTTCCTGAAGTTGAACATTGACATGCTCTAGTTGTTCCTTTTCGGCCGACAGATCCGCAATCTGGTTCATGGCATCTTTGAACTTCTGTTCCAGTTTAATCAGAGCCACGTCTCGACTGATCACCGGCAAAGGTTCCTTCTCGACGCCATTCTTAGGAGAGGAGCTCGAACTTGACACTTGGATTGTCTGGGTCGATGAATTGGCCATGGTTTCGCCTTCTTTCTTCTTGGAGTCACTCTCGTTTTGTGACGGAGTTTGGGAACCTGGAGGGACGGCCGCGAGGCAAAAAATATCAGGAGTGAGGAACCAAAGTGGAAATTTGTATGAAGAAGGATGAGGAAATTTCATGAAGATGAACGAGATATTCTCTTACGTTTCTTGGAGAACTCGTTTGTGACTTCGTGCAGTTGTGGCGGTTCCAATTGTTGGTGGCTATTGGGACCCTCCAGCATGACTGGACTGGAGCAGGAGGACAATGAAGACCCCCCCGTTTTATTGTTGATTAAAATAGCCGAGGACCCAATGGAGGACGATGATGAGGAACTGGTTGAACTATCCGACATGGAGGAAGGCGATTCATCTCGATGATCGTCATTCCGTGCTGTCATTAATTCCAATTTACGTTTCAGCTCGCTATTGTGCGAGTCTAAGGATCGTATCTGGGCCTAGAGATGGCGAAGACCCGGATTAGTCAAAGTCAGATTGAGAATGTACTTTCAAAAAAGCCCACATTTTTTAAATGCTACTCACTTCAGCCTCGTTCAACTTGACAAGCAAACTTTCTTGGACCTGTTCTGGAGTCTGGACTATCTCCTCACTCTCGTGGCCTTCTGAGCCTTGAGCCTGTTCACCTTGGAATACATCTTCTCCTGCGTCCAAACGACCGTGTATACTGTTTTCGGCAAAGGCCACGTATTGCTGCATTTTGGACTTGAGGCCGTCAATGATTCGATCCCTCTCATCCACAGCCGTACTCAATTCTGAAACTTGGCTCACCAGTTCTGAGATTTTGTCATCTTTCATCAAGGATGTCAAGCGACGGCGAACCGTGTCCAACTCGTCCATTATTTCAGCCTTTGCATTGGTCTGGAGAAAGTCAAGGAAAAAAAGGCGACTCAACTACGTGGCAAATATTTCTGGAGAATTGGCAAAAAGTATTCACATTTCCCCGAAACAATCTAAATTCATCAGGGTTTCAGCAGCACTTCGAAGACATCGAATTGTTATACTGCATCTTGCGGAAGGCCAGTTTGACGAGAGACTACCGTACTGTTGGCCTTTCGTACTTTCTTACCATTTCAACTAGAGCACGTTGGAGTTCCTCGTTCTGTTCCTTCAGCTGTTGATTCTGAGCCATTGCCCGAGAGGCTGCCACTTTGTCGGACTCGCAAGCCGCCACCAGATCCGTGTGCGCGATATGCGATTGGTCATTGGCCTTGAGCATCTCGTTCTGGGTTTCCAAATCACTGATCGCGTTCGCTTTATGAATGCTGTCCAATTTCAACGACTGAATGTCCACGTCCTAGATGGAGAATCAAGGATATTGGGTTGACTTGAGACCAAGAGGGGGTTATTTGCCTTTTCCGTGCAGCATGCAGCATGTGGAAGTATTTAGATGACGTTGATAAAGCAAGTGAACAAGTGGGCGAAAACACTGTTCAGCCTTCGAATGATCGTGACAAACTCCACCGCTAGAGGCAAATGTCAGAGTTCCATACAAGCGCTTACTAGTTACTCCTAATGGATGGAAGCAATCTGTCCTTCAAATATATTAATAAGGGGAAAATACATTATGTTTAGTGTCCACTTCACTTGATTAAAATACATCTGAAATGTACAATTTCAGCGACATTCCACCACTCTGCACTAATAGATTACCACCTTGGCCAATATCATTTCACTGCAATTCCTTGCTCAATTCAAGTGCTTCGTTCGACTGAGTAGCCATCAATCGACCATTACAAAATAACTAGGACTTTAGGAGACACATTTACAACCCAACCTACTCAGATTATGGACTAGTTTCCTCGCATTTATAATTCTCCTTTCATTCAGTTCCACCAAAACAACAACAGCAGCAATATCCACATCTCTCGCTCTCAAATGAATGTCCATCATGTTAGCGGGAATAAATGAAAGACTGCTAGTGAGGATTTAATCACAGGCATGGCAACTTACATGTGCGCCACCAATTAATCTTCTAGCGAGAGGATACGGCACTTTCAAGATGGATTTTAGGTAGCAGTTAAATCGTGGGCATATCTTACCTGAGCTTGAATTCGTCCTTGCAAATCGTCCCGTTCTCGAATGACCTCAGAAAGCCTCTCATCCAAGGAGAGAACTTTCTTCCTGAGCACTTCCACCTCCTGTAATCCCAAGCTCGAGGCTTGATGGGCTTTTCCCCCGGCTTCTGACTGCTGTTTCTTTTCCTGTTCCTGATGAGCTTGTAACATTTGCTGCAATTGCGTCTCGAGTTGTCCAATGTGGTTGGTCAATTCCGTTTCTCTGTGCGTCATTTGGGCATTTTCCTGGATCTTGTCATTCAGTTTTTGGGTGATGGTTTCAATCTGAGCCGCGAGTTGTTGACTGTAGTTCGTGTACTGATGAATGATCTGCTCTCGATCCTGGGAGGCTTGTTGGATGTAGGCCGTTAGCTCGGCTTCTCGCTTCACCAATTTGTCTTTCTCGTCCTCTAATCGACTCATTTTCTCCTCTTGTCCTTGGCGAGCCTTAATGGCCTCTTCATCCGGGTGATCTAGAGCCACCGAACGGAGCTGGGTCAGATTGAGTTCGGCCATTTCGAGTTTGGACTTGAGACTGGCCACGGTTTGAGCTTGAGTTGAGCTCTCCTGCTCCTTGGCACCCAATCGGCTTTTTAAGTAGGCCACGTCTTCATCCTTCTCATTCAATTGAACATTCAAATTCTGAATCGTGGCCTCCAGGTTCGCTAACTGGCTCTGGGCCTTTTCCCCGTGATCTGAGGCCTGGGCGCGTTCGAGACTTTCATTGGCTCGTTGTTCAGATTCCAGCAGCATTTGCTTCAAACTCGTGACTTCCACTACAAGAAAATATACCAAAACCCACAAGCTCAGAAACATAGGAACCATTTCACTTCAAATCACCGGATTGAATTTGAGCCTTCATGATCATGAATTTACCTTCTCTCATCTTCATTGAATTTTCCAGTTTCTTGATCTGTCCTTCGAAATCGGATTTTTCTCCCACAAGCATGGAGATGGAATCCTTGTAGGCCTGAAGTTCCTTTTGGTATTTCTCGGTTTCATCGACCTTCACCTTGGCTTGCTCAGTCTGAAGCTGAGCCACTTCCTGTTGCGCCGCTTGTAATTGTTCATTCTACAGAAAAATGCTTCTCGTCAAAACCTGCGTCTATAAAACCCTAACCATTTCCACTACATGATTACAAGCATACCAATGATTGGCAATAAGTCTCATATTGCTGGAGACTCGTGGCATACTGTTCCACCTGTTGACTCAAATCGCGATTTCGAGTGGCGATCTCATCATTTTTCTCCGCCTGAACTTCAACTGCCGGGTCCGTTTGATTCAGAACTTGGCTGATTTGCTCGGACAGGGACAGGCCCGAATTCACGTCCATGACGGGCATCACGGGCTGAGGATCCACCTCCGATGGTTCTACATGGGGGTCTGAGGGCGGGGCTTGAGTCAGATTCGAGAACACATCATCGTGCCCCGGGTTCACTGGAAATGGTGTGGAGGTTTCGGAAGAATTCTGGAAATACTCGGTCAAAGCGGAAGAGGAGGAGGTGGAGGAAGGATGGGCGGGATTCGAAGGCTCGAGGGTGAAATGATCCTGAACTGAAGAGGTGGGAGGCGGCGGCGGGGCACTGGGATCGGGCTGGGCAGGGGGAGGTGTGGCGGTATCTGGTCGACGCTTGGACTGAAACTTTTTGAGCTAAAAAAAGGATGAGTTTACGAAGGGCTAAGCATGATATGAAGTCATGAGATCAACTCACCTTTTCTTTGGCCAAACGGAGTTTCTCTTCACGTTCGGTGTCCATGATGGTGGAGAGGATCCTGGAATGAAGATGGCTTATTTCACAAAGGCTTCACTCATGGATAGTTCAAGCTGGACTTTGAGGATTTTCGAGGATTATTCTGATGTCATTTGTCACTTTCTCGAATGCTGATGTGTACAAATCAGGGCTCACCTCAATTGGTATTCCTGTTAAATGTAGGCATAGATAAGCATTGGAAAGATCAATATGGGCCTCAAATCAAAAAATATGTTTCAAGTTGGCATTGTTGTGGTCCAAAGTGAAGATGTTATTTAGCTTTTGAGGCCATGATCAACATTACCAGATGAACAAATTTTGGTTTTGGTCAGATGATGAGCCCTGTTTTGGGTGACCGTGGAACTAAGCTTTCATGGTGACCAAATGGCCAACAGGAAAAGTGAGAGGATATAAGAAAATCTTTTCCAAGACTAGGACCCATCGATCTACTCATTCAAGCTTGGATCCATAAGCGCACTTTTGTTCCAAGAATTCAAATAATCCTGGGAATTTTTCTTGGACTGGCACCGGTCACTATGCCATCTCTGTCGGATTCCAAATCATCTATCCAAATCCCATCCCATAATCATATACTTACTGTACATCATATTTTTCCTCTTTAAAACCCAAACTACTCACCAGAATCTTACATAAGCTCACGGACCCAAATTATCCATTCCTAAAGTTATTTTATTCGAATGCCCCGGCCTTTGTCACTTATTTTCCGGGCCCCATTGTCACCCTGTTAGAAATCATGTTCGCAAAATAAAAGAGAATCATCATCATTCATAAATCCTAAGTCCTAAGTCGAGACAAAACTAGAGTTCAAACGAGAGATACAGTTCTTCATCATGCCGGAATCCGATCGTCCCGCGGGAACGCCCCCTCCCTCACCCGCCCAACCGGGTTGGGGCGCTGTGAAAGAGCATATCTTGGCCAACAAGATCACGTTCGGGATGTTCTGCACGCGATTGCTGACCTTGTTCTTCACGCTCAACTATTTCCTGCCCATCTTCTTGACGCACTCCTCGCAATGCTACTCCAAGGCCCTGATGGCCAATGCGGCCACGTCGGCCCTGCGGCTTCATCAGCGCATTCCCCGGGTCCAGTTCAATCGCGCCTTCTTGGGCACCATCTTCTTGGAGGATTCGGCGCATTACGTCCTGTACAGTCTGATCTTTATCTTCGGCCAACCGTTGACCATGGCCTTGGTGCCTTGTGTCCTGTTTGCCGTCCTGCATGCCGCCTCCTACTTCTTGACCTTACTCGATCGGATGGGTCAACAGAACTCGTTTTGGGGCGCCCGCATGTTGATCTCGTTCGTGGAGTTCCAATCCCGCAATAGCTTGAGGATGGCCGCTTTCACCGAGATCTTTCTCATGCCCACGGTGGTCGTGTTCATCTTCGTGGGACGGACCAACTTATTCACGCCCTTCATGTACTATCGGTTCCTGACGTTGCGCTATGCCTCCCGGCGGAACCCGTATACCCGAGCCGTGTTTATGGAGCTCCGATTGTCTCTGGAACAAGCCGTTCAATCGCCGCGAATCCCCGACGGGGTTCGAACCTTGACGCACAAGGCCATTGCCTTGGTCTCGAGCTTGGCGCCGGTCTACGCTCCCGAGCATTGATAGTCAACTATTCTAATCCTGTACAATTATTCGATATCGATGTCATTCCCGTTCCTTTGTCCCTCACGTGATTTTCCAGACAACTGTACCAAGAATTACAACAACACTCACCACTCACCCGCTGGCATTAAAATGATTCTGGCCCAGACCTGCTGCCATTGAACGTCATATCCCGATTTTGTTCCAGAACCCCAAGGCCCGGATCAGGATGGATAACTATGTCAAGGGAGAGAACGTTGAGACCGAGGACACGTTGGAGACCATTCCGATCCAAGGTTTACCGGCCGATTGCACTTGGATGAAGATCAAGCCTGGCACCAAATTGAGAAACGTCATCGGGTATGCCAAGAAAGACCTCGCGACCAAAGGCTTGATTCTAATCTCGGGACACGGCAACGCGGTCACCAAAGCCATTTCCCTGGGCGAGATTGTCAAACGAGGGTAAGCTGTGAATTGACTAGCCGTCTACTATTACTGGCTGGCTGGATTTAATGCAATCATTGATTTTAATAGTAATCGCGCCTTGGTTCAGTACACTCAAATCGCCTTTAAGGTGTTCGAAGAGCACTGGGATCCGAAAAGCGAAGATCTGGACCCCTTAAAAGTGGTGCGGGAGGTGCCACAAATCTTCATCGTTCTATCCAAAGAACCTGTGCCAGATTTGGACCTGGAACCGCAGCGGGAGTTGCGACAGTTTCTCGATTTCAATTCCAAAGCCGGGAACAGTTACAAACCACCCAAGAAACGCGGGAATCGTCATGCAGCTGAACGGTTGGGCGTAACGAACCCGAAGAAACCTCAAGGAGGAGGCCAATTCAACGCTCCTAAGCCCAGAAACGGCCCACGCCCAAATCCCAAACCGGAATCTACGCCCAATCCAAAGGCTAATCGTCATACTGGAAATGACTCTGTCCGTCATTCGAAACCTGAAGCAGCTGCGCTTAATACGGATGCCATTGTTGGAAAAGAAAACAAACCTGAAGGAACATCATGATAGGTGTGTGCGTGTGGATTATAAGGCCTGTTGAGTTTTTTTTATGTATAAGTGCACAAGGAGTGGTTATCTATCTAATCGTTCACTGAAGGGTGTGGCAAGAGCAGGGTGTTGTTCGAAAAAGGAGTTCTCCTTAGGACGATCCAAATTCGTCCATCCACTTCTCGTACTTGTCCAGATCCTCCTTGGAGACGCTCTTGTTGCATTTAGCAATGGCTTCCATGAAATCCGTTTTGGTGACGGGCAAGTCAAGTTCTTCTTGATTCAGGTTGCGAATCTCGGAAGGCTTCAAGCCGGCAATCTTGCGTCTCATGGACATCATACTGGCATCTCGACACACATTGGTGATATCCGCGCCGGAATATCCACCCAATTTCCGGGCAATCGCTTTCAAGCCCACATCTTCGGCCAACTTGACCTCTCGCAAGTTGATTTTGAGCTTAAAAGTTCCAATAAATAAATGAGCACAACACGAACCTTGCAATTGGCCTTTCATTATTTTTACTTACAAGCGCTTCGCGACCTTCCTCTGTGGGTAAGGGAATGTAAATACGCTTTTCCAAGCGCCGTCTCAGCGCCTCATCAATGTCCCAAGGGAAATTGGTGGCGGCGAGGACCATGACCACTTTTCCGGCCTCGGTAATACTACACATTCCGTCCATTTGGACGAGTAATTCGGATTTCACTCTCCTGGAGGCCTCATGTTCGGATTCCGAGCCTCTGCGCGAACACAACGAGTCGATTTCATCGATAAAGATCGTGCTCGGGGCGTAGAAACGCGCCATTTCGAACAGAATCCGGACCAGTTTCTCGGACTCCCCTCGATACTTGGAGGTGAGGGTGGAAGATGATACGTTGAAGAACGTCGTACCACATTCAGTGGCCACGGCCTTGGCCAGCATGGTTTTACCCGTACCCGGGGGTCCCACCATCAACACCCCTCGCCAAGGCCGTCGGATCCCTTTGAAAAAATCCGGCATCCACATGGGTAACACGACGGCCTCCTCCAACAATCGCTTGGCCTCGTGGAGGTCGGCAATATCGTCCCATTTGGTATTCGGGTTCTGTTGAACGATATCGCGTTCCAACATCTCGATCAAATCGCCATCGATGCCCGTGGCGTCGAATTTGCGCTCTTCCGGGTCTTCCTCCTCGGCCTCGTCCGGCTTGTCCTTATCCTGACCTTTATCATCTTGACTGGTGGACCCTCGCGATGAAGTGGGACCTCGTCCGGGCTTCTTAGCTGCAGCCTCGCCACCTTTGCCCGGACCTTTGGCACCTCGCGTATCAGGTGCCCCGCCACGCGTTCGTTTGCCCGTGTTAGCCACGGGTTTGTGCCCGCCTTTAGCATTACGCTCGTTCTTCTTGGAGCCTCGCACGGGCCGCACGGAGCTGCCACGGGCTTGGTTATCGGCTGGAGTGGGATTCGACCATACATCCGGATCCTTGGGCGGAGGTGCGGGCCAAACATCGGGATCGCGGGTGGGTTCTTCAAAGGAGGCGAAAGCGGAGCGCCCCGCCCCGCCCACTTGCCGTGTATCGTGACTCTCGCCCTTGAAGAGAGCCAAGGTGTGCGTGATTCCCTTGACCACGTCATATTCTTGGGCGATTTCGCCTTGGATTTGCTGCCACTTGTATTTGCGTCCGGGGTCATCCAATCCGGATAAGAGGCGGTGGATTTGTTGAATCACGCCTTGGTAATACACACTGGCCGTCTCATAATTGCCGATCAACGACATCTCCCGAGCCAACTACGAAAATGAAAGTAAATCATGTAAGTAAATGGATGGATGGATGAATGGTCAGACTCGTCAGTCTCTCGAAATAAGGAACCAACAAGTACGTACCTTGGTATTTTCGCAAATATCCGACACCGAAATGGCCATGATGATCACGTTGAAGGGGGTGGTTCAATGTCTAAGACTTGACGTATAACATTTGTGTTGGCCACTTCCTGCCTCGGATTCACTCTCAATAGATGGATGCCTCTCCGAACTTCTCTGGGCCCAACACCTAAAGCCGTTCCTGTGATGTACGAGATTGTAGTGTATACGAGTATAAACTCGTACGTCCATCCAGAAGAAGCCAGATGAGCCAGATGCAATGTGGCCTGACTATGGCTTGACTATCCCTTCGAAATAAGTCAAATAATCAAGGGAAGGCGATGTGCCAGCCTTACCTCATCAGCTTGGTTGGGCCGCACTCACCGACCATCTGGCATACCACTACCAGCCAGCTAGTCCACCACCATCCCATCTATCCATTTATCCACCCACTCACCAGTCAACAGCTTTGGGCCTGCCGACGTGTCGGTTGGGACGATGTTTTAACAGCCAAGGCACAGAATCATGATGAGAATGATGATATGTGTGGGCGTGTGCGGGGGCGCCGAAGAGTCCAGGCCTAGGCCTGAGCAGCACTGGCGGCCACAGAAGAGTGTGGGAGAGGGCCGACCCGCCAGAGGCCTATCACTGAATCACTCTGGCCTACTCTGGCCCAACTAGAAGACATCATTCTTTCTTTCGGCAATTGGAACTGGCCTAGCACACAAAGCTGAAAGATGACGAAATTGACAGAGAGGTGCAAATCCAGGGCAAAAAGATGGTTCGCTCCCCCCTTATATAAGATCAATCTATCTATGCTTAAAACTGATTTTATTTTAAAAGTTTTTATGCAACTTGCTCTTACTGGGATCTGAAATCCCAAAATCAGAATCTGCCAGGGTCCAAGATCGAGCCTGGGTGCCGTGATTATTTGAACGTGTACAGATACGCACACCGATCATGCGGCATTGGGCCCGGCGCATTCGACCTGGCGGGTTCCCGGGCCCCAGTCTCATTTCCGGCCTGACGCTGACTACCACCCGGCCTAGCTCTGACTCATCGGCCTTCAAGGCTCAATTAGCCCAAGCGCAAAATATCGTCATCCTCACCGGGGCCGGCGTCTCGGCCGAATCCGGCATCCCCACTTTTCGCGGTCCCGGGGGACTTTGGCGCACATATCAAGCCACAGATCTGGCCACGCCTCAAGCTTTCCAACGCGATCCATCCCTGGTTTGGGAATTTTATCATTATCGACGCGAGCTGATGGCCACCAAGGCGCCCAATCCCGCCCATCGGGCTCTGGCCCAATTTGAGACCCAATGTGAAGGTCAAGGTCGCTCTTGTCGAGTGATTACTCAGAATATTGATGGCCTACATCAAGCGGCGGGGTCTCAAGATGTCTTGGAGCTCCACGGGGCCTTGTTTCGGGTGCGATGCACGGCATGCGGGGTAGAAACGGCTAATCACGATTCGCCCATTTGCCCGGCTCTCCACGGCCGAGGGCAACCGGATGCCCATCGGTCTGAACCACCCATTCCCGTGGCCTCCCTCCCCCGCTGCGTCGATTGTGGCGGGTTATTAAGACCGGCCGTGGTTTGGTTTGGTGAGAATCTGAACCCAGAGGTCTTTAGGCGGGCCCATCAAGCCGTGGATGAGTGTGATTTGTGTTTAGTGGTGGGTACATCTGCATTGGTGTATCCGGCCGCCCTTTTCGCACCCGGTGTGGCGGCTCGAGGGGCGGAGGTGGCGGAATTTAACATCGAACCCACTGCGTCCACATCCGACTATGGGTTCTACTTTGAAGGTCCCTGCGGCCAAACCTTGCCTCCTTTACTACTAGGTTAGCGGTTCAAATACGGTACAGGTTTTAAATTGTTCAGTTGAATTTGTGAAATGAGAAAAGATTGGACTGGATGGAATAAAGCCGAAATGATGTGGTTTTAGGAGTGGGGTAACCCATGTGGGGTGAGTTGACAACTTCTCGTTCTATGGAGCCCTTTCACATGTAGGTTATCACCTTTTTGACTTTGTAATTGATCAGTCTTAGATTAGAGATTACGTACATACAATCCAACAATTTTGACGAGTAAATATAAATGTGAATGCCTCTGATTGGTATTTCCGTAGTAAAAGATATAAGTGAAATACTTATTGTTAATCCGAAAACATTAAAATGGAATAATTGCGAGAAAAATGACAGTTTGTCTTTCTGATTACCAACAAAAGTTAAAAAACATTTAAAAAAAAAACATATTTCAATCAACTATCCCACTTTTAGGAGGAGGGAAAAATATTTCACGAGGAAAACTTGGGTTTTTGAGAGAAGTGCCTGTATATCACTTGATATCACAGTACAAGTAAAACAGTTGTACATTCGTAGTCACCGTTGACAATGAAGACGTATTCTTCAGAAAGATCTACCCGCTTTGTCCAGAATATCCTTGGCCGCATTGATTTTGGCTGCAATGCAAGGAGATCCACCCCGATCGGGATGGTTCAACAGCATCACTCGCTTGTGACACTCTTTAATCTTTTTCAAGGGCGCCCGCGGGCTCACTCCCAGAATGAGCGCAGCCTCACTTCGACTCATCTGGACCTCAAAACCGCCTTTATAGTATTTGGCATTGGCCCATGTCTGTCGGTTAAGGACTGAAAGGTTCGGCCAGATGGGCCTCAAGCTCTGGTGCATTCGAGGCATTTGTCTCAAGACCACACGCCCACCGAAACCGAGTACGGCCATTCCTAGGCCAGTGGTAATAGCTGCCGTCATGGCTGACGATCTTGATTCACCTTAAAGATTGCTTTGAGAAGATTTGAACGTGATTTGTGTGAACGAATTCTTCGCATGAGGTTTAGCGATCGGTATGAGGCTGTTGTTTACAATTGCATCATCGTTAGGCCTCGGATTTTCGGGTGATTTACCTAAAATAGTGTTCTCCAACTTTTTACCATTTTTGAGCATATATCGTCTAAAATGACATTTGCGGCCAATTCATAACCATGGGTGGTTGAACCACGTTTTTTATGAAAATAGAGTGCGTTTACTCTTCAAAAGATTATTTGAAATTGACTCCTCTGAGTAACAAGTGTCTGAGGTTGTCAGTGTAGACTTCAAAAAGTTTTGAGTCCAAGAAATACAAAACACTTGAGATTGCAATTTATCGGACCTAAGATTAATTGAAAGACCGCAATGCAAATGAATTTGGAAGCAAAAACTTTCAATTAGCATTGCTAATTTTCAATCCTTACAAGGACAATATCATCAAAGTTTCAAAAACAGAAATGTCTTTGTCATTATATTTCATCAGACTTCTTTACCACTAATGTGAATGGAATTGCCAGCAGTTCAAGACATATAACTTAATCATTTCTAGATAGTTTTATATTCTACAGTGGTAAAAATACCCTTTAAAGTTTTGATGGAAATTCCCAAGCACATCTTGGCATTTTTCTCCCTCAGAAAATTATGGGAAACAATTATGATTTTATTGGTGTATGAAATTCTAGCCCACATAAAAAACTTACATACCTAAAAACATTATAAAAACTAAGATTTTCAAAAACCTACTCAATGTAAATTAGGAGCACACTTAGTTAGCTCTTGAATGTAATTTACGATATCATCTATTTCACCGCTACTTAGTTACATGGAATTTAGTGGTCCAAATTTCATCGTTTTTAGCCCCAAAATGCCCCGGTTATATGTTAATTCAATTTCCGAAAGAATTAATATCGATTTTCAATATCACAAATACAAAAGAATATTTTTCCTCTTCTTACATAGTCTCACAATAGCTAAAAATGCTATATAATGTCACTTAAAACACACTAAAAGTGTAATCTTTGAAAATGTGTTTTACAACCATCATGTGTACACTTAGTTATGCATTCACTTGAATTCTGAAGACGGTACATACAACAGACAATGTAATAGATTTTGTCGTTTCTTGAAGACTTTGTTGAAACTGATTGAAAATAGCTTCTTTAAGGCTTCATTGATATTTGTGAAATTTTCAGTGACCACTCAACTAAATGTACCTTGGACGCTTTCAAAAATGAACTTTCAAAAATCTGCTTTTTGAGGGTTTTAGATATGGTTGTACAAGGTTTTAACTTAATTTGAAATTATGCAAGAAATGGAAAAATAATCTTTCATTTTTGTGATATTGGAAATCGATATTTATTCTTTGGCAAGTTGAATTAACATATAACCTGGGCATTTTGGGGCTAAAAACGATGACATTTGGACCACTAAATGCGATGTAACTAAATAGCGGTGAAATAGATGATATCGTAAATTACATTCAAGAGCTAACTAAGTGTGCTTTTAATTTACATTGAGTAGGTTTTTGAAAATCTTAGTTTTTATGATGTTTTTAGGTATGTAAATTTTTTATGTGGACTAAAATTCCATAAAACAATAAAATTAAAGTTGTTCCCTATGACTTCTTGAGGTAAAAAAATGCCAATTTCTGTTTGGAAATTTCTCTGGAAACTTGATAGGGCTTTTTGAACACCGTGATTCATATATTATCTGATCGGCCAATGAATTAGAGTTGGTAAAATAGTCAAACCCTTGTCCAAGTTTGAATTGAATTTTGTCAAAGAAAATCCAATCTAACACATTAAAACCAGGTTTTGAAGTAATTTTCAAAGTAGAATGAATGATCAGTTATGACTGAGACTTGCAAAACCAAGGCTCTACAGTTGCTACAATTGACCCTAAAACCAGGGTTGTGACAAAGCTCATGAATGCTTTTGAAAATGTGCAGTACCAAGCACCTTCTCTGAATACTGTACAGTCCCAACCTTTCAAGCCTTTCCCAGTATGAGAGCTCTCTCATACCTTGAATGTTCCTGGTAAAACATCTTAAGACCTACTCAACCTTTTGCAAACCAGCTGAACTAATTGGAGTCCAAATGGGCAAGGCATTTTCAAGATGTGGCTGGACAATCAACTTGTACAGAGTTAGCATTGTGATACTATCTCTGGACTTAAACTTGGGATACATCCAAACACATGTCTGAAAAGCTTTGGCAACTTTCAGCTGGATATTTTCATCAGACTTTC
Organism: Tigriopus californicus; assembly: GCF_007210705.1. NCBI lineage: Eukaryota > Metazoa > Arthropoda > Copepoda > Harpacticoida > Harpacticidae > Tigriopus > Tigriopus californicus. The sequence goes on along the minus strand of NC_081449.1, from coordinate 7,361,296 downwards.
CAATATTTTGGAGGACTACACCTAAATCCTGCATTGATGAAGCCTGCTTGATAGTTTTACCTCCATTATCTACAAAAATAGAGTTTAATAGCGTCAATCAAAATGCCATTGAATGGAATATAATTCCATTCAATGTCATATTACTCTTAGCAACCCAAGAGTAGATTTTATCTTGGACCTCTAGCAAACTCTCAGAATTTTGGCCATTCCTACCATAAACAGATTTTATGTCATCCCTTCATAAGCATAGGAAGAAATACTGACATTACTACTACTAAGCTTCTGAAGTGGAGCAATAAAAGTGCTAAAAGTAGAGGTCCTAAGATGGATCCCTGAGGAACATCCTGCTTGATGTCATGTCACTGAGGGATTGCTTGATCTCAACTGATTGCTGCCTGCTAACAATGAAACTTCTGAGCCTATTAAAAATCTTGCCTTGGATCCCAATGTTATGGAGCCTGTTAACTAGGACCATGATCTACCTTGTAAAGACCTTGGCAAAGTTGAGATGGACCACATCGACTGACTCAGCCATCACTCTCTATGGACAGAGTCTGTGGAGTTGAAAACACACTAGAGAACTGATCTCCTAGCATGTTAGCCATAACCTCTACATTGTCTATGGCTTCCCATGAACCTTAAAAGACCCCAAAGGATGTTTCATCTTTCTCTTTGAGTTTGCATAAGAGAAAAAGCTTTCAAATTCGAACTGATCTCCTCAACCACGCTTTTCTTCTTTTTCTATTGATCATTCTCAATGGAGGGCTTAATTCTACCGTGATTCAAATCCAAATTTCATTGAAGACTAAGCACAACTATTGGATTAAAATGCAACTCCCTTTGAACAAATGTTTCCTATACTTCTGATAACACTCAGATCTAACCGGAAGTTTTTTGTGACTGATATAAAAAGTAAAAAAGAAATTACTTATGATGAAAAAACCTTATTTACGTTGTAATTTCATGACTATAACTGGACACTGACAAATCCAAAGTGCCAATCATCCTGATGAGAAATTGGCAAATCCATTTCTGGTTTGTTTCTTAATAACTTGTTATCATGAGTTTGATCCAACCCAAAATTATTTTGTGAACAAAAGCACCCCAGCAGCAAGAACATTAGGCTCCAGAAGAGAACCAGTTGTTTACCATGACTTATGTGTCAATTGAAAACGTGTACTAATGCCAAACATAGCAAGAAAAAAGGTTTAATTTCTTGTGAAGTTTATGGATAACCTAATAAATACAGTCGTGTGCCTAGATTTTGTTGCAGATAAAAATGCGGCAAACAGGCTAAAAGGAACTAAAGCAACCTTTTCCCCATTCTTACAATTCTTTTTGTATTACCACAACTTGTTTTTGCCCATTTTTGTTAAGTTTGTCAACTTTTTTCTCCCATTTTTCTCAACTTAAGAAGAACTTATTTCGGTTTAAACGCCAACTCTGCTTTTTGAGGTCAAGTCATCAGGTTAAAAATATCAGAATGTCTCTAGCTGACCATAAGTGTTGTCGGTCCTTTATTTCTGGGCATACTTAAACTATGTCCATGTACTTCAGATTAGTCAACAGCGCAAGTTACGCAAAAGAGTCAAAAAACCTTTAAATACATGCGAAAAGGTAAATGAGGAAGTAAATACGGCCAGAAAAAAATAAATTAGAAACAAAAATGACGCTCGGAATTGGAATAAAAGATGCCTTGTCAAAAAAATGAAATTGCTCTGTTGTTTGGCCGAAACAGAGAGACCTTTAACCAGAGGAGTGAACATCAGTGGAGCTAGGCCGATTTTTCTTTTTGTCACAACTCTTTGACCAAGTCATAAACAGGGCATTACTCATTCCTCAAAAAAAGGAAAGAATTACAGTTACAGTTACTTTGGTCAAAAAAAAGTATTTCGTTACGCAACCATTACTCGAGAAAAATGTAACGGCGTTCCTCGTTACAATTACTGTTCCTAAATTTTAGATTACCAATAAAGGTTGAACACGTAAAACTCCGGACACTGAAGAGCTGTTACATCGCTTGAAATTGACAAGAAAAATACCTCGTTGCACTTCTACAATGTCGTTTCTTTTGTTGGGGAAAAATGTCTTAACTTATAAAAAAAATCCTTTCAAGGGAGTAGGGAGGATGTAGGGAGGATTTAGAAGAACATCGCCAGAATTTCAGTCTAATAAATGAGTGATGAAAATGAATATTGATAAGATCTCATCAATAGAGCAACAGACCATTGCTCTATTGATGAGTTTGTTGGGACTGGCAAGGGTTGTCAAGTTGAGCACTTAGATGATCTTGTAGTCACAGATCAGGATGCTTCAGAGGCCATCAGGGACTTGAGACTCTCGAGCTCCCCTGGCTCTGATGGAGTGACATCTCAGTTTCTGATGAGATGCTCACAGGTTCTTGCTCCTGTTTTCTCGTACTTGATGCGTTGCATCTTGGACCAGGGCAAGTTCCCCCTCTCTCTGAAGCTAGCTCATATTGTTCCAATTTTCAAAGGAGGAGATAAGACATTCCCCAGTAACTATAGGCCGATTTCTCTCACTTCGAATATTGTGAAGGTGTTTGACAAGATCATGAAGTTCAAACTTGTTGAACTTCTTGATATCCATGAAGTCCTTCCTCCTAGCCAGCATGGGTTCCGAGCACATTTTAGCACGGTTACCCAACTGATTGAACAAATAGAGCAGGTTATTGAGGGACTGGAGAGCCATGAATCAGTCGATGTAGTTTATCTCGACTTTGCCAAGGCCTTTGACAAGTTAGATCATGGCCTTTCAGTTAACAGGCTCCATGAGATTGGGATCCAAGGCAAGGTTCTCAATTGGCTAAGAAGTTTCATTTATGGTAGGAAACAATTAGTTTAGGTTGAGGGATCCTATAGTGACATACTTGATGTCAAGTCGGGCGTCCCTCAGGGCTCCATTTTGGGTCCTCCCCTTTTATCATCTTCATTGCTCCGCTTCAGAAGCTTGGTAGTAGTGATGTCAGTTCTCGGGCTCCTTCATTGTTCAATTTGCTGCCCTCAAATATTCGTAGGGCTTATGTAGGCGTTGATCCAGTAGCAGGATGTAATTCAGACTTGGACAAGTTTTTGACTAAAATTCCTGATCAACCTTATATTCAAGGATTAGCCAGATCAGCCAACTCCAATTCGTTGGTCGATCAAATAATATATATAAATGAAAGTCGAGTAAAATAAATAATCTTCTCGTCATGAACTGCTGGGATTCCAATCCCGGTAGCGGTAAGGAAGTCCGCAGAAAAAAAGTACTACTCTACTTGGCGAGTTGTCACAAAGCTAAGGCCAGAATGACATGGTATTAACAAGATGAAATAAGTGTTGATTGTAATGAAGGAATGGAACCGAGTTTGTTCAATTGATGAAAATCCGTCATTTTCGAAGGAGTTCTGAAGAGGATCAAACTTAACCATCAAAACCAAAGACTAATGGAACATTAAGTAGCAGTAGGCATTCAGGAAGATCGATTCTTCTCTCATGCTAAAGCTGATGGCTAGGATCAGAAGGAAAGTAAGTTTTCTGCCCCTTAAGATGAATAAAACTTTTCTTGATTGTTTCATAAATAAGAGCTATCCTTTTGTGTGATTATCTATTAATGAAGGTTCTAAAAAAACTGCAACGGCTGAGAAAGTAATCATTTTTTGATGTGCGGATTTTTGCTTGTTCAACCTTCATTTGTGGTCTACCCCGTCAAGACCATCTGCTGTACGGCCAAGGCGGATTTTTGCTTGTTCAACCTTCATTTGTGGTCTACCCCGTCAAGACCATTCTACTCAAAAGAAATTAAACAGCATTTGAAGATTTCGTGTCAACATTTTTCAATAATGAGCTTTGTCGTTTCATCTTAACATAGTTGCTCAAGATATATTGCATCACAATGCTTAGAGTAGTCAAGATTGGGACCCTGGATCGGGTAATGATTGTTGAAGGTTTAAAACAATGTCGCAAAGGTCATGATCGAAAAAACAGCATTAGACATTGTAAAATCGGTAAAGCATCTCTGTAAGAAGTCCATCCTTTAAGTCGTGGAAATGAGGCTTTGGAAATTTGATGCATCATATTCAAGCAAAGGAGATATTTTTTTTCTTGACAATTGCACTGAATCAGATCTTCAGTCGAACGGAATTTCAGCTTAAAAACCAAGAACACCCTCAGAGTAGTTAACATCAAGCACAATTTCCAACCCTGATAATCTTTGATCAAAATATGTTAGTTAGATGGAATTAGCAAGAAATGGTAATTTCTGTTGAGCCTGAAGGTTTCGCAGCTTTTTGGATCGGTACAATTTCACAACTTTGAAAGGTAATGCAATTACAGTTCCTTTTTCGAAAAAGGGAACGAATTACTGTAATTTCGTTACTTTTTATTTCGTTACTAATACCCTGGTCATAAATAGAAACAGGCAGTAAGATACTGGAATTTGAGACCAAACTGCACATCTTTTATTGTATTCATAATAAACTATTTTTAAAACTGTAGACTGTAGACTACATAAACCAGAACTTTCGATATTTTCATTCAAAGTACGATAACTCAACATTTTGTCATGAAAACAAGATTTGTCTTCTTTAAGATCGTTTTTGTATAATGTTTGGCAGTATCTCTTGTGACTTTTGAGGATCTGAAATAGTGTTATCATAATGTGGCTTAGCTTCGTCAATTGCCATGTCCAATCCTCCTGTTAAAGTTATCCTTGGTCGAGCTTAACAAGGCTTTTAGGCCATTAGATTAGAATGTTAAGGAAGCAAGGAGAGGGCAACTATTAAAAGGATTGTTCCAAATTAAAAAAAAGGACATGACACCAAAACTCATCTATTAACGTGTGTAGGCCAATATGATAAGGATTGAAAATTCTAACTAACTAAACAAAATACCTTACTTGGTTTCATTTGTGGTAGGTTTCTGGACGATCATGCCCGCTTTCAAAGCATGCGAAAAACAAAGTCATTGTTCTTCGACAAAGAAGTATAAACACAAAATGTGAATAGGTCCACAAGTCGTCGATGAAAAAATTAGAGGCATTGAAAGTTTGCTAACACTGGCCTTCGGTTGCAAAAAGAGTTAATAATAAATCTACTCCGTTTAAATAAACATCTATTTGTTTCAATCAAACATGAGTTTCATGTTTCATGCAGTCATTGGACATCACTCCGCCAATCGACTAGCCAAAGCTCGTTGGTAGAACAATGAGCAAGGAGCTAGTCTTCGTCGACGATTCATGTGCAAAATATCTGTGAAACTAGTCAGACAACTAAAGTCGCCTATTTGGTTGTTTTTCATTCTTGCCCGTTTCCCAAACACGTTGTAAATTCCATCATTGACACGACTTGACGCAAAAATTATTTCAATAGGCCTTTCTTTCATTTTTTGATAAGAGAGGTTTTCGTCGTCAACAACACCTGGTCGCCTGTAACCTCTCTTGTCATCTCTCTCATGTGCACTTCCATATCCTACACACTCGAACATGGAGTTGATTCTAGTTTTGTCAATTCGAACATTGCTTTCCGTCAAATTATTTTCAGAATCTTCACGGGATGCATACTAATATGTTTAATAGGATAGAAAACTTGTAAATGACTTGTAAATAAACTTGTAGAAAACTAAAAAATATGTTCGTTTACCGTAAGGCTAATGGTAACGCACAGGCTACTCTCTAAGATTATAAAACAATTCGTCCATTCCCGAGATTGGGTTTATAAGGCTTCATATTGAATGTAAAGAACCCCCTCAGATGACACAAATATACTTCTAGTGCTTTCCTCTTTTAGATTTCATTTTCCCACTTTACTTTCAAACCCTTCAGTACGATGTGGCCTTTTATTTCATGATGCCCCCTTACTACGGATAATTCAAATAGAGATAATAATTTTGAGAAACACCAGACTCCATAAAGATAACTACCTTTTAAAGTGACTTTTACATTCCATTTTATGAATAATTCTAGATGTCAAGAGATGTTGTGCCAAACAGACTTTTCCTTACAAAACATTCAAACACACTATTGCAACACTGGGAAAAGCAACCTTAAATGATCAAATGATTAATTAACATTCAATAAGGAGGTTGAAATTTACCAAAGCAAGGTAATTGTGCGAATTCTCAAAGCTCGAATTGTTCCCAAAAGTTTCCAAAAGGCGGAATTAGTTTTTCCCAAGCTACTACCACTAATGCCTTAACATTATGGCCCTCGCATTGTATGTTTCTAATTGATTTCTGAATGTAGCACGTTATTTTGAGGGTTGAACCAAGTAAACATGAGTTTGTATGCTGTAGTATTCACGTTAAGCAAACTCTGCTCAAAGGAAGTTGCTTATCAACATTTATATTGCCTTAATTCAGTAACAAAAAGGGTTACCTCAAAAACAGCAATGCACAACGGTCTAGTTCCATCCAACGGTTAAAAGCAAAAAATGAAGAAAAAAACATTGTAACATTACAAGGTACCGAACACAGGCTCTTTTCCACGTGTTTGCTTTCAGGTTCATCTGCAGTAAGACAAGATATACCAATTGGTATAAAGTATCTTGTTTTGTTCGTCTCCCTACCTTTTTAGAAATTTGAGCGATAACCGCTTTCCTCAGATAGTTCATATAGATAGATATATAGAAAATCAAGTATATTTGGCTTGCATTTTGTTTTAATTCATGATTTTGGATCCGACAAGTAGTTGTATTTGACACATTTGATCATTTATGTTTAACATAGTTTGCTTGAAGCATATCATTCGAATGCGGCAATAATACATGTCTAAAACAGTCACATTTGAATGTATTCTCTAGCATGTCCTCATGTTTGACGTCAAGTGAGTAAGCTATCCTAAAAACATTCATTCAGGTTTATGATTTTTTTTGAGTGAAGAAGATTCGCACTCACTCTAGGATTCCACGCAACAGGGATCTCTGTGTAAGACGAAGGATTTTAGCCAATGAGTATTGTTACATAATGGCATTTGATTTGAAGCTTTAGCTTTACGATAATTTGCCAGTTTCGCACCATCCTGTTCATGTTAGCTTAGAACATATACGCGTTCTTCCTCCAAGCTCCATATCATCGATGATTGTGATAAGATCACCGAGCGAAGTGTCTAGATTTGACTTCCAATGAAACCCCTGTTGGACAACACCTTAAGGTTGAGTCTACAGGTCTGGTTACAACCTGTTAACCATTTAACTACTCAGATTTTGGCCACGAGGCAGGGCAAAATGTCCCTCAAATAATCAAATAAGTGACACAGCAAGGGAAGATACCATGGAAACATCGGGTGCTTCATTCGGAACGCCATCCACCCAAAAGGCATCCATTTCAGTGCCCAGATCATCCTCAAGCACTTCCTGTTCTAGTGAATGCACCGTGGTTCTAGATCCGGGAACTGAAAGTGATGACTATTCGGTATGCTCGGAGTGCTATCGAGGCTTTGAGGATCCCATGGCCTCAGATTTCAATACTCTGAGGCGGCAATACTTCCAAAACTTGGAATCCAATCGAATCCCACCGTCTACCTCGGAGCCTCCAGCCTATGAAGTGCCACAAGCGTGGTCCATGACCAGTCGGGCAGTGCCTTGGCTTCCACTGGGTTGGAATAGATCCCCAATGGGTCAATGGAGTTGGGGATCGAAACGTTGTTGGTCCATCTCGTCGGCGTCTTGTGTTATGATTGTTGGAATTCTGGGCGTGGCTATTACTGTAGCATTGTGCGTGGCTTATGGGATCATTCAAGTGCCGTCGATCAGAGAGCAGTTGGGTGTGTTGGGTTTGGTTACTGTGCACACATTAACACTTGTGTGACGCTTTCTTATTCGTATACTATTTTTTCAGCGCTGTATCCCTATGTGAGTTTCTTCCTACCTGAGCCGGGTTCTCCGTCTTATAATATCGGAGGCTTTAGCCCTGATGAGATTCTCTATAAAGTGGAATTGGCCTTGGTCATCACGGCCTTGATTATCAGCCTGATTACACACTCCTTATTAAGTAAGTGAATTGATTACGAATGATGCATGAATGATGATGAAGTAAAATTTAACTAGGAAGAGAGATGAACTTAGCATGTGATTATGCATGAGATTATTGCGGTTGAATAGGAGTTCCTTTCCTTTAGTGATGCTAGAAACGTGGGAGAGTCAATGTAATAAGGAAGTGGGCAGAGAAAATTGTAATTCAATTGAAGGAGCAGAACATATTCTATGAAACCTCTGACCAAATAAAATCAGAGCAAAACTATATCGTTAGCTATTCGTCAAAAATGATAATCCTGTTGTTCTTGATTTGTCCGAAACGCAAATTTCCTGCACCCATTTTCCGGTGAGATTTCGTTCCCAGGTTTTGTCAACCCTAAGTCCATATCGGTTCGTTTGGGCGACTCTAATGATTTGGGCATGTACCTTTTTAAACCGTACTCTTTGAACCTTTTCTCTTTTTGCCTTTTCGTAAAGTCTAGTCAGTTGTTGACAAAAGAAATGGCCACGGGGAGTTTTGACAACCTATTCTTATGAAAGTTTTGGACCTTGTTGCGGTGAAAAAAGTATGCTCCTTCACTAGTGGGTTACTTATACGTACCATACAGGGTATCCGTAATCATACTAAGTAATCTGTCCTCAAGCGATCAAATAGTAGTCTTTCTAATCATCCTTTTATGTAAACTGATTTCCAGCTTACGGAGCTTGTCGAGAAAAGGCCAGTTGTCTGATGCCATGGATGGTGGTTCAAGTGTTCTTTATGATTGGTCTTCTTGTTGCTGCTTTCCTGATCATCCTATTGGTCAAGCCAAACGTCTTCAAATGGTTTTCGTTAATCCCTTTGGCATGTTGGATCATCGCCATTGTCACGTGGAAGATGGTAAGTCCATGTGCTCATGAGCATGAACTCAGTCACTACATTTGTATACATATTGAGATTTTTAACAAATTAGTGAGTGTTTTGAGAAGCTACTTGAATGTATTCGATGTATCATAGTAAATATGAAAACTACTCGAAACGTGGCACCTCTTGATATCATAAAAACCCACAGGAAGATATTTCAAATAATACAGCTAAGATTTCCTACAAAATTTTCAAGCTGAGAACCAAGAAACAAGTACGAAACTGTTTGCTATAGACTAAAGATTTTTCGGTTAATGAACACCTAATTTCAAAGTTTGAGGGTTAGACTAATATTACATTGTGCACCTCTACAGGTCTTGGATCACATTCAACTCATTCGGAAACGGCGATCATGTAACTACATCAATCCTCCCTTAATGAGCTCTCCGATGTTCTCATCTGGAATGGGATTGAGTCCCCCACCAATGATCCCAAGTCAAAGTACGTTCAACCCACAAGGACTCATTTGCGATTCGCGTCACCTTTATCCAATGTCGATGGAGCTTGATAATGGGAATGGCTCCGACAGGACGCGTAGCTACCGATCCTATTCAAAGTTTGATGGATTCACCTTATGACCTGGCTGTACGTAGATCCAAGTCAATAGTAATTGATGATAATATTCAATGGTTGGATAATAAACGAAAACGAAAATGAGTAAGCACCTTGTTCATTGGTTGCCTGACGAAAGCCTAAATTATGGGAGATTACCATTCTGAACCCACATGTGCCTTCTAAGATGTGACATGCTCGATATACCCATTAAGTACTTCTTAGTACGCACGTCCTGTCCGTCTTCCCGTCCGTAGAAGGGGGTTCAAGGCTGGAGCAGCATTACTCGAGCCAGAGATATCTAGTTTGAGGACATGAAATACGCTGAAAAATGACAGATAATTCCCTAAGAGTACCTGATGTGTTTCAGTGTTTGGCTGGATTCATAGTGTAAGAGTGGGTAGAGTGGTATACCCCAGTATAGCAGTGTAGACTAAGAGGCGATGAGAACAGGTCAAGAAGCTTCTCCCCAGGTGACAGGAGTTCTAGCAGTTAACATTTTAGACTTTTTTAGACGTTCACTATATCCAGAGATGGAAAACCATACTGATAACTTAGACATGGCACTGGTTTTTAAAATACATTGGATGATGGCTGGCTTCGCTGGTCGGGCAAGGCTGAACTCTCTGGCTCTAGCATTCACCAATTCAGAAATACTCCCTGACCCAGAGATTTCCTTAATATGTTAGAAGATTATTTTCAAAAATATAATATGTGTTCAAAAAGAATTCGCCTGTACGGCAAGCTGTATGACAGGTGTTGAGGTATTTCTAGCCTTAAATTTGCCATGCTTTTAGTCACCTAGTTACACCTATTGGCTTGGCAATTGTTTATTCCACTTTTTGGTAAGGTTATTGGAAACATGCTTACAAAGGAGATTGAATTGTAAAATGGGCTGCATTAATCAAGTAATTCCCAAGGGATAAGAGCAATTGTTCTCCTAGGGATAGACTACATACCCAGTATTAGCTAAGAAGTCCTGAAAGAATGATGAAAAAGACTAAATGATTAATAGTATTAGAAATGCAACAAAACAGCGATTCAATAACATTTTATGTTTTGTAATTGATCTTGTGTTTTCATTTTGTAGTAATGCACAAGTGCAAAAAATTGTAAGCAAATTCCTTACAGAAGGTGTCTTCTTTACTTTTTATTCCAAAATAGGTACATTGTAACACCAATTTGCCTCAATTGAAAAATATAACTTAGCAACTGATTGGTGGATAGGGGCTTTATTTTCTTGCTATCTTTTTGAAAACCATTCTGTAAATGTTTAGAAAATGACAATTTTTGATAGCTCTCAGTTAAATCTGTAAATTCTTACCTTGTTTTAGACACTTGGTGAAAATTTAAAAACTATAATTTTTAAAACTTATATTGCTTCGGAGTCTCTAAACACTACAAGCAAAAAGGTTTTTGTAAAATCAAATAAGATTTCCAACAGAAAATGTTTTTATTCAGTCTGTTTAGGTGTTGAATGTTAGATCGCCACAGTTTACCCGGATTGGAGGTTGAGTTTGTCAATAATTCGTATTGCATAGTAAACAAGAGCGCCAATATCAATCAATATATAGATTTCTGTTTGAGAGTGCATAAACCAATTTTGGGTATTCCTTTGCTTTTTCGTATCGCCACTAGTTCCTATCCTCTTGTGAGTGAATCCCTGCTTCAGGATGGGCCTCGGCCAAAAAAGTAGTGGGAGTGAGAGAAGTCATTCTCCCCTACAGACTGTACAATGTGTGTTTGTGTGCTCTTGGTGTTCAAATTACAAAGTTCTGTCGAGCTCTGAGAGTCACGCCTGATCGAGGCTGATCCCCTTCGTGCCTCGAGAGGCCGATTTTGAACGGCAAGTAAGTGACGAAAAGGCGGTTGGCCGGTTTCGACTCTGGACTAGATATGCTCGAGCTCGATTTTTGTGTGACTTTTGTGAGTCTTGAATTTTTGACTGAGGCTGACTGTCAGTCTCCGAGACTGACGAAGGAACGAGTTGGGAGGAGATCAAGATACATAAACACTTCTGTCCGAGAAAAACGCGAGAGAGCAACGAGACTAAACGAAAGATTTGGAGGCAAAAGCGATAACCGGCTCCTCTGAACGTTTAGCTCTCCTCACTCTGTGCTTCATTAGTGCATGCATGCATGCATGGTGGAAGCGACAATCCTTCTTGGTCACTCATTTCCATACCAATAGGAAGATCACAAGTCGGAATGGCGAGGGTTTCCGTATTAAAGTCAGTTGGGCGACAAATTTGTCCCTCCCTCGGCCTTCGTCACTCTTAATGGGTTTGTTCCTTCTCCCTTCTCTCTGGGATCGTCAGCTGAACAGTGTCCTTCGCCACTCGCCAGAAAGTCTGTAAAGGCCAACAAGCCCCGCGTTTTCACCATTCCAGGGTGTAAAGTGACATAGACAGAGACAATTGAAAGAAAAACAAGCCAAAGTGAAATCGAGTCGACAACAAATTGACATCCTCACGGTGACAAACAACATTGTGCATGTTCTCTCCCGAGCAGTGCATATTATTAGTCAAATTGCACGGACTTAACTTATGGCACAAGAAGAACATGTCTCGCCTTGGTAGATCCATCCCCTTGGGCATAGTGGTCGTGACTCTGATCTTTGTGAACCTGCAATTAACTGAGGCCAGCTCATTGGAAGGAGAGCCGGCAGCTGATGGATCTCGTTTAAAACGTGGCCTCTTTGGATTCCATGCCTCTCAGAGTGTTGAAGTCCCCAGTCATGCTCTTAATGACCATTCCCTGATTCTTGTGCCGGTGATTGATGAGGACAAACAATGGCATCGAAGAAAACGTAATATCGATCCCGAGAGTGACGAGGCGAATACGAGCTTCGCGAACGATTCTTCAAACTCCACTGGAAAAAAGAAATACCATAGATTAGCGCATTCACTTCATGTTCAGACCGATATTAGATACAGGTAAGCGGGTCAATTTGACCTGACTCGTTTAGGCCCACTAACGTCTGTGAGCCGAAGACAAGTGAATTAATCGAGGGCTGTGTGTAGTGACTCACTCGTCTATTCTTTGAATGGCATTACGTTCATGCCTCACCGGGTTGCTGAATAGTTTTTGGTCAATGTCTCTTGGAATTTTGATTTCGTTTATTGGCATAGGAAAACTATCGTATAAATCAAGGATGAATTCAAACAATGATGAATAACCTGACTATTTTAATGGATCCACTCGCATTTGGGGAAGGGGAAAGCAAATTCTTATCAGTCGTAGATCATATGTTTTTTGACAAAATGAAGCGTAAGTGGCGAAAAGCAACAAAATCCACTTTTTTACATGGGTTTCCATGTAGTCAGGATTTTCTTGGATTGCAAAACTCAGCTTTCACCCACAAATCATGACAGGTGTGAATAAGGGTTGAACCCTGGATCCTCCAAAACTGGCTCTCCCTAGATTTTTCTGGTTTCTGAAGCACCCATGTTAATGTTATTCGTCTAGGATTGATATTTCGAGGCACGATTTTGTTTTGAGAATCACAATTGTATTTCATTTCGACTTGTGGGTGCTTGAGCAAATAAATTTCGAGGATGTTTTGAAAGCATTTAGGCAGGTGAGGTTGGCCAGGCCTGGAGGCCAAACAACCGACTAAAGGAATGCATCTTCTTCGTCTTGGATAGATCCTTCAACCTCAGTAGTACGTAAATATAACGACGCACTATTATTCCTCCCCATTTGTCCGGCCAAATTATACGCTTAATCGAGTACTTTCCCTTTCTGTGAGTTCCATGCTTAAAGGGCAGCGTGACTAACTCGGGTAAGTCCTCCCTAATCAAGAAGAAGCTTCTTAGTGCTGCTTGAGTTTATGGTAGTCTACTTCCCTCGCATGGCAATAAAACCTTGACAAATTGCGAGTCAAGTAGTGCTCAAGAACAAACAGGGAATGACAATGGGCAGTAAATTTGTCTTGGAGTGAACAACTTCAAAGGTTTTCGCAGCGCTACGCCGTGCCTCTTCTCCATGAATATTTCAATTGGCCAAAACTAACCACATGAGGTTCGTTCGATCGTTAGCTGGGCATACATCTGATAATCCAACCTACAACCCATGTTCTAGTCATACTCTCATCTTCATCCTCCACAATGAACAAACTCATGCTGATCGTTGTTTGGGCTCAATACGAAACATGGGCGATTCGTCCCAATTCGAGAAATGCCATAGACGAACACCGTCAGGGTTGGGCACTGTTTGTTTAGTATAAATATTAAATACATATCTGTTATCAAAAACGATCTTTTGACTATATATCGTTGGTTCTGTTTAGTCGAAAAATGTCTGACATTATTAGTTTAGACAAAGGTGTTAGAGCCAAATCGAAAAAGGCTGTTTGCAATCGCATTCTATAACAACTCCATTTGTCCTAAGAAGTATGAAAATGAAGCCTAATGTTTTTACTATGTATTAGTTGGTGATAGGGTCGGAGGATTGAGCCTCTCCCGGTCAGCAATGTCAGCCATCACAGCGTTCAATTTTCCGGAAGGCAGTGCCATGTCCGTATTACATAGGTCGGGAGTGATATTCTGTTCGATTCATTGCATGAATGCCCATCTATGGACAAAAAATACACTATGATTTGAATTTGCGATGTATACACCTACATTTGTTCCTCCCTCATCATCTCTTTCGAGTTCGAGGGTTAGGGCAAAATCCGATATCACCACACCTACAGTACCTTGAATTTTGTAATGCCAACCTCGAGCTGTCAATCCGATTTGAAAGGCTTTTTTGTTTGGACGACATGAATTGGAATCAATGAGAGGACGGCGGGATTTCTCATCTGAAGGGGCAAAAGCAATTGGTGGTCAAGTTGAGAATTATAAATTCCAAATCGGCCTCTGATGCTCGAAATTATGTGACAAGATTTTTATCGCCCAGCGATTTATGATTGAGACTCGCCATCATTGCTTTTTCAAAACCTCATAAAATCTCGCCTCAGACTTCAAGAAGAGAGATATGTATTTGCAATTATCCGCTCGACCAGTTTGTTGGCCAAAAACTGGATGGATAAAGTGAAATCGATTTTTCCTTTTCTAACAAGAAATTGAGCGAAACGAGGAATTTGGCGAAAGAGCAAATTTAGGGTGGTCAGCTAAGCTTACATGAGCTCAAAATAACGCCCACGAATGAATTAAATCCAAATGAATCTCAGAGCACGATCTACGTTTTTACTAATAAACATTCGCACTAAATATCCAGTTTTGGTTATGGAACTTCTTCCCCGACATTCTGACATTTCCAAGCATAGAATGAGACCAAAACTGGCTGATTAGATATTCTGCATTCAAAAGTGTATCTACACTTACATACATACAACTGCTGGAACTTCGGGTAAATACTGTGCTTTAAGGTGGCAAGCAAACTCAAAACAAGGAGCTTTGGAGAGGTTCTGAACGAAAGTTCTCTTTATCTTTCATCCCAGATTAAGCCTTCTTTGGCATAAACTTTACTACGGAAAAATTGGCTTAGCTCTTGCTTTCTTAAGCCCTTTTGTGAGAATTTCTATGAGGGATTATCCAAGGAAAGCCGTAAAATCTTACATCAAGATCCCTCAAAACATTATTCTCAAGAGGATCTGGTCAATAGTTTCATCGGTAATTTCCTTTCGAAGTTAATATGACAAGCTTTCTCAAAGCCAGCTCGTAGAAATTATACGCTTCAGATCGATGTTATTATAGCAAATTGTTTCGCTGTGGCTTGAAAAGAAACTCGCCCTTCCCCAATCCTTTGAGTTCGGCTCCATCTCATAAAACTTTCAAACACTTTTGGGGGGGATAAAGGTGGTAAATTGGGTGCAATTTAATCTGTTTATAGCCTGATCTGGGTCTCTCCAACCTGATCTAAATGACCCTCACCCTCTTCCTTAAGCCGTTCTGGACAATCATTCAATAACACCCTTGGTCTACCCCCTGAGCTCCACCCCTTGCGTGTACATTGTACAGTATATCGGACTTTTCTAAAAGAATGCAAATGAGCCATTCGAATGGCCACCTTCACTGGAGTCGTAAATTTTATCAAAACACAGACAGACCTTAGACTAAAGTTTCCGCCCTGACGACATTCATTCAGGCCTATGAAGTTACAAACCTGTCTGTAGGTTTCGAAGTGGAATGAATGTCAAGCCACCAATCGTTTCCTGTGGAGTTTATGGCTTTATCTCCAATGACTAAAAGAAACATCTGATATATAGCTGACAATATGAACAATGCTAGCTTGGGCTATTAATCAAACTGTGTCGCTCTTCTTTTTCGTCTTTGTTGGGTCTGATAACGATGGGCTCGAATTCTCCTCAATGTATCTTTATCATTATCTGTCCTATTGTCAGTCATCCCATTGAGATACCTGTTCGGGTAGGTCAACTGCCGCCATTCAGAGCCAGATGTCTTAACACGAGAGAGGTATCAATTTAAAAGCGTTTCCATGTTCCCGCCCCAAAGCATTTACGTAGCATTGAGTTCAGACCGCCTTTGTGAATCTCGTGCAAAAAAGTGTCATCAGTGAGTGTCTCGATCTGTCAAGTCATTCGGTTCAAAGTCATCACATTTCCACTTGAAAGTGTTTCTACGTATGCATTTAACGTACTAGAACTTCTTCAAACTTGGACACCCTGTTGACTCGAGTTCATCTTTATGCCTTAGGATTTATACTCAGAATTTATGTGAGGGAAGGGGCGTGAATTTTCAATGAAATGACAGAGCCAGAGCGCCAAATTGGACCCACAGAGACATTTTTGGGAGTCTGTCTGAATGACAGTCTAATTTCGTAAATGTGTTGCCGGGCCTGCTACCAACTCCTTCTTTTATTCTACTTTATACGAGGGCACCCATTTATGATAAGGACTTCTAGTTTCTACTACTCGTATCAAATTAAGAAAAGACGGTACTGCACACGAGTCCAAATAAGGAACGGGCACGTTGGATGTAGAGATTCTAGAGGCTACCACAAATCGTGTGAGTGTTTATTGAGAAATTTTGGCAAGTCAAAGAATTCAACATTAGATCACGTTTCTCGTTGTTGAAGTTCGTCGCCAAGTAATCTCCTACTAAATGTCACGACTCATTGAATTCAAATCTCGTTTGATTCGGCCATAAACGGTCGAGATTGCCAATGACAGGGATCTTGTCGCATCCCAGTGAATGGGTGAGAGAGCATTCTGCACGAACTCTACCGATCTGTACGTACTGTCACAATTGAGCTTTGTTTCCAAGTCCAGAGCCTTGTTTAGCCAGAGTTTCAAACCACCCGAATTCATTCATACCTTACTCGGGTTATTCGACTCCATGCTCCAACAGATTTGGCCTAATGTTCTGCTAGTCTCGGCAATCCAGATCCCAAGATGGGCAAGCTAGCCAACGAGCAGAACCATTTGTGATCGGTTCCTTCAATCACCACGTATGGTGAAGCTTGAGTGCGTCGATTGGCGAGTGTCTTGAACTTTCGTCTCCTTAGCTCGATCAAATGATCTGAGATGATGACGATGCCCGCCGAGAAATATTCTAGCGTCGTCAATTGCATTGACATTTTTCTAGATATGCCACCACTTTGGTCACGAGCCAGGTTCGAAATTCCGAAGAAGAGGCCAGGGAAGTGTTCTTGTCGGTGATCCTGCCTGAAACGGCCTTTATCTCTCGATTCGCTATCGAGGTGGGTGGACAGCTCTTCGTGGCCTTTGTTAAGGAGAAGACCGAGGCATGGAAGGAATACCAAGAGGCTGTGTCACAAGGAAAGACAGCAGGTGAATAAAGATTACAGAAAATGAACGATCCCAAATGCTTCGGTGGTTCCTAAGACGTGTACGCTTAACGTTTGAATCGGAGCCAATATATGTACTGTACACTATGTATTTGATTCAGATCCAGAACGTTAGCTCGACCTCATGCCGTCCTCTGCACTGATTGCTATGAGCCTTTATTCCTATTAGGTCATGTGGGCATTTCTGCGCGATATTCCAACCATTTTCGGGTGTCGGTCAACACCGAGGCTCGAACCGCCGTCACCTTTTATCTTTTGTACGAGGAGTTACTTCAGAGGCGAGGCGGCTTTTACGAGCATGTGATCAATCTCACACCCAGACAGAAATTGAAGGACTTCTTCATCGAGGTGAGCCGTCATTAAATGCCAATCAACACGTGTGTTATGCATGCTGTGGAGTTGGCAAAAACAATCATTTCGTGTTGGTGTTTTTTCACCCGTCGAATCTCCAATCATCAACCATAAAAGACATCTGATGAGGCCAGTCAAGGGTCACAGTAATTTACTGATTTAATTACCATGAAGTTTAGGATGGTCATTTCGGGAAATGTGAAGTTGTGTGCTCAGTTCATTTCCCGGAAATAGTTTCAACTGCTTATGTGACTTATCGTAACGCATGTTTAAAACTCACTCGGAAAATACAATATTCCAGTAAGCCAAATACTTAGATTGTCGTGTTTCCTTTGGTCGTAATCTGTACGACTGTATGAAGTTGCCTTGAGAAGCGGCATAAAATCCACCTCACAATAATGGCATGAATCGTTTCTAGCAAACATGATACGAAACAAATAAAACGACGAACATGATGAAGTTTGTTCAGTAAACAAAACTGAGTTTCAAAAACTTCCCTTCTTTTGGGACGCTCTATGGCAACGACCAAAACCACATTTTCCAATCACGACGACTTACCTCTTCTGCTATGAAAGTTACGTGTTTCACATTTTTTTACCAAGTCACCCACCTTCTTAACCACACAAACCAAAAATGTGAGGAATTCATTCATCAAAATTTCAAAATTTCTTAATCGACCCCGCCCACCAGTTTTTCAGTCAAGAATCTCATAAAGGTCTCGATCTCCATAACAGATCTGATATTGTGTTACAATCCCTATAGTTGTTGAAATTAGTTCTACTTAATGGATTGGCCCATGTTTCATCTTCAAATGAATTGTGCAATTGTCACAAAATCGCCTATTATGCCTTCACTCTAAGTGATCAATCTTCTTCGCAAGGATATATGTGTAAGTGCAATTCCATAACAATTACTCGAACATAGCTCGGGATCGAAAATGAGGTCAAATGCAGTTAAAACAAAGGCCACACACATATTGTTTCCGCAAAATTGCTCTTGGCTTGATGAAATAGAACTCGAGTCGAGAGCAAGTTCAAGGAAAAAAGCCAATTACTTTCGAGGAAGGAACGGGGCCAGTCCAGAATGGAGACCCATCTTTTTCTTTATCTTCCTCAATTATTCCGTGATGCCTTTGTAGAGACATAACTACGTTTGTTGTCCTTGAGAGGAATGGGATGTTCCCCTTCATAAAACAATCTGTTCCAGTTCTTGCCATGTACGCACGTTCCTCCTGGGCGAATTTTGTGCCACTTGCATTTGCATTCGTACCGCCAAAACGTGCAGTCCAGTCCACTTGTGATGATTCTGGGAATTATTAATTACTCTATTCGGGACGTATACATACACTTCAAGTTGTGTTTTTTAGTCTTAGTTGACCAACAATTTGATGGAAATGGCAAATCTTAATCCTATGCAGGACAATCGTGTGGAAATCATCACACGTGGTTTTCAGGGTGTCCGTCCGAGAAAACTCGTCCGATGAAATACAGTTCAAGTAAATATTTATGCCTTTCACGGAAAGACATGAGATTTTTGTCGAGATCACAGGATCTTCAATTAGCCAGCAAAAGCCATCAATTACTCGCAAATTGCAATGAAGACTGAATCCCTGAGCAATTGAGACAAGGGTGTGCATGAAACGGTTTTATCCCTAGATCAAGATTTATGGCCAATGCTCAACTTGCTATCTGATTTTCAGGTCCAAATAGTAGAGAATGCGAATCTGTCATATCTTCACGTTCCCGAATTACGCCGGCATGAAATCATCGCTCGAGAAGAATCTCTAACCTCATTGAAGCATGTGGATATCAGCCGTCCCACTCAAGCTTCTGCCAAAATTAAGTACCGTCCAAATTTGCTGAACCTACAACGAAAACTCAAGTCCCGACATTCATTGCAATTCGTGGTCGAGTACGATGTAGCTCGAGACAGGGAAAAGGCCGGGGAAATTCAGGTAAACACTAATCTTTGGCAACGGGTGCATGTTGAGTGCTTTTAGCCCAACCTGGCAGAATTTGCAGACAAATTTGATTGTAAATTAGTGGTGCTGGTGCGAATGGAGGCAAAAGTGGGACTCGTGGGAGTCCTTTAGTTCCTGTTTCTTTAAGAGAGTGTTTTGCTTAAACACAAATACTATCTTACTTTTGCATATATAAACAAAGCTAAAGCAATCATCTTTCACGATCTGGTTTCTTTCATAGTCAATTCAGGCCAGACTAAAGGCCGATATCTGAAAAAAAAATCGTCTAGGTCCGTACGAATAACCGTGAGCCAGGGAAGGGGAAGGAATGGAGTTTTATGTTTTGACCTTCATTTTGCCCGCGAAAAGCCAAAAAATTGATTCTACCAATGTAAACAGATATTCTCCAGATATCCCAAGGATGATGTGGATGGGCACAATTTCCCACAAAGAATAAATAACTGAACCATTCAATGTTTCCACACGCTGCCAACAGAAATGAGAAGGAAGAGCGCAAAACCCAAACACTTATGACGTCAGTAAACACCTTCAAAAGGATACTTCTTAATCCGTGTGTCTTTTAGTGAAAATTGCGTTCCATAAAGGGTAAAACTGGCCACACTTAAGAAGGCATCAGAATATGAAAATATTTTGGTAGAAAATTTCATTCATTTCGAATGACTTTCCAATTGTTTCATCAATTTTCCAATTTACTTTACAATAGAAATCATAAATCTATATTTATCATATCCACTTGTTATATCAGTGAATTTTCTGAATTTTGGTTCTGGCGAAGGATCCTCAAAAGTCTTACTCTGATTAGACAGCCATTTTTGGATCCCTCGCCCTGATCGGCTAATACATGAATAAAAGGTGTTCCCTTCCCCTCAATCTATGATCAAATATGGTTGGTTTAAATGAGATACTGGGTGTCAAAGTTACATTTTCATTGTTAACACTTCACAAATGAATAGGTTATTTTTTCCTTACAAATTGAGCTTAGTCTTGAACCAGAGTGTAACGGCAGGCATTCTGCCCAGAGTCGCCCAAACACTAAAAATTGACATCGCAAAGCGTTTCAAAAGAAACGCAACACACAAATCTGTATTCCATTCTCATGATTGAAAGTTCACACCAACCCATGCTCAACGGCATGCAATCGGCCAATTAAGGTGCTATACAACATAAAAAAAAGAGTTAGGACATTTTTAACAGCTGAATGATCAAGCTTCGAAGAGTTGTCTCATTAAGGGTCATTTTGAAAAGAAAAGTGCCTGTGGCTCCAGTTTTTCGCTTCGAAGTTGAGGCAAAATGTGATCGAAGCCAAAGAGAGCAAAATCATATCTATTTGTTGTGATTTTGTTAGTATTCCATTTTTTTTTTCCTTTGTTGGCCAACCCATGTTAGCATACGATTGAAAAATAATGACAATGGCGTAAGCTTGACTCCTTACTAGTCTCAAAATAAGTGTTATGCTTGAATTTCCTACTATATTCATTGTAAATCTCGATCATGATAAAACAGATGTAAGGGCTAAAAATGGGTAAATATTTGCACAAAACGAGGAAAAGTATGAAAGTAGGCCTGTCGATACACATTTCGTATTTTTCATCTAACAAGGGAAAACCTACCCAGTCTGTTTTTGTCTAAAAGAATGGTATTTGAGGTTTGGAACAACTGAGTGACTTTGCTTGCTCCTTACGTCTTGAATTAGTGATACGGAGTACTCTTAATCTTTTGACCGACTTAAATAGCAACCACTCATTTCAAAGTTGGAACTACTGATTTGACAAACAATTTCAAGTGAGCCTGAAAAAAATGAAAAATGGCAAATTAAGTTGTGTGTTTTTTGCTTTGAGAACGTATCATTCTATCTGACTTAAAACTGGTGTAATGTTTAAACTCGATAATCTTATCGCCCAATATCAGTTTTAGTTGATCAGGGTCACTGCAAAACCCTTACACCACATTGTGATTGACAAAACCGTATTGATAGTAAAACTGTACCGGTAGCATTCTGATTAAGGATTGGATTTGAAAGCTTGAAGTAGCAGAGATTTTCTCTCATGCTTTCCTACACTTTCCTCTGAGTACAGTACAATTCATTCATCCACAGATTTCCATCTTCATCCTCCTCATGAACTTCACATCGAGGAACCAAAACCATTGCAAACTTCACTAATGAAATACCAGTGATTAGAAGGTTATTTGATCGATACTGTTTTATGTCCTCAAGGTCACGCCCTAGATCTGATGCACACCGAGGGATATAACTTCACATCAGTTCTATTTAAGACCAAGATTTGGAGTCTCCCATAATGAGAGCGAAAGGCAGGGAGATGGATAGAAACAGCAATTGAGACGGAGAGAAGGGCCCTACAAGAACGCACCGTATTGCTTTTTTATTTTTTGTCACTATGAGCACAACGTGGCCTCACATTTACACATTTAATGACTGTTTCTTGAATTTATATCCAGATCGAAGGTTTGTCCAGAAAAAGGAGCAGAGCTCATTTTTCCACTTCTGTACTTCAGTACAGCCTGCACCAATTCAAGAAAGGCGGAGTGTTTCCTGTACAAAAAGATGTCCAAATGCCTTACATGGCTTTTAGAAATTACCGAAACTAGTCGTAAGATTGAACCAGGATTTGGCTGAAGTGGCCTCGAATTGTCAAATATGCTAACATGCATACTGATCAGAGTTCTTTAGTCGTGGCCCAAGGAACTTTATTTGTGGTGCTGTCACAGAAAGATTGGCTAAAAGTTACATCTACATCGCCAGGGCATTTTGACAGAGTAATGGGTTATGGATTCATTTTTCTATTGGTGATGACAGTTTGGACAAACACGCTGGATGGAGTTTTCCCCAATCGAACTTACCCACAAGGCCCTATATAGTACATACAAATATACAAACATAATGTGGCAGTACTTCTCGCATTTTCTTTGCCAATTTCAGCCTCGATTTGTCTCTTCGCAAGCTTTGCAAAGATCCGTCATCTCGGCAACGCGACTGTTTTGCATCATCTTGACATAAGACAAATGAATCCTCCGACGAGCGGACAGATTATCCTGCGCAAAAAAAAAACATTTGAAAGCTCTATCGGATTTTCAGGTGGTCGATGGTTTCTTCGTTCATTTCGTGGCCCCGCAACATCTCCCGGTCATGCCTAAGCACATCGTTTTCGTGATTGATACCTCGGGGAGCATGATGGGGAAGAAGATGAAGCAGACAAAGAACGCCCTGAGGACAATCATTGGCGAACTCCGAGAAGAGGACCACATGACCTTGCTTTCATTCTCGGATGAGGTCGACACTTGGGATGGCCGTGGAAACGTGATCGCCTCAGTCAACAAGGACAATGTGGAGGCTGCTCTCAACCACATCGATGCCTTGGAAGCTCGGGGTGAATAGGCCAGATTATTGTTAATTTCCTTACGTACATAGAAGTAAAACATTCATAAGGAAACTGAGTACTGGTACAGTATATAGCTTATCATTAGGGAAAGCAGGGAATTTGTGAATGACAATTTCCTTGGTTCTTTTCCATTCGTATTGGTTTTCCGGAGCATCCTGAAACTTGATCAATGGTGTTCATTTTCCTTTTTTTCTGCAGGAGGAACCAATCTCAACGATGCCTTGGTTCAAGCCCTCACCATCATCGCCCACGTGAAGCATCGTGGGGCGCTCAAAACGGATGTGCAGCCCATGATATTTTTCCTCACCGATGGACACGCCACCGTAGGCGAGATGGATAATCATCAGATCATGGATAATATCAACCGTGTTAACATTGAGACGGCCATTTTCACACTGGCCTTTGGTCGTTCGGCGGACTTTGACCTCCTGAAAGCCTTGTCACTAATGAACAATGGGTTTGCACGCAAGATCTACGTAGCGGCTGACGCCTCACTCCAACTCGAAGGCTTCTATAAAGAGGTATTTCTCTGGATGTACGATGTGGTTGCTCTTAAGCTTTTACATTCCTGGCGATTTTTATTCTCCAATGTGTGTTGGGATCGAAGACAATGAATGCGTGCTTCTTAAGTCAATTTGAGAGCAACGTAAGAGACTTAGCAATGCTCCTCTTTGAGCGTTAAGGGTAATGGCGGCTTAATGAGCCTTAGCCTTTTCATCACGGACCATTGAGAACATCCAAAGAAAATGGTAAATCGACCTGAAACGAACTGAAGAGAAATTGTTTACTCTATCTTGCTTTCAACAATTCACTTGTACGGGTTGGTCATGGCGTCAAAAGATCTCAGAATATTGACGTCACATGGCAACATGGCCTCCTGCGGCAATTTTGATTTCATCTTACCAGCTGTTTTTATTTTGGTTCTTTATGCATTAAAATGGTGCCTCAAAAGGTCAACGAAAGAAATGTGTAAACCCATTAAAAAAATGAAGGTCTCTGGACCAGAATGTGGAGGCGTGAGCGTAGGCACGTCGCTTTGATTCAATATGTTTTCAACAAGAATGTCATTCTGACGTCTTCGAATGAGTGCATTATCTGACCAAAAATAGAGACCTTGTCTACGTACCTATAGGAACGTCGATGCAATTTCAAGGCGTCATCTCTTTGCTAATCCTTTTATGTCTTCGAAACCGACGTAAAGTAGCATTACGTGCCAAAATCCCTCACAACTAATCTTCAAACCCTCGCAAAAAATCGACAAATGCTAAATGGTTGTCATGCTTTCAGAACAATCGCGTATCTTTGTGATAATGCATTTGGGAACATACGAGCGCCAAGTGCTAATTTACTGTCCATTTCAGGTGAGCTCTCCAATCTTGAGGGGTGTGAATTTTACCTATCAGAGCGACGAAATTCTTTCCAATTCGTTAACATCCACAAACTTCCACACGTACTACCAAGGCTCGGAAATGGTGGTGGCTGGAAAATTGGCCACCTATATGGCAGATAATCCCAATGAGCTTATTGAGTACCAAATCCTAGCCACACAAGCTCTTGGGAGCCAATATTTCGTCGAAGGAGCATACAATGGCTCAGAGGTACGCCCACGTGAGAAACCATGTTCCGAATAACAATGGTCATTTTTCTGTGCTGGAAACACTTTTTGAACGATATTACCCCTTAATCTTAGTATGGCTTTCAGTATTTTGTAGCACTTTTTTTGAAGGTCACAAAATTGGATAAAATGTTTTACCGTCGTCAACCAATGAAAAAAACTTTTGCGGGATTTTGGGTCTGGCAACTACCCTTTTGCTTGAGAAATGTCAGCCAAGATACTCTGTGACAAGTAATTGACCATATTAATATGTTCCTCCATCTCAAATGCACATAACATCAAATACCTTTACGACTGCTCAGAGGTAATTTTCAGTATCCTTGGCCACATTTCAGAAGCTCATCTCGAGGGATGCTTTTTTAAATAACTTACAAGGAAGAAGGTTTGGAGGGCAACCCTTTTTTCCACGGATTACGTACAAAATCATCTTCAGGCCTAGTTCGGCATCAATGAGCATTGGGCGTTATCATTTATCTGAGTTATCTTTCAGGCTCACTTCTATCCCCAAAGCATAACCGAGACCATTTTCAACGTGGTTCCCCAAATCCGAGCCAAGGATATTAACTTTCTCGAGCGCCTTTGGGCTTATTTAACCATCAAAGATTTGTTGGAAAAGGTGGCCAAAGGCCAAATCGACTCTTGTGCAAATCAAAGTCGGAGCTCTCGAGATCTATTTAAACAACAAACTGATCCAACTCTTTATGATGATGAAGATTTTGAGTCAGACTCTGGTTCAGGTAGGTTGAACATAAAACCTTCATTCCTCAACAATAGTCCAAAAAGGGTCATTTTTGTGCTTCTTTTTAGGGCACTCAGGTGAGGAGGACATTGAGGAGGATATCAAGGGAGTGTCCGAAATCATGGATGAAGTGGGAGATGCAGACATCATCATTTGCAATAATCTCGAGAGGGCCTTGTATTTATCGCTGAAGTATGAATTCGTGACGCCGTTAACATCCTTGGTGGTGGTGAAACCCGATGATGGCGAAGAACCTGGAGATATCGGTGAGATGGACGCTCAAGATTCATCCAAGTCCAAGAGCAATGCCAATCCTAATATCGTGTTCTCGCATTCGTCGATCTCGAAATCTTCCGAACTTCTCACCACGTTCTTGGTGCTGTTTCAATCATATCTTCTTTTCCATTGAGTTGGAATTCATTGAAAATCTGAAAGTTTGCAGCGCTTCTCTTTCCTTTACATTGATAAATCAAGAGGCTGTGATAAAAAAAAATCCGCTGGCTGAGGAACAGAGAGCAAAAATGTGAGGGATATGTTTCGTCTTCAATTTAAACTTCAAACTTTGGCGTGCCTGAGCGATGCTTGATACTTTCTCTCATTCGAAATGCATGATGTATTATTATTCATTAATCCATGTCATTTAATCAATCGCATTCTTTTCGTCCAAGTTGTCCTCGAGTGTTGTTGATTGTTGATGGTTGTTGAATCTCGAACGTTTCCAATGGCATTGAACCAAAAATGTTCGAACTGGTTGTTTCTTCGATCAAGACAGTCAAACGTTTGAAGGGATTTATTTGCCTGAGCTTGCCTGAGCCCTGTGGTCGGAGCACTTCTTGCCTGGCGGAAGCGACAGGGTGGATCAAAGTCAAGATTAACGGGAAGTTTTTGCGTGCACTCAACGTGCGAGTAAGGCTTAACTGGAACAAAGCATTTGCTTGAATGCCTGACTAGGACTTGAATCTTTTTTAAGTATAAAGTAGTGTTTTAAACTCTTGTTCCATTGACGGCAATATGTACCTATGTTATAACCTATAAGTTATATCTAACGTTTTACCCACCAAAGACTCGAATTAGCACATCTTGAGGCTACATTCAAGATATTCCGAAGGCATCCAGTATCGTTGGCAATGCATCAATATCTTTATTAGCGATCAGCTTAAAAAGGCTTAATAGCATAGGCGGAAAAATGCTAGCCAGGGATAGCGTATACAATGTTGATACATTAACACCCCTTTCTAGAGATTGTACCCAAGGTCATATTTCGGGAATAGAAAGATATGACCTGAAACTGAACCATTGATCTGAAAGTCTGGGCTAAAAAATAATTTGGTTGAAAATTAGGTTCGGATGGTCCAACACAAAGAGAGAAAATTCTGTCTAATTTGCATCAGTACTTGAACATTGTAAATAGTTTTTTGGTATGCACACCACAATACGAAAAATCAATCATGTTTTTTCTTGTCTCATGTTTTGAGTTTATTTAATTCATCAAAGAACAAGAATGGGTAAATCTCAACACAAATCTAGTCAATACTCGTTCTAAATTTTAAAATAGCTTTTGAAGTAGTGGAAAGATATTTTTTTGCCGTCAAACACTTGTTCTAGTCGAGCTATATCCAGTTTGGGAGTTATGGAGCAGCCATACTTCTTTTTAGTAACAAGGAATAGAGGTCATCCATAGCGATGCACCAAGGAGCTTGAGAATATATTCAATGACGATTTCTTGTTCAAGTGAGCACGTAAAACTAACCTTAATGAAGGTCTAGGGATACCTAAATTTGAATTAAAAAATGCATGGGGGGGGAAAACGCTCTCTGCAGAACTTTATATAAACGTCAATTTTGATGACGACATTTCTGGGCCAAGAAAATAATTTCCCCTCTTTTAGTCTTGAGTCAATTGATATCCAAAGGATCTAGTCGCAACCGAAATAGATCTCATGAAATTCACTGAATGAACACATCTCATTGATATTTTTCATTAATTCATTGAAGACGCAATATTCATGACTCTCCTCGAAACTTCTGAGGAACCCGCACCTTTGTTCTTTTCACTTACGTACGTATTACTCAGTTTTGTCACACTCTGTTCACGGCCGGTGCACTTCCTATCAAGCAAATGGACACCTTGCTGAAAATATCGGTCAAACGATTTCGTTCCACATTTATGACGTCTTTCGTCATCATAAAATTGCAGGACGATTAGAAGAGGAAAACGTTTCAGCTTCTCCACATCCCCAGTAGGAAAAAATCATCCTCAGGTCAATAACCCGGTTAATCTGCTGAAGTTCCAGCAAGACGTTAGATGTGTGAAACTGATATCTCCATCCAACGCCACATACATAAATACCATACAGTACATAAATTTGAAGTTAACCCGTACTTTACGACATAGTGTACGTATTTCCAAATACATGTTTAGGCCAAAAACCTCTCCTAACCTACTTGTCTGTCCAGTTTTGAATCGGTTATAACTCGATAGAAACGAGGCCCTTCTACGCATTTGACGCTGAACACCTTCCACCAACCAACCAGCCATGCACTCGGTTCATCTAACCCAGTAGGAGGGTTATTGGGAGGTGTAGTGTGTTCTCGGCAGGTAAAATGCACCGGGTGGTTGGTTGGTTGGTTGTGCGAAGAGACGGAGATGGAGCGATTGCATGAATGTACTGCACGACTTGGAAGGTACTGCTAAGTAAGTAAGCCGAAAGAGAAGATTCCAGACATCCTCTACCAAAGAGACATAAAAAACCGATTGAGGGCACGAAAACAATACATTCAACCAAAAGCAACCAACAAGCTAACATCTCGAAAATAAGAAGACGACGACGAGGAAAAACACCCCCACCAAATTTCAAAGACCAACAATTCAACGTGAATTCAAAGAGAAACTATCTGACAAGTGAACAAAGCCATTATCCTCATTCAATACATTTGGAAATTATGAAATGAGCACCTCACAGAAACTCTCAATGTTCGTGCAGCTTTGGGCTTTCTCCCTGTAGAAAAGACGGCCAAGAAGGAAGACATAACACACACACATCTGTCAGACAAGTGTTAGTGATATCAACCACCACTCAAAGCATCCAGTAAGAAAAGAAATTACCGCCCTCATCTCGTAAAGGGACATACACAAAGAACTACAGTTACATCGTACGTAGTTCCCTCAAATCCTATTGAGCACTTTTTGAGCGAGGGACACAAGTCACATACACACTCACGTGGAAAACTAGGACGTGGAGAGAAACTCAGTCCTGATTTGAACTCGATTGAAGGAACAAGCATCGTTCAAAACTCATTGAAACTATGATCTCAACCAACTACCCAAAGGTAAGTTCTCGAAACAGAAGAGGCCCATGATCACTTGAGAACCGATCGATAACAGAGAACTTATCCTCCTGTTTTCAGGTCGCCTCGATTCTTCTCCTGCTCATTGCTGAGTCTTGGGGAAGTCTCACCATCGATCACTTATCTACCCCAGAGGTCACAAACGAAGTCTTCGATATCACGCAAGATGCCAAAGACACAGACATTCATCACATCCATCCAATTGAGACTGAACCTCAGCCTCCAAAGGAAGTGATCCAACCCGTTCAAGAAAACGATCTGGAAAAGCTTGAAAACCAGACCACAGTCAGAGACAAAAAGACATCATATTTTTACTATTTCATTCAGCCCTTCTACAAATTACTCTTCAACAAAAGTGACGATGAAGCGGTGGAGGCACTTAAACCTGTTAAACGTTTCCATCGTAATCGTCGTCATCCTCAAGATGTTTCCTCCCCCACTCGATTTCAAGAGACCCACAGGGCCGGAAAGCTCAATCAGGATCATTTCCCTCGCTCCAGAAGGCCTTATTTGAACTCAAGGCGAGGTCAAATGAACCCACAAAAAATGTCCAGACGAATTGGTCTTCCAGCTCAAGATTCCCTACCCCGAACCAACTCGAAGCGTAGATACTTTCCCGAGTCGAGAAACTACCAACGGAATTTGAGACGAGGTCCCAAGATAGCTCAAAGGAAGCTCGATGATCTGTATCCCGCCTACGACGATCTGTTGACTTCGGACTTGGAACCTCTGGAACCTCTGACGAGACCGCGAAGGCAAAGGCCAGCGCCAGTGGCCATTTTTGATAGCGACACCTTGTCAGACACCAATAATGTGAATTCTGTCTATTATCGACAGAATGCTCGAGCTTCTGAGGACCCTGATGTTTACGACGATCTCTCAGCCTCCATGAACGATATCGTGAACCAAGAGCATACTTATAGGCCGAATCCCAGACCGAACATGAATTGCATGTGCCGATGTGATTGTTGCTCATGTTGTCCGTGTGAAAAGGATTCCCTCAACTTGATGTACGTTGAAAAGTAACCATTTGTCAAAAAACACTGTTGTTAAATCTTATGCCATTATTATTATCATTATCATTGATGCTGATATTTTACAGCCATGTTTCTAAATATGAACCTAATCTTAACTGCCATGTGAAACGAGTGCCAAATAAAGACAGAAACGAACCAGTTATATGCAACAACGTACTTCCCAAAAGAGCATTCAATCATTTCGACTACAATACTTATCCTCATTTGACTTGTCAACGAAAATGGTGACGATCTTTATCACTTTCGCCCGACTGGGCCCTGTCAATAATATATAGATGAGCTTTCTTTTATGGCTCAGCAGATTGTCTCGTCGTTCATCAATGGTAATGAAAAGATCAAACAAAACCATCGTCAAACATCGCACCACAGATATCTAAATTACTTAACAGCACCCCAAGTCTCAATTCCCATTGGGAAACCGCCTAATTGATTCAGATTGTGCAGAATGACGTTTTTGGAGTTTTTCACACCACTAGTCAGTAAAAATAGGCTTGTACTTAAGTGCCTAATAGGCCAAGCCTGTCTGGATTGTCACTCTTGACGCTAGATGCCATATGAGTTTCCATGTTTACTCTTGTCCAACTCACAGGCGGAGCTCCATTGGAACACTGGCTGAATGGAAGAAGAAAAGCCAGTCCAGAGAAAAGACCAAGGTGCCAAGTGGAACAAGACCGCCGAAACGAGAAAGTGGAGGGCGCTGAGGCCTGAGGGACGTGTGAAGGTCATATGCATTGATTCCAGAGGGGCTTGTTTGGGCATCGGGTTGATTAACCGATGGGGTGATGGTCTAAGAGATAATACAAAACACCTCTTAGAAGCATATCCTATCCAATTCTGTTGAGTATTGGGAAGGATGTTTTCACAATAACGAGGACAAAAGGAAAAATATAATGTATCGGCCTATCGCATTTCAGGAGTCCTCAAAACCTTGCACTTGGGAGGGCATATCTGATGTCGCACGGACTCCATCCAGATTTGAGCAGATCGTGAAAATTGAGCAGGTCTTTGCCCACATTCCAACATTCCACGAGGACTCGTGTTCTTTTCTTTTTTTGCAAGAGCGTTTATTTACATCTTATGTTATGAAGATGGCTGTTGGGTATAACATTAACTCGGGCCTTCAAATCGGCGGCTCTGATAAAGTCACTGAATTTCAATATATGGTATGGAATAGTACAGTAATAGCAATAGCAATTGTAATAATGATGATGAAGACGATCAAGACGTTGGTATTATTGGGATGATGATGTCTTGTCTGGACGGGATCGAAAATCGAGTTGATCGTGATCCTTCCACACGTACAAAAAAATGAATCGAACAGAGATACCCAGGTTGCAACAATTGACTTGTGTGAGAGGATTTTTAACAATGTGTCTGATTATGTATGAGTTGTATAACGAGGATAAATGGTAGTTAGATTCATATAAGACTGATTCGAGCCAATTGTTCCACAGAATCGTCATTGCCACATCGGGTGTGCCATTCAGATAACTGATGATAATAATCATAATAATGAAAATAATCATAGTGTTTCTAATATCTTGGAAACCGAACTCAAGAAAATGCAACTCATTGCCGAAAGGAATGTCATTGTTGGTTACACATTTCTGCCCGAATTCAGAAGTCAATCAGGATCGTCATTCCCATTGGGTGGATACGGAATTCCACAACTACTCTGTTGTTTTGTTTTTGCTTTCATTAGGACCTACTTCATATTGCAGATAAAAGACAGACAGGAGGAACGAGAAAGAAGAATTAGCAAAGAACAGGGAGTGAGTGAAGGAGAAAAGTTGCTTTAAAATTACCATCATATCTTGGGAGTCGGAGGAGAGCAAAAACAGCGGTTTGGCTGCAGAGATTGGAATCTTTGAATGAAAGCAATCTGGCCATTCGTACTCAATGAAAGAGCGAACAACCCAGAAGTTGCGTATGTATCAACCTGGGCTGGCTGAAGGCTAAGGCGGCGTGTCAAGGGATTGGCGAAGGAGGGACGAAGGAGGGAAGGAAGGGAAGGTAGGCAAGGGCGGGTTACGGGGTGGAAACCATGTCCCAACGGTCGGAAATCTCATGCAAGGTGGAAACAAGGCGATGCGCAAACGGACAGCATGACTGACTGAATTGACTTGAACTGTCGCTGGTGCATCGGATCGGTTGGAAATGGGAATGAAATGGAGGGAGGAAATCAAGGATGGGGACACGGGAAGAAACGAACTCAACGACGGATAGAGTGCATCATTTTTTGTTTTTTTGACTTGCGAGAACGTCCCCAATTTCCTTGCATTTGATCCATATTCGGAGAGAAGATAATACCCTGGGGTATAACACCAGTAATGACAAAACAGGAATCGAGGGAGAGCTGTTCAGAAAAGAGCCCATTTAGTGTCAAACATTTCCACAAGAAAGCTTGATTGGTTACGAGTAGATTTATGGGAGAGAGAGAAGGTGGTGTCTTCTCTTTGATAGGATTTACTCACTGTCCGTCTCACTCTCTCTCATTCTCTCTCTTTCTGTGTGTGTGTGGTTTCCTTAGTGCAATGGGTTAATAATGGTCACATAAGAGACGGGGAAGTAGCCATTCTTGCCGTTAATAGAGCCATCGTACCAATTGTCGTCGATTTGGGTCTTCAGCATGATCATGTCACCCTCTTTGAAGCTCAATTCGCCGGGGTTTTCCGCTTCGAAATCGTACAGTGCTTGACAGGATGGTTGAGAATGACGGGTGGGCGTGCTCGCTGGGCTGGGCTTGGGCGAGGGCCGTGGATTCCAAGCATCACCGTTGTTTCCATGCGTGGGCGTAGAGGCCTGGGACCCACCTGGAGATGTGGATATCAGACTGGAAGAGCCCACAGGGAGATGGTGGCTATTGGAGGACCCGGGTCGCGCACTACTCGGCGTGTTCAAGTTGTAGTCGGAATCTCGGTCAATGCCCAGGTCCTCGAGGGTCTTGGGCCTGAAATCAGCTTTAGGTTTGAGCGAGGCCTCATTTGTCTTCTCGTAGAGGGTGTCGGTGAGGGTCTGCAAGATGGTGGTGCAGTTCTTGTGGTATTCCAACAAGGACTCGGCGAATTGAGTCAACTGAGAGATGTGCTCTACCCCACTGCCTTCCATGAGATTATGCATCCCCAATTGAGCCAGGTGGAGTGATTCGGCGAACTTGTCCTCGGCCTGTCGGACCTCATCGTCCCGTGCTCCGGTTCTCTTTTTGCAATCAAAATCCAGCTTTCGACCTTGGAGTTTCTTCCTATGATGCATCACCTCCCGCAGATCCTTACTTTGGGTGTGATGCAACGGCTCGAGGAAGTTCTGTTTGACCCCGTCATCCAAGGCGTACTTCAGATCGGCCATCTGCTTCAAGGACTCTCCCGTTTCGATCAAGGACATGGCGAACACACTGCCTGCATCAAAATCATTCAACTTCTTGCCATAGGTGCACATGGCATCGCCCAAGGTGCCCTCAGGCTGCGGATAGGTCGAGGCCTTAGCCTGCCCGGAGAGCTTTGAGATTCCTTTCACAGCCGCCATCTTGGCCCGCACTGTGGGGTTGGGTTGGAGGTACTCCTTGGTTTTAACTTGCAGATCCTCGACCAGCTCGTTGAAGAGGTCGGCACGCCGTTCCATTTCGGCGAATTCTGGGTCCAGTTTGGTACCCTCAACGCCAGTGATTCGTTCCGACATGAACTGATTAGCCTTGTTGAACTGTTTCTTAAGGCCGGGTAAGAAAGCCATGATGAAAGGTGAGTATGTGGTGGTGAGGAAGAAAAGAGGCCTGAAATTGGCGTTTCACTCGCTTTGTAATGGGTGGGAAATTGGTGGGAAAATGTTCTACATCAACGACCAAACCTGAAACAGAAAAATGAGCCATGAATTATAATATCAAATCCCTCAGGAACGAAATATCTCCACGAAGTGGATTTTGTAAGGGTCACCAACTGGATTATCCTGACAGCGTTGTATGCTTTTAAAGAAAACGACCTTGAATACCGTGACGACCGCTTTGCAACTTCATCACATGACATTGCTCGTCCTCCAATTTCCTAGCCCTACGAAACTCACTTCAAGAGAAATGGTCACACCTCTCACAAGGGATCGAGATGATGATTCAATCACAAGGTTCCAAACTGATAGCACCACTAAGCTGGTGTTAACGAGAAATAACAAGGTGTCCACCCACTACTTAATGAGAAACGAACAAAATATAGTTATCCGACCTCTTGGAGGGGTCTCGATCGTCTAGTTGCCTCGGAGAGTGGCTTTCTTAGTAATGGTATGTAAAGGAGAGAGCTTCTAGAAGGGGCTTTCAGCCCAGCCCAACGGCCTACGAAGCAGAACCCACGAACTCTCCTTGGTCCTGGTTCCACGTTCCCTTCCTCTTTCCTTCTTCCCTTTTTAGATTTGCTCCTCCTCACTCTTGGATTGGACGAGTGGCTTGGAAAAGACACCAAAGACACTGGCAGAGGCTGTGGGGTATGATGATGGCAATGGTGGTGGTTCCTCGGGTCCTTGGCTTGGCTTGGCCTTTCTCTCTCTCTCTCTCTCTTTTTCTCGTGATCACATGGACCTCGAGAAAAGGACTGCCAGATATTGATCCAAAAAAGAAAGCAAGTCCACTACTCCTTCACTCACTCACTAACCAGGCACATCCAACCTCCAAAGCCCAGAGTACACCAAGACGAGAAGGAAGGGAAAACAAACTTGGAACACTCCAAAGACGATGGAAGGCCCTCTTTTGTGTTGGAAAAATTGCCAGTTCGTAAGGGAACAACGCTCTGGAGAATCT
>NC_081449.1:7295622-7326819 GCF_007210705.1 Tigriopus californicus | reverse complement strand
TCTGTGTTGGAAAAATTGCCAGTTCGTAAGGGAACAACGCTCAGGAGAATCTAAAGTTGATTCACTAACAAATTATCAGGTGCTCGGAATGTTGTTGGGTAACGAGGCCACGCACTTGTTATTATGACTCAGGCATTTTAATCGGAAGAACAAGAACACCTACGAGTACATGTCATGATGTGCTGCATTCATTTGAACATAGCCTTCAATATTTCTCTAAATAGCTTTCTCTTCTTGAGACGCTAAATAGCGAGCCTTTCCTTTGACCTCTTAAGGATAGAAATCCAGAGTTACCAAGAAGTTCAACATCAAACACTTCACACGCCATAGAAGACCAAGCCCACAAACTTGAGCGACTCATGGTCCTTTTCTAAATGAATTCAAAGGGCCGACAAGAGCCAAAAGTCGCCCAAGTGCCCCAATGAAAAATGACGAGTTCCCGGCATAAAACCGATGAGTCATCCTTGGTACCCCCCCCAAAAAAACAGTTTGAAGACCAAGCCTCACACTACTGGGCTCGGGGCTTACTCGCGAGAAACGGGCCTTAAAAGAAAGGCGGGATGCTAGGCAATGTAAAGAGGCCTAACGATCGAGAAAAGGGTGCTCCGCTAAGAACAACGACAAGAAAAGGAATCCGTGACGTCATTGAGATATCGGTTACGTCGTGACTCGTAAGAGTCCTGCACAAAACAACTTACCCACGAGGTTTGGGTTCGCTTCCTTGTGTCCGATTAGCACCTTAGGGATATATATGTAAAGCGTAGGAGCGGTAGGAGCTCAATGTGACATGCGTCTTGAAGCCACTCGGTTGTAGTGTCTTTGCTTGCGTTCCTATCACTATTTTTCAGCTGTTGAGCTCTCGGAAAAAGTCTGAGTGCTTGTCCTCTCGGTCTCATTCGTTCTTCTTTCCTTCACTTTGAGTCAGCGGTGGATGGATGGGTCGAGTTGAGAGTTCATTGGGTAGGGTCTAAGCAGTGCTCTAGCCAGCAACTCCCACTTGAACCAGGGGCACTTGTCTGATTATGGATTGTCGCAGCTTCTCTGGCACACATTCCAGGTCGTGGTGGATGGCCAAGAAAAGAGCTCGCCTACAGAGCAGCAGAGATGATCATGGATGGATGAGAAATATGCCTCTGTGAATATAACCTGTTCGAAGGGCCAAGAGCAAGGCGCTCGGATCTTCTGGAATTTTAGCGTAATAGCAATGCTTCATCGAGCTTGGAGCGCGCTTCCACGCGATCTTTGAACAATAGCTTTGTTCTGAAATATTCATTGACATTTATCTGACACCGCAAATTATTTGATCGATTTTATTGCACACCCATGGCTCGTCAAACCACAAGCACCTGTCAAAATACACATCTCGCATGTGCCAAGAACTTCCTTAAGTACGTATCCGCAACGTTCAAGTGGCCAGGAGCAGATTTGAATGTAGCGCCCAAATTCGAGTTCCACCGTCAACAGCAGATCGCTTCTTCTTCATGGGAAAAAAATAAACATGCCCTTCTCCTTCTCATCTCCCGAGTCTTCCCTACATAGAGAGCAGCGATTGCCCACGGAATTCGGGCGTGACTAATCCGCCTAAAGGTCTAGAAATCCGGCGATTGCTCCGCGGGTGCCGTAACGTATCAAGTTGAGCCGAGGATGTCGAAGCTCCGGATTGCCGTGGTGTGTTCGAGTAACATGAATCGGTCGATGGAGGCCCACGCCGCCCTAGCCAAGAAACAGTATGACGTCAAATCGTACGGCACAGGGAAAATGGTGCGCATTCCCGGACCCACTCGGAATGAGCCCAATGCGTATGAATTTGGTAAGTGAGAGGAAGACTGGGACTCGAACCCAGGGCTTCAGATGAGTCCTGTTCAAGAGCGAGTAGCCCACAGAATGTAAAGGAATGGACGTTATTGCCGTGAGATATTTTTGCTATATTATGAATGATATGATCTTAATAGAGGAAATGACTTATAGAGACGGCCAAGCGGTGAATTTTTGAACTATAGAGTGGCTTGGACAGGACACTCGATACCAGTGTTAATCGTTCTACGAGTATTTTTTTTGGCCCATTAACCACACAATATTGCGCTAAGATGCGGCCGATATTAATGCCACTAGATTATTATTTATGTCGTTCCAGGTTGGCATGCTTCAACCTTTAGTTTGAAGTGTGTGTGTATTAGTAATGGTTTAGTAGTAAACCATGCATAGACTACTAATAAAACTACTCATGTGGTATAATGATGTATATTCGTCAGGACAGTAGTAACGAAATTACAAGTAACGGTATTACAATAATTCGCTCCTTTTTCGGAAAAGGAACTGTAATTCCATCAAATTTTAAAATTTTGTATTGGTAACGACCCAAAAACTAACAGAATCACTCGTTACTCGCTCCCTTTTCAGCTTCCAGAATGGCCTTCAATTTTTCGTTTATCTCGTGACATCTGAGGAAAATGAAGGCTCAATAGAAATTGCCATTTTTTGCCAATTCCATCTAGCATGTTATGAACAATGAAAGGCAGGGTTGAAAATTGTGGGGAGATTTCCTAGCTACTCTGAGAGGTTGTTTTTCGAAGACAGTTTCAAATAACAGTAAAAAAGCAGTCAACAAATCCGTTTTCTGTGGATTAATTTTTCAAAAGAGTAAAATTGATGATCAAATGTAATGATCAAATATAATGTAGTCAATGATACCTTTATCAGCAAACTATCTTATAAAATAAACCTTAAACACATGTTTAGAATATATACTTATCTAGTCTTTTGAAATGTGACTTTAACTACCCAAGTTTCCAATTCCAAAAAGCCATTAGACATGTTCTCCCCATAAGATATAAGATTGATACGGTTTTAGACATGACGTAATGATTCAATGTTTCGAAATCAGTGATTTTCGTGTTATACATATTGATTCGCAAACACGTTGCCTAATAAACATAGCCAAGGATAAGAGTAATGAAGTGCTAAGCAAATAAGCATAGCTTGTATACTGAGTACTTCAAAGTTGTACAAGGAATTAAGATCCGGTTAAAAATGTGTTACTATAGGTAAGGCTTCCCGGGCTATAACATGCAAAACAATCTTGACTCCTCAAGGCATTATGATGCAATTCATTTTGAACAATTATGCCGAGGTTAAATGTCAAAGCTCATTATTGAAAACTGTTGACACAAAATCTTTAGCTGCTGGCGTTATGACCACTTGAAGCAAAAAAAGTACAAGTTTCTGAGGAGAAGTATGGTCTTGATGGGGCAAAAACAATATAATGTTGGTCATCTAATTTTTGGGAAAGGTAACGAGTAATGGCATCGCATTTCTTTTTTGACCAAAGTATTTGTAACTGTAATTCGACTAATGCCCTGATATTCGTCATGTTCAGGCACCACATATGAGGCCATTTACGAGGATTTGAAGAAAAAAGATCGCAAATTGTACACGGAAACGGGTATGCTCCATATCTTGGACCGGAACCGACGAATCAAGGCGCAGCCCGAACGCTTCCAGGAAGTATTCAATACGGAAAAATTCGATATCATCCTAACTGTGGAGGAGCGAGTCTATGACAACGTTATCACCGCTTTTGAAGAACGCGATTCGCTCCATGAGCAGCCCGTACACATAATTAACATGGACGTGGTAAGTAGGAGTGAATGCCCAAAGCTTATAACTTACTCCTAATTTTCATTCTGACCTCTTTCAACAACTGATAGGTGGACAATCCCGAAGACGCCACGATTGGAGCGTTTCTTCTTTGCGATCTCGTGCGCATGTTGGATCAAAGTGACGATCTAGACGACGACATCGATGAGATCGTCCAAGAATTCGAAGCTCAATGTAAACGCGCGATCTTGCACACTGTGTCATTTTATTGAATCCTTGTATGTATTTCTATTTTTTTACGCAATACTTCTTTTTCCGAGGAAAATTGAGAAAAAAAAAATGCCCTAAAAACGATCACGAACTGTCTTCTTCAGAATCGCTATAACTCCCCAACAAAGACAAGCCCGCAGAAGGTCCTGCAGGTGCTGCTGACTTCGGAGGTTCGGGCTGTTCCACTTTCGGTTGTTTCTTCTTGACCAAAACGCCCAGACCACCTTTCTTGGGGCCCGTCAACGAGCCTATGCTCTTCTCCCATGCCTGTTTTCGCGTCTTCTCCGCCGGTTGAGTACTCAGCCAATCCGTGGCCTTCTCAGTCTTCATAACCTTACTCGTAGTAGCCGGTGCCCGTTCTTCATTTTCTTCATCGTCACTCTCGTCCAAGAGCCGTTTCACGGGCTCACCACCATTGCGTCCAAAGAGGGCCTGGATCTCGGCCTCATCTTGCTGCTCCTGTTTTTGGGCCTCCGTTTCCCTCAAAGTATCGTATTTGTTAAGCATCTGCTCATAATCGATCTTGACCTCGCGTTTATTCAATTCTTGGAGCTCTTCCAAGGCCTCAACCCGAGCCATTTCATTTTTCGAGGCCTCCGTCCGTTCCTCGAGCAATTTCATGGGATTATTCTGCAGCTCTTCGTCATAGGCCCGTTGTTTGGCCTCTTCAATCTTCTCGGCCTTGGCCAAGGCCTCGAAATTTCGCGTGGCTCCGGCTTCCAGGACGTAATCGGTATTCTCGGGATCGGTTCGGAAAGAGATTTCCGAGAGACAAGCCGTGCATTTGATATAGAAGCGATAGATCCGCAGTCCAATGTAACTCATATCGTCCACGTCTTCCTTCCTGGCGTTGAATTTGCGGCCTTTGTAGATGTACTCGCCACAAGTAGTGCATCGCATGTTACAAGGGGCCATCAATCGGATAATAAAGGTCTTGTTTCGGGCTACCTTCGACCGAGGGATCTTCGACGGATCGAAATCCGGCGGATAATATTTGTTTAACACTTTTCGCTCAGACATTTTGCTAAAAAACTCTTCGCCTGATTCTCAAGCTTTTATTTTTGTCCAGAATCGAATCAAACGTAGGGTTTAGACCCAAAGGGCGGCGAAAATTTCTCCATCTACGTGAATCTTTAATAAATTGAAAAATACATCTAGCTAATGAATATTACTCAAAACAAAACTAAATAATCACAATACAATTTTTTTTTGTATCATTTGTACATTTTTCAAAACCTTTGTTATGGTTTCAGGCATATTTATCACATAATAAAGCTCGTCAAAAACGTCGTCACGCTTTGAAAGGTTGAGCGAGTTTGGCGCAGCTCATTTGTAAACAACTGAACAGGCATGATTAAAGAAAGTAACTTGTACACCAAACTTTTCCATTCATCCATTTGGCTGCCGGATCAGCATTCGGATTTCCCGAAGGAGAAAAAATGCTCAGTCGATTAGTCACCCGAAATGGAAGATTAGCTCAGCGTACTTTGAGTTGCCGGCTGTACTCCGGATCCGATCTCACCTCGTCCAACCCACCATCTTCGTCCCAGACCAAATTGGAACGATTGGCCGAGGATGTCCGTAGTTTGCAAGAAAATCAAGCCTTGTCCACCATCGATGAGTTCCGATTAGATATTCGACCCTTCGCCAAAGACTTCTTCGTGGGCAAGTTCAATCCTTTGGTCATGTCTTACCCGGATGTGTTGCCCAATGACCGCTATTTCGATCTCAAAACTAAACAATTGGAAGTGCGGAATTTCTTGACCACCAAGCGCGGACAGATTGACCGCATTGATAGTCAACGCAAGATCAGTCAAGAAGTCACTGCACCTTTGGCGGGGATGGGCGTGTTAGGCATGCGTGATTCGGTCTCGAAAGGCGGCCAAGGTCGGTCCATGACCGAGACCATGGCGGTCATGGAGGAGTTCGCTTGTAGTCTGTCTTTGCTGGAGCATGTTCATCAGGGTAATTCGTTCTTGGCTCAAGCCTTGGCCTTGTACGGCACACCCGAGGCCAAAGACAAGTATCTGGGCCCATTGTGTCGGGGAGAGCTCATGGGGGCGGTGTGCTACTCGAATCCAGAGAGTGGAGTTGATCCAACCACCGGGGGCGTGATGGTCAAGTCTGAGACCGATCTCGAACAATATTCCTTGTCCGGACAGAAGGTTTGGGTCACGAATGCGGATGAAGCGCAAATATTCTTAGTTTTTGCCAAAATGGGTAATTCGCCCACGATTCAGTCCGAGGACGAAGGGGTGCACATATCGAACATCACGTGCTTCATTGTGGATCGTGACTCGCCTGGCCTGACCATCAGCCCACCCTATCCGAACAAAGTGGGCATGAAAGGCTTGTCTTGTTGTACACTCACCTTTGAGAATGTTGCAGTCACTGATAGCAATCTTTTGGGCCCCAAAGATCAAGGATATACGATTTTGAGAGAGTTCATGGTGCCCGAGCGAGCTTTCACCGGAGCCAAAGTGAGTGCGGTGCTGCGAAATTTCCTGAACGAACTCGTGAAACACGTGACGTCTCGCCAAGCTTATGGCAAGTTCCTCAACGATTTCGATCTTATCAAGAGCCACTTGGCCGAGATGACCTGTTACCTGTATGCCCTCGAGGCCATGAGCTACATGGTGGCAGGTCTCAACGACGTTCAGCGTGAGGTGGATATCAGTATGGAGGCCAATATGACCAAGGTGTTTGCCATGGAAACGGTGGATCTGTTCATGAAACGATCCATGGGCATCATCGGCCAAAGGCTCTATGACCACGACGAACCCTTTGCTCAAATCTCGCAAGATCTGTTGAGCATGAATC
This sequence comes from Tigriopus californicus, assembly GCF_007210705.1. Classification (NCBI taxonomy): domain Eukaryota; kingdom Metazoa; phylum Arthropoda; class Copepoda; order Harpacticoida; family Harpacticidae; genus Tigriopus; species Tigriopus californicus. The sequence goes on along the minus strand of NC_081449.1, from coordinate 7,320,132 downwards.
TATGGGAAGGTCCTACCGATATGGTCAAAATTCTGATAGGTCTCGAGGGAGTCATCTACTCTGGTATAATCAATGCTGAGGATGTTCGGTTGTTCCGCAATCCGTTCACCGATCCAATGTCACTCGTGAGGAAAATGTACGACTACCAAAAGATCAGTACCGACAAACAACTCACCAGTCTCAAAGTGAGCGAGAGTGTTCATCCCTCTCTTCACGGTGCTGGACTGAAATTGGAGCAAAGTATTCATAAGCTACGCTTCGGAACATCCAAATGTCTGGTCGATCATGGTGGGAACGCCAACCTCAGAGAAGTGGATCTCATGCGATTGGGCATGGCGGGTGTCTACACATTCGCCCAGGCCTCGGCCATTGCCAGAGCTAATCGAGACTTTTGCAGAGGTAACGCCCACGGGGAGCATGGGGTGGAGATTGCTGTGGCATTTACTCGACTCGTGTTTCCCTCGCTGAAGCAGTTGGTATCGGAATTGGATGCACACTTCATAGAAAAGAACGACTTTTTATTGTATCGAATTCACAAACATTTGACCACCAATGGCTCTTATTGTCCTGTTCATCCGATCACTAAAAATGTCTTCTAATGAAATGAAACCCACTTATTCAGCCTCACTGACCGATTCCTGCTCAAGTTTAGTCTCACGATTTAGTGACGTACGGATTAAGGGGTAACTTCATACCGGGTTTCGACTCGAAGAACGTGTACGAAAGAACAATAGAGTCGACATTCTCCAAGAACGGATCGGAATCAAAATCTGGATCGATATAGAAGAACACGGGCATATCCACCTCTTCATTCGGATTTAACCGTTGTTCCTCTAAGCAAAAACATTGAATCTTATTGAAGTATTGTCCCGCTTCGTATGGAACTACGTTGTAAGTGCTGATTCCGTCAATCGGCTTATCGGTTGGATTTTTTGCCGTATAAAAGGCCAAGGCCGTCTCTCCGGGATTTAAATAGATCACGGATTGTTGAGGACGGAAGTTCCAACGCATGGTAGCGGCTGTATCGGCATTAAATTCCACCCGAATTAGGCGATTCTTCTTGGGCTCCAGTTCGGCCACTTTTTCAGCGTCATGACCTTGTTTCACTGTTCCACCGTAGCCCGTACTTTGACAGAAAATCCGATATAATGGTACGGCCGCATACGATAGACCAACTGTGCCAATTGCCATGGACATGACATAAAATAGTGTGGTACGAGACTGTTGCTTCCGAGTTTTGGGCAGAGGTCGGTTTGAGCCCCGCTTTGAGAAGTCGAACTGAGTGCGAATAGGCGGTCTTCGGAACAGTCCTTGAATATAGGAACTCTTTAAGAGAGGTTGGGCTAGATGCCTCGAGGTCACAATCATGGCCAGAGACATGATACAACTGGATTGAATAGGGCGTTGTTATGGTATTTCAAGAATCGCGTTACATCATGCACATACTTTTTTAGACATGGTTTGGATTGGCTGGGATTGTTTGGTAAGAAGGCATTTGTTTACTTGACGAATGTTGATGAAACTGTAAACCTCGTCGGAACGTTTGCAAACTGGGACATGCTTTCAGTTCATGTACTATAAAGAATGAAGTTATTTTTTTAAGTCGGTTTAGAATAGATTACAGGTTCATTATTAGGGAAAAGGGCAACAATTTTCATGCCCTCTTTCATAATCATGAGGTGAATAAACATTAGAATGCATATCAAGCAAATCTCGCAACCTAGAAAAATGTGCCCTTATTTCTGGCCGCACCCGTAAACACAGTGGTAAAAACACCCCTTTGAAATTTTGACGGAAATTCCCAAACACATCTTGGCATGTTTCTACCTCGGAAAATCATGGGAAATAATTTTGATTTTATTGCTTTATGGAATTCTAGCCCACATTAAAAACGTACATGCCTAAAAACATTATAAAACTAAAATTTTCCAAAAACGTACTCAATGTAAATTGGAAGCACACTTTTATACAATATTACAAAATATTAAAATATGAAATTAAGCTCTTGATTATAAATCATGATATCATCTATTTCACCACTACTTAGCTACATGGGATTTATTGGTCCAAATTTCATCGTTTTTAGCCCCAAAATGCCCCTGTTATATGTTAATTCAACTTGCCAAAGAATAAATATCGATTTCCAATATCACAAAATTGAAAGATTTTGTTCTTTTTCTTGAATTCATCACAATAGCTAAAAATACTATATAATGTCGCTTAAAACAAAGTAAAAGTGTAACCTTTGAAAATGTGTTTTACAATCTTCATGTGAACACTTAGATAGGCATTCACTTGAATTTTGAAGACAATGCATACAACTAACAATGTTATGGATTTTGTCGTTTCTTCAAGACTTTGTTGAAACTGATTAAAAATAGCTTTTTTAAGACTTCATTGATATTTGTGAAATTTTCAGTGACCACTCAACTAGATATACTTTGGACGGTTCTAAGCTAAATTTTCAAAAATCTGTTTTTTGAGGGTTTTAGATAGGGTTGTATAAGGTTTTAAGGTTAATTTGAAATTATGCAAGGAAAAGAAAATTGATCTTTCATTTTTGTGATAATGAAAATTGATATTAAATCTTTGGAAAATTTGAAGTAACAAATAACCGGGGCATTTTGGGGCTAAAAACGATGAAACTTGGAGCACTAAACCCCATGTAACTAAGTACCGATGAAATAGATGATATCATAAATTATATTCAAGAGCTAACTAAGCGTGCTCCTAATTTACATTGAGTAGGTTTTTGAAAAAAAAAGTTTTTATGATGTTTTTAGGTATGTAAATATTTTTTATGTGGGCAATAAAGTCAAAGTTGTTCCCCATAATTTTCTGAGGTAGAGTATAGCCAAGATGTGTTTGGGAATTTCCGTCAAAACTTTAAAGGGTATTTTTGAATACCGTGATATAGGAAATTCCCCGTTAAAGAGATAACATAATTCTTTTTTCTTTACAAAGTCAATTTCTGATTTAAATTTCGATCTTTGTGTCAGTTAAAACCTACGTTAAGAATTGTGAGCAGAATTGGAAAAATAAGTTTATTTTTAAAGAATATATTTGGAATTGCAATTAATTGCATGTTTTGGAGGGATCTCAATTTTTAACACCTCTCTCCTCTCTCTGTACAGACTGTCTATTGACAAACACATCCAGCAACCAACTTGGGCAAGAAATTGCTGATTTCAACATTTTCGTCTTCTTGTGGCAATATGAAAATGATTTTCATCCTAAAGCCTCGTAAAGCGGTCTAAGGGTTGAACACAATAGTTTTACTGCACCAATTTGCATTCATATGTGTCGACGAAAAAATAATAATCTGAACTTAAGATTCCACAGAAAGTTTAAGCAAAAATGCCCGCTTTCGTGCGTCTGATGTATAATCGTTGTAATCTTATAACGCTGAGTACTGAGACAGAGTCAGTTTGGCCAAACTTGGAACGGTTTATTGACACAGTTTTGTTGGTCAATGCAGTAATGAATAATGGCGATCTAAATTCAATCCCTGAATGAGACATACGAGTAGGCCGTAACAATTTCCTCCTCGGAAAATACACTGTGTTGGGGAACGTAAATAATTCATGCTTCTGCAAGGTGTGGCATTAGTGTTACTTTTCATAACGATCCCTAAAACTAGCTCTAGAGGGAGCTTAAGTATGGCATGTGTGGTGATTGGAAGTAGCTTACCAACCGTTATTTTGCTTTCCTGTACAATCAGGAAAACTAGAAATGTCGAGCTCTTCTTTGTTGCACTCCTCGAAATTTTTTCTTGTTAACCTTGCAAGATATCTGCCAAAATGGATTGATATCCACAGATGATGACAGTTCAGTGAATCTAGCTCTGATCTGGCCAACAATGTTGGTGGCAAATACATATTTCAAAGTGAAAATTTTTGATCGAACAATAAATTAATATTTCGGACAGTATGAGTTACATATTATCACTTTCCTTGATACTGCCATTTTTGTTGAAAGAAAAATAGCCTCAAAATGGTCAAAATCAGTCACTAAGAGGTCAAGCAAGATAGCCAAGGGATAGCTTCGTGTCCAAGACTTCTTTATTTGTTGAAAAAAGTACTTGAATTTTAATAAAATTTAAACTTCTTCCAGAAAAAGCAACCACTTTGTAACTCAGATTCAAGTAATTAACCCATCAAGCCATCGACTTGTTAACAAGTACTCTTCTGAAAAAAATGCATGGAATAATATGTCACTAATTTGCCTCTACGATAATTATTCATCCATTGGCGTTACATTCTAACCACCATAACATGTGATTTCATCTCTTGATTTGGAGGAATCTTGCATACAGAATGGCTTCCTAACGTGATTCCAACAAACTCTTCAGGCCTTTTCGAAGTGGACAAGTGTCACTTGATTTTGACATTTCGAAGTACCGGCTCCATGAATTGGTCCCACTTGCTAGTCTCATTCATTTGAGTGAGTTCCTAGGCTAACAGAGCCGAAAAAAGAATGAAATGAAATAACAAAGGCCAATGCAGGGGAAGGGGGAGAGATTACCCTCTTGTCCTAAATTCCAACCTAATCATTCACAAACACCCTCAGCATGAGATACATCTGGAAGACACATTTTGTGCGAAAGCGGGCCAATGACCAACGACAGAACAAATTCAATGGAGCGAGAATGAGGATCATTGTCACATGGAAACACCTGGAGTAACTAAACTGCCTTTTCTGCCGGTTCCTCCTAACAGGTCTATCAACCAATTGATCGTATTCAATCGGATATTGGCTATGTCTACCTTGGCACCACCCTTGAAAGTCTCGGTCAATTAAAACTGATGCTTGTGTCATAACGGCATAAATCTGTCTCAACATGACTATTACTGCACTGTACCTTGCCTCCATCTACTTGAACAACCGCTCTGTTCGTTCCTTCTTTCTCTCTCTCTCTCTCTCTTTCGTTCTTTAAAACGGCTGACAGCGGCGTGTTGCCCAAGTTTCACTAAACTGTATGTACTAGGTGCAGTTCGATCTAATCCGAGTGAGGCCTCTCCCTTCAGCCCTATTTGGCCTCGCACGGAGGACGGAGTGCCGGCTGAGAATCCATGGAACATGGGATATTCCTCGGTCTCCATGCCTCGTGAGTGCCTTGGCTTCATCAATGAAAAAGGGGGGAGCGGTCTCATGATAAACGAGGAAGAGAAAGGCTAGCAAGATCTCTGTCTCTCAGCCCATCATCTTCCTGCTTTCCCCCTTCGCTTTGGAAGGCAGCTGGCACGGGCTCGTTTCGAAAGGCGGAATGGAGGCATCCGCACGTTCCCATACTACAAGTCCACATTTCGTATGCATGTTCCAGTACTGGCCAGAAAGATGATACTGTACATGTCGTACGTGTCGCACTACTACTTGTATGCAGTATATCGGTTTTGAAACAGCTGTGAGAAAGCTCGCCGTGAGCGACGGAGGAGGGGAGACCGCGTGTACTACACATGACGACTTGCTTGATCAGAGGTCGGGTTTAGTGTTCATAGAACAACGGCGCGGTGGCCGTGGTGGAAGTCGGCAATAAGCACACGAGTTTTAGAGGAGGCCAAAACAGCAAGGGAACCAACGACGTTGCCTCTATAGGGCTGTTGAAGCCTCGAGGGTGCTGAAGGTGGCCTCGCGTCTGCGTACCCTTCGCCCAATGGGGAAAGTCTCCTCCCATTCCTCCTCTCCCCCTTTTCCTGGACTTCCACGGTCCAGATTGAGGCTCAGCTATGTGCTCGACTTCGCAGCTATCTGGAAAGGCTAGGGCAGTGGGGAGCCCAATCATACTCCGAGCCAAGTAGGTCCCTGTCGAGGTCTCTTTGATGGTGAGGTAGCAAGCTCTTGCTTGCTTGCTGTCCCGGACCTCCGTCGCCGCCGCCTCCTCTTCCACCATCACCTCCACCACCACCACCACCACCATCGCTACCACCAGAGACACCACTTACTTTGCTAAGTTCTCCTTCCCGTCGTTGTCGGTGCTGTCGTCCTCGTCGTCGTCCTCGTCGTCCTCCCTTTCTTGCTCCGTTCCTCCAACTAGAGTAGTGTGAGCCTGAGTGAATCTTAGAAAGTATCGTTCAGAGACATTTTTGGGGAGGAAAAGGACGACACCTTATTGCTTGTGCTTCAAGAGGCTGTACAAGTAGTAGTACGGCCAACCACCAATGATTGGGTGGTCCTAGTGATATAACAAATATAGTGCCATACCCAACCCCTAATTAGTGCTGTTGGAGGTGAACGAAAACAGCTCAATTTCATGATGATTTGTCAAAGGATTTACGCACTTTGAAAAAAGTCTTCATCAATGAACCAGCGACAGAGAAAAGGCTTCACCAAGTCACGCCTTTCATCATAAGATTCAATTCATTGGTAAGCCATCAAGCATTTCAAACATTTAATAACAAGGTGAGTGGGGTGGGTTCAAATTAGTTCTAAGCAACAAACAGAAATCAGCTTATTCTTTATCTTATCAATGATTCTAGTCTCTTATCTTCTGTGCAATAGCTCTCATCATGCTTTGACTACCTCTTTCAAAAAGGCATTTTCAAGAATCGAGCCTCTTTGGTTACTAAGGCACCATCACTGTTTTCATACCACGTTTAGACCTACGAATACCTAAGCTTTCTTGGCAGGTGCGACAGTCTGACTCGTTATTTACTCACTTATTTCAAGCTCTCGTTAAAGTAACACCACAACCCACGAATTAAACAACCAGGACTCGAGCCTAAAAATATCGCTCACCAGGACATCCCACTAAATCTTAATCAGCTTTGCCTGTGACAGTTCCGCTTTCTATTACGCTCCCAGTCCCCTTCTCTTGCTGCATGCATCATGTCCCTATTTCCATAATAAATGAATGTTTCCCCACTTAAAGAGCAAAACTCTTCGTCATAAAGCTAGCTGGAATGCTGGCCCCATTCGTCATACAACATCGATGGGTATATCGTCGATTCATCTGGACCCAATATGACTGGGTGTGCAACTTCGCTTCTTATTGACTGATTGTGCAACGTTAAAGAATCTAGTTTGGTCAAAGATCGCTCACATTGCAATGATGTCGAGTACACAACGATGCACTTGCTTCACACATTTGTCTGGACAAATCCAGGTGTGAGGGATGTACTCATGATTTGCACGTACATCATGTGCAGGAGGGTGGGCCCATAAAGCCCAAAAGTTTCATCAAAGCCTGATGCACTGAATGAATTAGAAAAACAAGGCGGCTTTGTTGGCTTTAAGGAAAGTTTTTAGGGCCCAAGCCAAATTGACAAGAACGAGAAACGAGAAGGATAAGGCGCACTTGTTCGAAGAAATTCTTTTTAGTTCTCTCGAATTCGAAGTGCTCCTTGGAATATCCAGGGAAGAATAAACAGTTTTGGGACACTAGAACTCAGACAGAAGCACTGCTTGAGGTTTGTCGGCCAAGTTCATCTTTGACTGGACGTTATGTTTGGCAAGTGATTATTCAATAAGCTGAAAATTTCCCAAGAAAACACACTTTGATGGCTAGCAAATGGTATTGGGCAAGGTTGTTCCAATGTCCTTGAAATTTAAACTCCGCAGAAACCATGATCTGTATTAGGTCGAGTTGCTATAAACAACCAGAATGCTCCAGTCTTGCTTTTATGCCTCCAAGGCCTTTTTTCAACCTTGCGTGTCGAGGGCCATCGGACCGGAGTTGAGGCACTTTTTTGGACCCCGATGGTTCATGGCCTTAGCCGAGACGATTGTGATTTACAGAAGGTAAAAAGAGGAGCAAACGGGAGTCCGTTGTCAACCTAGCCATGGTTCATTTCATTTTTCCTGTTGTTGACTGTCTCTGGGACGGCCTTCACCTCTCTAATGGCAAACTTGACAAAGGCTCCACCTCGAGTTCGTAACACAAAATGTGTTTGAGGATAACTGAAGCTAGTTTGTGTAATAGTAATATTGTCGAAATCATTACGAACGTCTTGACCTCCTCGGAAGTTTGGGGCAATTTTTCGTTCGTTAGCTTGGGACGGGTGAGCAATAAATGTCCCAACAATTCTTGGATGATAGCCAATGAACGATGGACAACTAGAGGCTGGTTTAGAGCTGTTTAACCCTCCTTTTTTCTTGAAACACACTAATCTGAGATGAGGCAAAGCCAGCCAGGGATTTTGTGTTTGTCAAGCGATACGTTGGTCTTGGTTCAAGGTAATGATCAAATGTTCTTGACCTGGGCCCTGTCTGTTTGATTGTTCATGAAGTCGCTTGTAAAGTCGTGAACACCTCTGTAACGACAATATTTCCTCGAATGTAAGGTACTTGAATACAATGAACTTTGCCTGGAACTTTCCAAGGCTGAGGGAGGACCCCATAGTTTCGGGAAAGGTTTTTTTACAAAGTTTCTGAGCAAAATAATCTGAAGTCGTAAAGCCAGTGTTAGTTCTTTCCACCTTCTGAAGTGAGCTTTTTTTAGTTGATCTGTTTATTAGACGTTAGACCATCATTATGCATGATCGATACAGATGCTTTCTACCCTTTCGAGCTTTCGCACGGAAATGAACTCCAAAGCAGGGTTCTCCTCTCCTCATCATCTGTTCCCACTATCTGTGTGGAGCGAATGTACCTGGCAATAGGCAAGCCGATCAAATGACCTAGTTCCATTTCGGGTTGGCTAGGATTCATTGACCAAGTCATAAGTTCTCGTCATGCCTTGTGCTGACATCCCAGATGCTCAATTGAGGCACTCGTCGAGTAGCAGAACGTACATACATACTAGCTCTTTTTGACGAGGAGACACGACGGATAGAGTCGACTTAATGAACATCGAGCTTGACATTGATGATTCCATTCCTTTCCATTCCATTTTCTAGGTCTCGGTCATTGCAATTCAAATGGAAACGGAGAAGAACAGACAACAGACCAGTTTCTCCGGGAGTGTGTTCCGGTGTGGATCTGAGGTACTCTTGTGATTCCCGTCGAACATGAGGATTGCTCCTTCTCGGACAAGTTTTTAATACCCGACCTTCGACGTGGAGTGGGAACCTCTTGTGACCAATCGTCGTCCACCTTCACCATTACTAGTCGCAAGAATCGAGTCAAGCTCTCAAGTGCCAAAATGACAGCCGCTGCTCCCACTGGAAGCTCGTCGGCTTCAGCCACTGAAGATCTCCTTCAGCCCGGGCATATTGTCAAAGAAAGATGGAAGGTCACGAAAAAAATCGGCGGTGGAGGCTTCGGTGAGATCTATGAGGGGACAGATCTCGTCACCAAGGAACAAGTTGCCCTCAAGCTCGAATCAGCCAAGCAACCCAAGCAGGTCCTCAAGATGGAGGTGGCCGTGCTCAAGAAGCTCCAAGGCCGGGAACACGTTTGTCGCTTCATTGGTTGTGGGCGAAATGATCGCTTCAATTATGTGGTGATGCAACTCCAAGGGAAGAACTTGGCCGAACTTCGCCGAGCTCAACCCCGAGGAGCGTTCTCCCTTTCCACCACGCTTCGCCTCGGCTATCAAATACTGAAAGGCATTGAAGCCATTCATGACGTGGGCTTTTTGCACCGTGATATTAAGCCGTCGAACTTTGCTGTGGGACGACTTGTTCAAACTTTGCGTCACATTTTCATGCTTGACTTTGGTCTAGCTCGCCAATACACCAACGCCCAAGGCGAAGTTCGACCCCCCAGAGGTGCTGCTGGATTTCGAGGCACTGTACGATACGCTTCCATAAATGCTCATAGAAATCGAGAAATGGGTAAGTAATCCAGTCTCCAGTCCATCAGTTAGTGAGCGTGTGAGTATATGAAGTATATGAGGATATGAGTGGTGAAAAACGACGATGGAGAGAGGGTCGGGGGCGGGAACTACTTCGTAACTTCATACACCTTCACATGGCATGTAATCTCGCACTTTACGATGGACTATCCCATTATAAAGGGTAGATTCATTTGACAGGTGCTTTGTAAGGTCAAATGGGACAACGGATATTTCCCATGAGTTCCATCCGAATGAAAATTTGCACCTTCTCTCTTGGCTGACATTTGCAGTCTGTACAGTGTGGTGAAACAAAACGCGGAACTGTGTTTGACGTCTTTTAGCTCCTTATTCTTGGGCTTCAGAGAATATTTTACTTCGGAGGAACCTTAGCTACGCTTCCTAATCTCATTTACTTTCATATAAACTGTTTCGAAAAAGTTTACGTTTGAATTATTGAGGATAAACGGTGGAGGCTTGCAGTTTGGTACCCCCTGGGAATCATTGTAAAGAAAGTGTGCAAGGTTATGAACTGCAGCAAGACCTTGACCTATGCGAGTAGCATCTACAACATGGTTAGGGTGGAAAGAGCATCTCCAGGAAACCTGGCACGGTGGGCACAACAGAAATACCAACGTACCCTTCCTGGTCTCCCTTTCAAGGAAGATTGTGGATGATCCCACCCAGTCCACGAGGAAGCTCACCAAGGACTGCCATCTTACGTCTGCAATGTAGAAAGCGCCAGCCTCTGATCAAGAAAACAAAGGTCACAAAGATGGCCAAGGGGAAGAAGCTCTTGTAATGGATGTAGTCCAACAATTCCACAGTCTTCATCTTCGCTGACAAGAAGCTGTGGGCTGTGGATCAGATGTACAATGCCCATAATTACAAATACCTGGCCTACTCAGTGGATGATGTCCCCTCCCATTAACGTGACCAAGCATCCCTCTTAAGCTAAGATGCTAGGCCTGTTGACCAAGGACGGCAAGCTCATGCCGCCACACTGAGTTCCCTAAGGAATGAAAATCAACACCAATGAGTACTTCAAGGTCAGGGCGAATGTTGTCAAGCCCTGGATCGATGAAAACCACCCAAAGAGCAACTGCGTTTAGCAGAAGAACTCTGCACCTGCTCACAAAGCTATCAAAACTCACAAGTTGTTCAAAGAGAACTTGACTAGGTTCTGACTATATACCATGTGGCCCTCTTTATCACCCGACTACGCATATGGGAATCCATGTCCGAGTACCTCATGGTCAGCACCTTTGCGGACTTACGGCCCAGGATGGAGTCCATGGTGGCCGCGATTCATGGGTATTTTGAAAAAGTGTAGAACCCACCACGGTGAAAATCGAAAGATTTTTGCTGGAGTTGTCCATGTTTGAAATCACTTGAAATCCGCGTTTTGCTTGAGCGCACTGCAGCTTTAAGATATTATGAGGTTCTGAAGTGGAGACTTGAGAAATGGTTCAAATATTTCCCAACTCGTCTTGGGCGAATCCTTTCATTTCCTAATGTTTTCCGGCGATCTTGAGTAATCGGAGCGTCCCAAAGACGAACGTAAACTAGCCCTGACCGCATTTTTTATGCCTTCACTCTTGAGGAGTTGAGAACATGATTATTCTCTCACCTCTGTTTCCTTCTTTCGTTGTTGATGCTAGAGTACTATAAAGAAGAGATCTGATATCTAAATTATGTACAATACTTTATAAAGGGACAAACAAGTCTGGAAGCAAATATGAACGATGAAAGTTAGTATTTGTTGGAATGTAAAATCATTCTAGTCTTGAAATGGCAAATGAAGAGCAAATATACACTAGTGTCACTGTTCTCTATGCATAGTATTCTATCCCGTGAGTATGAAGTAATTGTTGCACACGCAATCTGACAATTATCCGCGATCCGACCGTGATCTCATTCCTCAAGAACGTGATCTGAGCACAGGATCCTCGGCCAAAAGAAAGGAATTACCACGCAAAACAAAAAAAAGGGAACCAAATATTCAAAGATAAATCAATGATTGTCTACATGCTTTTATACATGTGAGACTGAAGCTATTAGATATTCGGCAACATTAACAGAAGCAAAATCTTCTCATTTGATAAGCCAGGAGCACAAATTCGTGCTCCAACAAGTCAATTTCACATGAAAGTAGAAACTTCGAAACTGAAAGAGTGGAACAGAAAGGGCACAGTTCACCCAGATAAGCAACATCGCATTTCAGACCTCTCTGAATGTGCTCGTACATACAACCGGTAAAAGTTGCCCTCGCTTCCCTTTGGCAGAGGAAAACTGTAATGCACTCATGCATGCATGCTCTTGAGATTTGTTTGCCGAGCTCAGTTCAATGCCAGTACTTGAATATACGTACTGCAATGTATTTGGTGATGACGTTTCGAGCTTTTCCCTTCAAATCGATTTTCCTGGAAACAACTTGTCTCTTTTTAGGCCAAGAAGAAAGCTCCAGAAAAGGGGTCTCGTGTTTAAGTATCGCAATGATGCTGATCTGGCTACCACAAACGATCTTTTGTAATATGATCATGCTAAACCTGAAGAGAAACACGTCCTTCTCACCATTAAAAAAAACGATCACTACGTCATCAGACACTAATCAGATATCTAATGTAGTATGTTCGACGTCTTGAGTTTGCTTTGATCAGTTCAGCTGTCAAGCCTTTCAAACGTTGGGCCTTCAATGTACTAGAACAAAACATTTGCTTGCCAAGACGATTTACGACTGTGTTCCAATCTAAGGATCGCATGGAAACATGGAGAGAAATAGCTCGAAAGCTTTTGAAAGGAAAGGAACCTCTACCTTGAGGGGTTATTTCGATATTTGCCCAACAATGTTCCCAGCTCTATTAAGTAAGCTGGTGGAAGGAGGATGGCTGACCCTGACTTCTCATAAATGGATTTTCTAGGTACAATCTAACGTACAGTACCAACTAATGAAGGCAGGATAGTTTAAAAGGTCAGTTTGGACAGGTGGAACGCTCTAGTTCCTGTCAGTCACGCGTTGTTTGGGACGAGACTTCCCATAGAAGCAAAGCAACACGATTGAGGCCGACTGTCCATTTCCTTCAATTTGACCTTGGCAGGCACCTCAGTTTCCTCCTCAACATTATTTGAATGAAGCAACTGAGATCCACTTTAACCCGTTGAACTAGGGAGCGAGATTGCCTATTCTTTTGACGCCTGACAAATCTTGCTTTGACCAATTTCCTTAGTTTTTGCTCGGGTTCCACAACAAAGAAAATGCTTTCAATCTCTAATTGAAGCTTCTTTGGCCAATGGGATGCCTTTGTCCACTTTTAAAAACTGTATCTCAATAAGGTTTTAAATCAAAAAAACAATTGAAAGCACTTTCAAAGTAGTTGTGGCAGACCCACAAGCGACCAGAGCGCAATCTCAACATTATGACAAGATTTCGAGGCCAAAAAGGTCTATTTTAAAAAGGAATTCATCTGAGAAATGCCTTACTCCTAGGACGTTTTTAGACTTTTGAAAAGTGACAAGACGAAAAAATTGTCCTTAACAAAAAGGGCTTGACCACTTGCAAATCGTCAATTGGGTTTTCAATGAATTTGTTCCTAAGCATTTGCACTTCGAAGGTTTTTGTTTGCAACCTCGAGGCTGAAACTTTTCATATTGAGATGTCAGCAAAAGCCAACATACTCGTATTGTCATGCATAGGATACAGGAGGTGAACTCGATTTTATTCAATTCACTATTAGTTGTTTAATGTAATCAGAATTAATGTCATCAAGTATATATGTTATAATAAACCCGGAATTATGCACGTCCCTATTAATTGCTATTTGCGCTCCAAAAATGTTGACCGATAAAGTGGCAGTGTTTCCGTAATTGTTTTTGAGAAGGGCTGCTTTCATCTCTCGGGAACATTTTTTTACATGCAAAGCTGGCAATGTTAGATGAATTGCAAAAAGTTGCATGGAGCTCAGTACTTCCTTGTCTTTGGCCCAAGAATTGCTTTCTTTTGTGGACCCGAAGACGGTTCTTTGAAGCCAATCAAACTGAGCTCTTGGCAAACTCTACTGCATTGTTCGACTAATAATATCCTTTGTCGGAAATGTTTGTACTGTGTGAAGTGTAAATGAAGCACGACGCACAAACTGAGGAAGCCAGAACGATTGGGCCTAAAACAACAAAAGCAATCATCTGGAAGTCCTAAATGCAGCTTGATCATCAAAATTTGGAAAAAATTACCTCTTTTGTACTCAAACACCAAATATCTGAATTCGACTTTATCGGTCTGTTTTTCCTACGAGCTTCAAATTGCCCTTAGAATATTGAATAAAAAACATTTCGTTCTGAGTAGCCTACCATTTCAACTGTCTTTTTCTTACAGGACGACACGACGACCTTTGGTCCCTTTTCTACATGATGGTCGAGTTCGTCAATGGTCAATTGCCTTGGAGAAAAATCAAAGATAAGGAACAAGTTGGGCTTATGAAGGAAAAATACGACCACAGACTGCTCCTTAAACACCTTCCGCTTGACTTCTCTCGATTCCTTGAGCACCTCCAAGCCTTGGAATATGCTGATAAACCCGACTATGCCATGCTCTTGGGACTCTTCGAAAGGAGCATGAAACGCCGAGGTGTGAGAGAGACGGATCATTTCGATTGGGAGAAAACCACACCCACTCCATCAGCTCCGACTGACAGTGGCAGCACAACACATGCCGCGCTCGCTTCCCGAAATCCCGCCATTATTGGATCTGTGCCCTTGGGAGCGACCACGCCAGGAGGTCAAACGGACAACCAAACAAACGTTACCGTGGACAATCAAGAAAATCTGGAACCTGATAATGTGAAAGAGCTTCGGATTGCCGAGTACGAGAAGCGGAAAATGCACCTCAGAGGAGTCACTTCAACCAGTGATGTTCAAAATGGGGTTCTCGATGGAGTTCCATTTTCACCCAAAGATAAAGATCTGGATCGGAATAGAAATCTATCAGCAGCCCTCCCAAAGAAGGACGAGAGTAAACGGACGAGTCAGGATCAAGGGGATGGAAACAACGGAGACAAGCCTGGTGTAGATAACCAGGCGGATCAAGGTGTCACCAAAGCGTGGAACGAAGAAAATAAACGAAGTTCCAATCGAGATTCGGGAATTTTTGCGTTGGACATCACCAAAACCGAAAATGATCAAGAACCTCCATCTCCCAGCCCTCGCATTGGACGCGACCTCTGGGTGTCCGAGGCCGGCCAAGAGAGTAGCCAGCCTTTGTCTTTCAACGTGAAAGGTACCTTGGAGAGAAGACGAAGGATGCATATGGCTAGTAGTAAGTCTTCGTCGTTTAAATTCCGGTGTAGTATGGGCAGTGGTGGGGGTGGGACTGGAGAGAACTCCATTACTCAAATGGCCATGATTGACGATGATAACGTTTCCGCAGCTTTCACCCATGGTGGAGGGGCTGGATTGACCTTGCATTCTCGATGGAAATCTCAATTTGACGACTCAGAAGGAGAAGGCAGTGAAAACGAAACTGAGATGAAAGGAGAACAATTACAGAGTCCTGAACATAACAAACCTCAGGATGGCGAGTCGCCTCATATTCCATTGGCGGGAAAGAAGATGACACCACCCAGGACTTCGCCTCCAAAGTACTCAACGTTGAAATCCATCTCAGGAAGCACGAGAGACAGGAGCCAACCAAAATGCGCCGACTTCAAAATCCAACCCAACAACAACGATAAGAACCACGTGGAACACCATTTGGGGATATCAGCGTCAGATAAGCCTTCCCAAGATCAAAAGAAGAGTGGCGAGGATGGTCCACAGACACCCTCTGGGCGAAAAGTCTCACCCCACATCGGCAAGTGGTCCCCTCAGCCCGGCAGTAAAGGTACCAGTAGTAGTCCAGAGCAACAATCCAAACAATTGCACTTAAGCCAGACATCCTCCAGCATTCCTCCTCCCCCACAGCTCGCTCCACCCCCACCTCCGGCAGACTTCATGCCTTTGCAGCACTCAGCTTCTGCACCGTCGGTGCCTAGATCGTTAACGACTGCCACTGTATCAGCCACAATAGTGACGTCCCCGAGACCAAAATTACAGATCAAGACCAATCTCATCGCATCTTCCTCGCCACAACCATCCCCAACTTCATTAGGGGGCTTCACCCCCCCACCACCGCCTCAATTTGCACCCCCTCCTCCGCCATCCACGGCAGCTTTAGGGGTTACTACCTTGGACGCACGACAAGGACCTGTGACGGTTACTTCGACCATTTCCCCTACGTACGGCTTCCTCTCACGGCACCCATTACAGCACTCCACCTCAGTTTCCAGTGGGATGTCTGGTTCGAAACGCCAGCATTTCCCAGTGCTCTCTCAAAGAACACCTTTGGCTAAATCTCCTTTGCTTCAGGAGGTGAAATTGCCCACGGGCAACGAAAGCGGAGGTCTCGCAAGAAACGGAAATGAAAAGAATCACCAAGCAAGTAGCCAGCACAATAACGGCGATGGTGGTGGTGGATGTGGAAATGGAAATGGCGACGAGGAAGAGGACGACGAAGTAGAGGAAGGCGAGGGGGAAGAAGACGAAGAGGAAGAGGAAGAGGAAGATGATGATGATGATGAAGACAAGCATGAGCCCCCTGAATATGTAGCTGCAGTCTGCCAATACACAACCATTCTGAAAGACGCACCTCCTGGATTCAACAATGACGAATATGAGGTGAACTACTTGAATTTAGAGAAAGGCCCTCGAACTCAGAGTGGAGATAGAAATATTCCGAGGACGTGGTCCAATCCTCAAATGTGCAACAACGTGGAAGTAAATTTGAAGTACCAACAACCTCCTCAACAAACTGGTCACTTCCAAGAAAGTCCCTATGAAATGCATCGTTCAAAAAACGAGGTGAAGGAGCATCGTGAGGGGGAGTCACAAGTGACCGAGGAGAGGAAGACGCCCATCGTCCCTCACCAATCCGGTTCATTTTCCAGTGACCACTTTCGCTCCCAAAACATTCCCCATCAAGTCGAGGTTGGGGACCGCAAACAGGCTACCAAAGACACGGAGGCAAAGTATAAGGACGAAGTTGAAGGTGAAGAAGAAGAGGAAGAGGAAGAGGAGGAAGGCAATGAGGAAGAAGGCGAAGAAGAGGAAGAGGAAGAAGAGGGGGAAGAGGAAGAAGAAGAAGAAGAAGAAGAAGAGGAGAACGAAGGCCATGCACCTGAACCAAGAGGAATCACTGGTACTTTCACGTTTAAAGTTGGACCACCTCAGCGAAAGATCTTCCAGACGGAGATAGATGATGATGGCGATGATCAAGACGGGAGCCATGTGGATGAAACTGGTGATATTCCGCCTGTGCCTCCACCAAGAAGTAAGAGCAAAGAGGGTAGTTTGAACTATGAATCTAATTCGTGTCATCAACAAGCCATTAAGAGCCCTTCAAGAAGTCCAGTTCTAGAACGATCCGTCTACTACGATGCTGTGAGCTCTGGCGAACCTGAAAGGAGTGGGAGAAACATTGATTCCGTACCAGGGTTGCGATCTTCTGGGCGTTCCAAAGGGAGTTTGCGCACTGATAGCAAGTCCAGCGATGCCAAGGATATCAACCGCAGTGGAGAGAGCAGCGCCGCAGATTCGTGCTCCAGATCCGGATCGGAGCACAGAACCAAGCGGAACTCTCGTGGAGGCACCCGAAATAGTGCCACGCCCGAGGACCATTCCTCGCGAAGTAAAGAGGGAAAATCCAGCTCAGTTAGAAGGATTAGTCTCGATGACCTCTCTTCTGCCTTTCAGGCTTTGGTGGCGTCCTCAAAGAAAACCTATGGTGCCAGTAAAGCGAAAAAGAAGGGGCTTCTCAGTGGTGGACATATGAAATTGTTTGCGTCGGAACAACAAAATTGCTACAGCGATAATGATGATAAGTCGAGTCATCGATCGGCCAACGACAAATTCCGCAGTCGGAGCGAAGAAAGTCTTCTTGATGTGTCAACTGGAAAATCAGGATCGTACCCGCCCAACGATGGTCAGGGTCAGTCTTCCCATGGTACTGGAGGAGGAGGGGGAGGGGGTGGCGGCTTGGGGAGTCAGGGTAACTCGGAAGCTAGCCAAAAAATGGGCCGAAGTACCGGCAGCAGCTGCTCTCCTCGGCAGCAACTAAGCCATCAAAACCGGATCCCATCCTCTACTAGTCGAATCCCAGTGCCAATGAGGTCGAGCATTAGTCCAGGTAATTTCAAGGATGACTCAACAGAGCGATACGTACCCTCTGGAGTGGACACTCGATATGATCCCCCCTATATGCCCCTCACTGATCATTCCTCGTCATCGTCCACGTACTGGCCCCAACGGTACATAAGCCCAAGTGCCGCCTCCAATACCATTGGTTTGCCCACTGACGGTAGCCATAGGTATGGACCAACCACAACTGTCACGGCGTCCATGTATGGCGGCGGAGGAGTGGCTATGCCAGGGCCAATGTACCGACATCACACCTCTTCCATGGATCCTGTCCCGACCAGTGTTGCTACGTCCGCAGCCTCCTACTATGGTCATCCTCATACATCACGATACACGCATTCCAAGCCGGAGTACTACCATCACTATCCCCAGTATAACCCTCCGACCGACGACCTCAGTCGGGACGGACATCCTCTTCACAACCAGCCAACACCAACGAGTCCCCGATGGAGGCGGCGGAGCTATGACTATAATAATCACGCCTTAGATTATGGCACAGATGAAATTGAAAGTGGATACGTGTCCCAACCGGTTGTTCAGAGCTCGGGCAGGCCCTTGTCTGAAATCGCGACTGGAAACTACGACAGCACCCCACATGACCACACCGGACAATCTTCCATGCATCACTTTATGAGTCGTGCTTCTAGTCGTCCTTTGTCGGATGTTGGTGGCTCTCAAGCCGCCGCTTCATCGGCCTTGGCGAGGTCACGCTCTCGCTCCCGCGTCACCATGAGTGATTATGAGCCCAACTATCGATATTCCACCACCTCGGTTCCACAGCCAGGAACGACCGCACATTGGCCCATGAGTGGTGGCGGCAGCTATATGACCGCCGGCGGTGGAGGCAGGCCTAACATGTCTTCCTATTCAACGGGATTGTACCATGACCCCATGAGTGGTCGGAATTCTGAAGTGATGAATGCCGATCTTCGCCTACCTCACCCTCCACCGGCTTACACTAGTCGAGATCGGGAGGTGGGCGCACGAGTGAGACGATATCAGAGAGAGGTGTGATTTGGTTCTCATTGATTGGCCTTGGAGAGGACATTTGCCTCACCCTCCAAGGGCCTTTCTTTTGTCATAGACGGTATACTACGAGGAAGATATGTTCTTATTTGCTCACACCCATTTGCCCCATCTAGTCATGTTGGCTGAATTATTTTTAGCAATCTTGTGTTACTTTGTCTCTCTCGCCACGATTAATGGATGTGAATACTGATTCACGAAATGTGATAACCATATTATTAGCCTAATTTCTTCTCTCTCTGTCATCGACACTCCAATGCTCATTGATATTCGCAACCCAAATCAAGTTCCGTTTTCTCCAAATTTTAGTTTTAATTTGAACTATTCGACAAATCACAATCCCGACTCATTTTTCGGGCGTCTGAAAACGTGAATTGTTTCGTCTTGATGAACCCATTGTCAGAACCTTGGTGTTCGCCTGAATAAATCTTGATGCTGGAGCATGGATAATCCCCCAATGGGACTCCGGTCAAGTTTTTAAAATAATGTAGACAAGCATGTGCCCCTCTCGCTGCTGTTGCTGCTGCTGCTGCTCCTCCTTTCTCTCTCTATCTCAAACATAGATCCACTACTACCGACCTTACCAAGTTTGCTTTGAGTAAGCCAAATACTTTCTTTTCCACTTTCTCTGACCTTCACTGTAGCTGCTCCATTTCAACGCCATCCTTATCCAACTGGGTTCCGACTTAGTTCTATGTTTACTTCTTATGATTATGATTGCTATTCGAATGACTTGTGATTTCATAAATTACAATAAAAAAACCATTCAGATTAAAACGCAAGTAATCGGTTATTCCTCATATAATCTTTTAAAAAGCGGAGCTCTTCCAGTTCTGTTCAAAGTGCACATGTAGCACAGAGCAATCATTGTTTTCGAAAAGTATTTGGATCAACTCCAACATCTCAGACGGGTAGCTCTCTTTCATTTTACCTTAACGATTGTCGCGGAGACGTCATGATCATAGGACAACAATTTTAAGGCCTGGCCATTACCGAGGTCAAAAACAAGGACCATCTTTTCCGCACGTTACGTGCATTCAAGTCAACATTGAAGCTCGGTGCGGTTGTCAATAATATGGAGGAAGTGGCGGATTTCTTCTACGATCTACCAAAAGATTATGGATTAGCGTTCGATACCGTGCACTACATCGTTTCACTCCAAGGCGAAAGAGCTGATTTGGGGGATGATTTTGACTCTGTCACCAAACTGAACCCCTTGGTAAGGTTGCTTCATCAGTTTCAAAGAGGATTACTTCGAGGATCAGTCATTTCGTGTCTGTCAATTAATAGGCCTCGTGGGTTTCCTCCATGATGGTTTGCTTCGCCGGTGGAATCTTGACCGCTCCACTATGTGGGGAACCCATGCTTTCAGCCTTGGTGGATGATCCTATGAGACTGCTGATCGCTACCGCCTTATGGTATATGATGTTTTACTTTCCGAAGGATATGATCTACAAGGCATCCAAACAAGCGAAAATCCCACTTTATGCCATCAAGGGTCTATATTATCCGAAGAAGATATTGAGCGGTATAAAGCACGCCAAGCACATTTTCAAGCAAAACCCTTTGGCGGCTGTCGTAATTGCCACTGTCAAAGGCAATGGATCTGGTCTAATCAAACCATTCGCCCGTTTAGCCAGAGGAAAATGGTCTCCAGACGTCTTTGAGTCCATCAAACCCAGTCTCACTACAAAATACTGCTTCCTTTGTGCCCTGATTTATGTTTATTTTCCATGGGATTCTACCTACGTGTTGATAGTGGGCATTTTGATCGCCATGAAAGTCGGTCCTCTCTTTAATGTGTCCATGGATCCGTTCACCATCACCGAACACAAACTTGCTCCATTTGTATTTGGCGACAAAGGAAAGCAAGAGTAGAGACGCCCAAGTCCACTTCCGAAACAAAGGGATATGTGCTAAACTTCGACACGTGTTGTTCTCCTACCCGCTTTCCCATTGATCTTGAATAAAATCCCCGAAAGCGCTTTACCCGGTCCACACTCGACGATGTTTGGTAAAAACTCGGGCTCTTCATATCGAAACATGTTGTTCATGGTCTGTTCCCAAGCCACCGGTCTCACCATCTGTTTCGGAAGATATTTCAAGATCAGGCCTCTTTTCGTATAAACCAGATTCTTAATGTTCGAATAAACTGGAATTCTTGGATCCATCACATTGCACACATTCAAGGTCTCCTTAAAAATGGGCACAGCGGGGCCCATTAGGGACGTATGAAACCCTCCGGACACGGGAAGACGTTTGACTCGTCGGATACCAAAATCTTGGTGATTGCTTTCGAGAAATCGCAAGGTCTGAAAGGAACCGCGGTTAAACAGAGAGATTTCATTCGCATGTTTTCCAAGTTCTCTGTAGAACAGTGGGCTTACCTCCTCATGACCTGCAACGACTTTAGCACCGGCATATAAATGGTTTGCCACTAGACACACGGGCGTATCGATACCATGCTTCTCCTCGACCCATTTCTTAGCCGCTTGTAGTCCGAGTGACACGTTGTTTTTAGCCCCAAAGAATATGGTCATCATGCCACTGGCTTCCAGCTCAGAACAATACTGCATGGACTCAGACCTCACCTTGACCAATCGGATTCCTGCCAAACCCAAAAAATTGGAACCATCAATCGGTAATTATGTAACATTTCCTGAATTCTTCCCACCTTCGTCGAAACTGATGGCTCCACTGAAGATCAGAGCCGTGATCTCACCCACAGAAAATCCGGCCGTGGACACGCAGTTTTCAAGGGATTGCGGAATTTGGGTGTAGAGCCGCTCAACGGCAGCCAAAGAGCAAACCACCACGGCTGCCTGACAGTATCGAGTTTTATCGAGCATATTAGCCGGTCCATTAAGACACATGTCCAAGAGATCAAAGTCGAGAATCTGACTGGCTCGATCAAAGATATCTTTAACACCCGGCACGCCCAGGGTTTCCCGCCCCATGCCCACAAATTGTGAGCCTTGTCCGGGAAAGAGCAAAACATAGTTCTGCGAATCGTCGCGTTTGATGACCTTCAACTTGGTTTCAGGTTTCTCCTTCGTCGATTTCACGGAGGAGGAGCTCTCGGGGTCGTAGGTGTGGATTTGATCGAGGGCGTGGTCGGTTTTCAAAGCTTTGGCCAAGTCAAAGCCGGGAGGGGGCAACGTCATGGGCGACGGCTGATCATCGGACAGATGTCGGAGATTGGATCGGAATTGATGTCCTCGGATGAGAAGCCGAGCCGGTCTTGAACATGATAGAATGTGTAGCATGGTGAGTGGATACCCACTCAAAACATGAAATATCAATCACAACTTGCAGTCATTCGCAGACAGAAAAGCACCCGTTTGTTTAGTTGATGTTATGTTTTAGATTATTTCAAAGTTTTGAGGAGTGTTTTCTTCGTTGCTTTGGTTCGGTTTAGAGTTTAGTTCAGAACTCACTCAGACTTTCAGAAGCATTGCATTGTTTTGAGAAATAAGTGTGACCAAATGAAATGTTGTCAAAATGTTGCGTCTCTCTCTGTTGGAATTTACTTATTGTGCCTTACCAAGGGTGTGTTGAATCTTTAAACTTTAACTGTTGATCAACAGCTTTCAAAAAGAGATCGTTTGCAATAGCTTATGGAAGCCCAAATAAATTATGATCTTTTCCACATTTGTGAAGCAAGCTAATGATTTGCAAAGGGCTTTTTTGAAAATCGAGTTTTCATGAAACAGTGGATCATTGATAATTCTTAAAGTTCTTCTCCATTCGATGTTCATGTGTTTAACCATTACCCATTGGAATGTGATATAAGTGCAAATTGAACACACTCCCCCAGTTATAGGTAGGTTTATCTTTGTACGATGCTCTTATTGGCCATTTTATTCAATTTCTTAGGATTTACTTCTGTGTTTCAAGCTACAGCAGGAGGAAGGAATAAAAAGGAATGTGTGGTCTTGTTTCTTCTTAACCTAAATAAAAAAAATTATGAGCAATAATGTGGAAAATAAATGAGCTTATATTTCTCACATAGAACGTCTGTTTGCTCTATTTGCCAAAAAATTGTATTCGCTGGTTTGTGGTTTATGACCATAAAAGATTGTTACCTTTTTGTGCTCCCTATTCTGGCCTTCAGAGGGGACAGCCACAACTATAACCTTGGCTACAAAGAGACGCTGAATGCAGTACGCTACACACTGACAGCCCCTTGCACAGCACATACTATGTACAAACAGACAGACAATACAGTCCAAAAAAGAGAGTTCCAGGGTGCAGAGTGCACGGAAGGCACGGAACGGGGTGTCGCTTTGTCAGTGGACATGACTGAATGAAATATAATAATCCATACCCGAGTGAACGGACCTAATCACTTGAAACACCGAGCTAGAGAAGCATGCCTTCACACGCCCAATCCCGACGGATCACGTAAGGTTCTTGATTCATGCCAATAGACTGTCCTTTCTTAATGCCTATCATTGGTTAGTCATTCTGCCTTCTCCCATCTTTTTCCAGCCCGGAACCCGCGGGGGAAGAAGGTCCCCCTCTCATCCCCGACAACGTCCCCGACCCACCCGAGGACGAGGGCCCGGCTTGGCACATAGTGCTGGACCACGAAGGGCACGGCGTGGGTCCGGACCTGATGGGAGGCGATCGCTTGTCCTTGAGCTCGGAGCACGGACGTGAGGGAGACTTCAAGTTCTCGCCCAGTCTCTATGCGCAACGCTATGATGCAGCCTTGGATATCTTAAACAAGCCCGAATGGGCCATGGGCATGAAAAAGGTCGGAGAAAGGTCTCAGAGAGTAGATTGTCACGCATGGTCAATGAGTGACGTTAACCTATCATTTTACAGGTGGTTGATTTTGGTTGCTCAGAATGGCAGTTCTTTTGTCGACTTAAGCAGCTCAAATATACGCGAGAGGTGGTAGGGGTGGATGTGGACGAGGAGCTGTTACGACGGATTCGGAGGAAGATCCGCCCCTTTGCCATGGACTACATCCAACCACGCACCTACTGTCCTTTAGACGTGTTCCTTATGGCCGGATCCATGGTGGACTACGACACTCGACTTCAGAATGTGGACGCCATTACGGCCATTGAAGTGTAGGTTGAGGCTTACGATGTACACAAGTGTTGGACCTGGATTTGGCACTATGAAATCATTAGATGGTCGAAGTCTAGATTATTGTTTCCAAACCAACTAACCACATAATTCTTAAATTTGATTTGATGAGTTTGTTTTGCAACCAAATATTTGATTTAACTGTTTTGGCTACCTGGTGAAAGAAAAGGAATGATAAGCGTAGTAATCCCGTAAAAAAGCAGGAAAATTGTGAGCATTAATGACCGAAAACTTTGTTGTACCACACAACCTGCCAACGTGGGGCAATTTCAAATTTTGAGGTTTTTTTGCATTGTTGGAAATAATCATTAATTTGCTCTCATTCTGACAACGATGGAAATTGCAGCATGGTATAATGGTGCTAAAATGGATATTTCAAGAAGGATTTACCAAGCCCTGGGAGTTTTAGCTAGGCCTGCCGACTGCTAATTTTCCTTTTATCAAGAAGG
>NC_081449.1:7203874-7295474 GCF_007210705.1 Tigriopus californicus | reverse complement strand
CTTTCTTTCTCATTCATTTACTCATATGTCGCTGATTCATTCCCACTCGTTGTTAGACCATGGCGCGGACTTCTAGAGGACTAAATAAGCTATTCACAACTTAACTTCCAAACGAACCACTTTATGAGTAAATATTATAAAAATGACCTTCCTTTAATTAAAGAGATCTTCTTTTCTTATCTTATGTCTCTAATTCAAAAACGTAGCTCAGAGTGGCTATGACCAAGAGCAGGCCGATTTGATAAAAACTTAGCAACCACCAAAAAAATTATGTGTTTTATCTATTTATGCCTAGAATCGAGCACCTGCACCCCGAGGTCCTGGCCCAAGTGCCGGCCAACATCTTTGGTCGTCTCCAACCCAAATTGGCCATCTTCACTACGCCCAACTCCGAGTTCAACGTGTTGTTTCCCAATTTCGAGGGCCCCTTCCGTCATTGGGATCACAAGTTTGAATGGACTCGAGCTGAGTTTCGAGATTGGTGTCACGATATCACGGACACGTATCCAAATTACTCAGTTGTCTTCTCGGGTGTGGGCTTCGGCCACAGTGATTCGGCCTTGACCCTCGGACCTTGCAGTCAAATTGCGACCTTTGTCAGACAAGACTTTGAAGAAATGTCTCGAAACGGTCTATTCTTGGACCTTTCGGCCGAAGACGGCCTTCTCATAGATGATATTGCTCAGGCCAACCTCACTCAACCGATGCCCTACGAAGTGATCGAGAAAGAAACCTATGTGTTCAAAGCCGATAATCGAACCGTACACGAGAAGATCCTAGATGCTTGCCAGGGCCATTTCAACTCCGTAATGTACAATATAGACTACGCCTACGTCCGAATGGAAGAAAATGAAGGCAACCCGGACTTCGACCCCTATTTGTACACATTCAGCATTCAAAGCCTCATTGAAGCGTGCGACTTACAGCAAATGGAGGATATTAGCCCCGAGCTCGTCAAGTAAGTGCGATCAATGCGTATGAAAAATGGGACCCACACAACGGATCTGGGATCTTTCAATTTTTTCCATAGATCTTCATTAGTGTCAGAAGGATACCAAGTGGATAACGAATACACCGTCCAAGTGCGAAAAACCCCTTGGCCCGATTCTGACGAAAATGACGATGAAGACGATGAACTTGAGCAGCCGGAACCCAATGAAGGTACGTGATCACAAGCGAGGCAACGCAAAGTTCTTAGAATTGCGCTTGATCATCAGTCATGCACTAAAATATCCAGGAAGACTCATACTCGCCAGCCACGACTGTTTGATTCTCTCCTCTAGAGCAATTCCAAGATCCAGTGGAAATCGTTGAAGAGGAATCCTGGGACTGAGGCTATCTGGCCAGACATTTCCATCGTCGACGGAACACTCTGGCAGGATTCATCCATCCCCACCACTCGGCATCAAAAAAGGGCGCACACTCTCACGATCTGTTGACTTGAACCTGGCAATGACGTTAGTTCTTTTATTCTCGCTTTCCTCAATCCCCAATCCTACCTCAGTTGCATTCTCAAATACAAGTTCGAACGTACGGTACATGGTGGTAATACGCATGCAATTTTCTAATTGAATGACGTTCGAAATAGCAAATACTCGTTCGCTTTGCGCGCAGCAACCCACCAAGATCTTTACGTACTACCTGAACAGGATCTAGGACATGTCGTGGATATGTGCATGAACTAACTCGATTGCGTGTAAGCGGATCATGGATGGATGGATGGATGGATGGATGGATGGATGGATGGATGGATGTACGGATGTACGGATGGAGTTGCTGAGGAGGCTGGGAATAACGACGTCATGAGCCGAACTTGTTGGCGCGGGGGGCAAGCGATGCAGCTGGTTATCGTCACCGCAAAGGCGTGCGCTTGTTATTGAGAATCAATGGAGACACTGCGCACGGTTTTCTCCAGTCATATTCCTACGTTTTCTCCTTCGGTCCTTCCGTGCTTCCTCCTCCCTGATCCCCCAACTAAGTCAATCTCGAACTTACATGGGCACTTGAGAAGCAAGAAGCGAGAAGCGGGAAGCGAGAGGTGAGAAGCGAGCGAGTAGCTAGTTGAGCTCGAGTCAAGTCCAATCAAGGCACAGCATCGGATGGTGGATTGATGTATGGAATCACACATCACGCATAGTACATAGTATGTCGTTCGAAATGAGTGCATGCAAATAGACTCGTCGAAGAGAGGAGATATCTCGGCTTCTCCGACAAGAGCACGACGCCAGCCCCCTCCACTTCTCAGCGGTACTAAAGATTCTTGAAGTGGTACACTACGAACCAACAAATGAAGGGGGGATGGTCGGTTCGTTCACTCGTTCACTCCTCTATTGGGCGCCAATCGTACACGACATCCCACAAGTAGGGTTTGTATTTGACAGTTGAACCATGACGAAATCCGGGCAAATGTTTCAAGTCCAGCATGATACTGACTGCTCCGTGATCGTGCGTCGAAGATGAGCTTCCAAAACTTAGACAGTGTGGTCGAACCTATTTGTGCGAGCAAGCCGCCCTTGGGATCCACACCGCCGAAATGCGCCCTACCCTCGATTCTACTCCAGTCTCATCCGTTGATGATCACGCATGAACTCTCGGGGATTGAAGAAGAGCCACAGACCCCGATTGAGACGCCGAGTGCGTCCAAATTGGATATCTCGCTCAAGCGACCGTCCCTCTCGATTCTTCCGCCGGCGGAAGATGTGCGGTTTGAACTCATGTCAGATGATGATAGCGGTTCCACCACGGCCCCGGTCGTGGCTGGAGAGGGTTATTCCACTGCCATGCGTGGTCGGTTCTTTTCCTTTGGCAATGCCAACAACGCTCGACCGCATTTGGGTAGCACGGCTTCCACGGCCCGACGTCATCGATACTCCCGACAGCATACGGTAAGCGGGGGTGATTCGGTCTTGTCCCGGCTAGAGTTCGCCCCCATGTTCCATCGTGCCATATCCAGAACCTATACCTTGACGTCCAACGCCTCGTCGTCCATTCCGGTGGAGGAGTGGCGGCCCATCTTTGACAAACTAGACCGCGAATCCGACGGGATCGTGGACGGGAAAATCCCGATGAATAAATTCCGCAAGATCTTGGAGGACGACCCGATTTGGATGGAGACCGTGCCTGCCGATGTGCAGGAGAAGATCCTCAACACCGTGGACAAGAACAATGATGGTGTCATTGACTATGACGAGTTCATCGAGTTGGTGAAAGGTAACGAGTTCGGTTTCGGGCGGCATAAACGCCGTGCGTTTCGCGAGTTGCTCAAACAGACCGCGGAGTTCATAGTGCCCTACAAGTATTCGTATCAGAACCAGTATTCGTGTTCACCCCCACCCGTGTTTATGGTGGCCATCTCGTTGCTCCAAGTGATTATCTTCACGTACAACTCCGCAGTGATGTTCAAAGAAATCGGCTACATCGGTGTCAATGGGCCTGTGCCATATTGTTCGAATCTCATCTACAATCCGGACAAACGCCACCAAATCTGGCGATATATCACTTACATGTTCATTCATGCCGGCCTGTTTCATGTCAGCTTCAACGTTCTCGTTCAACTCGTATTAGGCATTCCCCTAGAAATGGTGCACGGTAAGATGTTCGCAAATCTGCTCTCATTTCATGAAAAAAAGACTGGGGTACATTATTTCCCTCCTATACTGGATACTATCTATCACAATCAAAGACCGGAAGCTACCAATGAAGCTTGGAAAAATGAGCACGATTGTATGGGCTTGACCCGAAAATCAAAATCAAACTAATCCCTGATGTCGTCTGATGTTTTTTTTTCTAAAAATTACCATCACAGGTTGGTGGCGAGTAATGTTGGTCTACGTTTCTGGAGTATTGGCGGGCTCTCTGTGGACCAGTGCGATTCGACCCAGTGTGTACCTGTCCGGAGCAAGTGGAGGCGTGTATGCCCTTATCACCGCCCATCTCGGGACGGTCATCATGAACTTCAGGTGAGTTGGAAGTGTTCATATAAAATGGTTGACATCTAGCTTATCATAGCATTTTTATTTATTTTTTTATGTTTAGAGAGATGACTTGTCCTTGGACCCGAATCTTTGTCGTCTGTATTGTCACCTTCACGGATGTTATCGTGTACATCTACGATACCTACATAGTAGGTCATGAGAATCCCATCAGTTATCCAGCCCACATCTCGGGTGCGGCCACGGGATTGTTGGTGGGCATCACTTGTCTCAAAAATCTCCAATGGGAGACACATGAGCGATACATCTGGGCATTCAGTGTGTTCACATTCCTCATCTTGATGTTGGTGGCCATTGTCTGGAATGTCGCTTTTCCCAGTCACTTTCCCGGATTGCCATTTCCCGTGCCTTGCGTGTCTGAACACGAGTTGTAGATGTATGATAGCAAAAAGAGTCTGTGTGCTTGATTTGTGAGTTTGCTCTTTTTCTATTTTAACGAGTCAACGAGCCAAACAGCCTCTATTGGAAATATTTGATTATCTCGAAAATAAAAGATTGGAGACCATGACGAAGACAATGCCGAGGACGAATAGAAGACAAAATAAGAATATTTGTCATGTGGAGGTTAAGCAATCCAGAACTCGATCCATGATCGTATCAATTTTCGCATGCTCGTCACTGCACATGGACAAGCACTAGTAAAGTTATAATGCAATTGAATATTTGGTTCCCGTACGCCTGACCAAAGTCTCACATGAGAGATAACAAAAGATACGTTCGTTCGCCCCCTACTCGTCATATCTTATCTTGTCGTTTTGCTGACTATGTCTGACCATCCATGGTCTGACTCATGTGCGTCCCTTCTCGGTTTTGCTAATTTGCGATAAGGCCGTCATTTCCAAATCGAAAACAACCTGATGCCACGTTGCCTCTTTTCTTAGTGACTTGAATATCGTCACCCTGGCATTGTGATGTCTGCCCTAAATGCCATTTGCAGCTGATATCCATTTAGTATTGCCAAATTTAGCCATGATCGGCCATTTATTTGACATCTAATTACGTCTATTTTGTTCCACTTCCATCAATTAAGTTTCCGATGAAGCTATTCAAGAAGCACACCATCTGATTCAACTCGAATATCCTTGTGAAATCACAGAGTTCAGGTAGACCACCACACTTGGTGAATGAAAACAGGAGCGAGCATCTTCCGAAAAAAAAACAAGGCCAAAATTGGTCTCTCAACCGTTGAAAATGACCCATCTTCCCTAATGGTAATCAAATACAATCCTGTCATTCCAAATTTAGGCCACTCGTCTCTTTTTCATTCCGGCAACACTGTCCGACCCGGGTTTGGTTCATCGTATTCCTCATCAGATTCGGCCGAATCGAGTCCCAAATCAGCCAATCCAGCGATATCTTGATCTCCTTCTGGAGTCATACTTACATCCGGAAAGAATCCCACACGCATCTAGCTAGCCATCTCTGAACCCGCCGGAGATATGCCCTTGATTCCCTAGATAAAGGCACACCGACATCAGACCTAATCGGATTGAAAGATGGCCCCAGCTCCGGGCGAATTGTTATTCTTTGACACGTTTTCCCACGAAATGGTCGAGCTCAATCTGGACCTGGTCCAGTTTCCACGGCCCGTTTTTGTAGAAGAAGTGCGGGTGATTCCCTTGGGGGCGCGAGTGGAGGCTAATTTTCCGGGGGGCGTGCGTCTTGGGGCCACTAATCCGACGCAATTCAAGTTGGAGTGCTTCGTCAACAATTTGCGGAACCCCGGGGCCGCCACATTCGAGACCGTGGGTACGCTCAACTTCAAGCACGATCATGAGATCCATCTCCATATGGAGAAGGTCATTCCTACCGATGGCCTGGTCCTCAGGGGCATGTACAACGCCATCACTCTAGCCGTTTACGGCACTTTATCCAATTCAACGGCCGAGCAGTTTGCTTTGGAAGCGGCGAATGCGGCGGCGGCCGCTTCAGCCGCGGCATTGGCGGCAGAAGCGGCCGCTGCTGCT
Source organism: Tigriopus californicus (assembly GCF_007210705.1). Taxonomy (NCBI): domain Eukaryota; kingdom Metazoa; phylum Arthropoda; class Copepoda; order Harpacticoida; family Harpacticidae; genus Tigriopus; species Tigriopus californicus. The sequence continues at coordinate 7,289,515 of NC_081449.1, read as the reverse complement.
GCTGTCGCGGCCCTGCCCGTCGGGGATTCGGGGACGGGCGAAGGTCGCTCGATTGTGTTAATGAACGGCAAAGGGGGCCGAAGGTCGTCTAGGTCACCGACTTCGTCTTCGGACAATGGCTTAGGGATCAAGATCCAGGACTCTCCGTCATCCAAGTATTCCACTCCACCACCCACGCAAGACAATCGTCACTCTCCAGTGTCCTCGAGTCATCCCGAACGAGTTGTTCCCATCCCCAAAGACGATATTTTGGATAATGTTTCGGATATTTCCGATGGCGATATCCCGGATTTAAATGATGACGAGCCCATGGAACCTGCCGATGAACCCGACAAAACTTCTTCAGCCGAGACGACCGCTCCACTTGTGACGGATACCCTTGCTAAACCCACACCCGATGAAGATACTAGTGGCGCCGTAGTGCCGGATGATGAGTTCATGGAAGCTATCTCGGATGATGAGGCCGAGTGGAGTGATGACGATATGACTGACTACGACTTTGGTGACTGGGAGGATCCCGTCAAGATTCACGATTGCTTCTCCGTCGAGCTATTCGACAATTACGTTTGTGCCCCCTCGATCGCTGACTCGGAGCTGGACAGCTTGTCTTTGAAAGTGAGCGAGTTGGGAGACATGGTGCTGGATCAGAAGTGGATCGATCATATTGATTCTTTGGTATTGGCTCTGGAACCGTGGAAGCATCGGGTTGATTTGCCTCAAGAGTTGTCAGACAAAGTGTGTGTGATCGCTCTGGATTGCGTCTCCTTAGACAAGGCTCAAAGTCATTCGTTACCCGCAGCCACTATTCGACACTTGAAATCCGGACTTAAATTCGTGAAGAAACTCTTCTCGCTCTCGTCTCAATGCGTTCAAGTTCTCGTTGAAGAGCGGCACATTCATGAGCAGCTCCGTACGATTCTATCCTCGGGAAACGTGTCCACCTCCATTAAGTATCGTGCCTTGGATCTCATGGACACCACATTAGACTGGGCAATAAAGGAGCCCCAAAAGACATCTCTGTATGAGTTCTGCTTAAGCCAATGTGAAAGCTCTAGTTTGAGGCTCAAACCCGTCTACGTAAGGCTCTTGAAACGTTACAATTTGAAGGAATCGCTTCAAAAATTACGGATATTGACCACGGCTATGATGTCGACTGGCGACGATGCCTCCAGTGGTGATGAGGGTGTGAGTGATCTCTTGCAGACCATCTGGAAGTTTTTCCGTGAGCTCTATCTTCATCGTGCTCAAGAGCAAATACAAACGGTGGGTTATCCGGGCTCCAATGAAGACCCTCCTTTGGATCAAATGCAACTTTGTTGCCAATCAGAGCAATTCTTGCAATGTCTTATTGTTCTGTTGAGCGATCCGGCCAGTTCCAACTTGGTGTTGGATTATTGCTTTCAAATCCTGGATCAGTTTGTGAATTCTCTTCCTGGCTTGTATTATCTCTCGAACGAGAAACAGGCTGTGCGTCAGTTGACCAAGCTATTGTTGGGCGGGGAATCTGTCAATGAAGGTGGGGTGGGGTCTGATGAATTGGGGCGGTCCGAGGAGTCTCAAATATCTTCGCTGGGTCAGAACATCGCCTTTGGAACTTATGGTCTTCAACAAAGCCTCAAACTGGTTTCCAATCGCGACCCCAGAGATATTTTAGAAACCATTCAGAATTTGCATGCACTCACATTTTCCAATGAGGGACAATTAGCGTTGGTCAAAGTGCTCTGCCTTCAAGAGGATCTCCAGTATGTTCTCGTCAACTTGGTTCGACTTCAAGAAAGTGAGGAAGATGTGGAGCAGGGTGCCATCAAAGGTTATGCCATGGATCTTTTGATTGTCCTATTTCGATACTCCGATGACATTGGCTCGATGCGTGGGATCACGAACAATATAGATTGGATTTCCGAAGAGGATTGGATTAGTGAAGAGAACTATGTGAATGAAATCCGGACAGAATTGAGTCTCTGGCTCAAGGCCACGAAGCTGGCCTTGGGCAGTGATTTCTCGGCCTTGGCCCTATCGATCGAAAAGAACCTCGAAAACACGAATCCAATCGCCATTGATCTGATTCAGGCCGTGCGAGCATTATCCATGAGTGCCAAACAATCCAGTCCCGAGGGAGATGTGAAACGTGAGGAGAATCTGCTACAGATGTTCAATAGTGGCGTGTGTGATCATTTTCTCACCATTCTTGGGAACATCAACGGCCACCATCAACAGCCGGATCTTCAAACGGCCACATTCTTAGGCCCAAGTGGGTTCCTTTTGGTTTCATTAATCAATAACATAATGGTGATTCTCCGCGAGATTTTGAACATTCGCATTGCCTCGCATGGATCGGGTTTCAAGGATACGAGTCTTCTAGCACCTTTGATGCGAATCTACGCACTTTTAAGTGTCGTTCCTGAACGAGCCCTGTGTAAACATCTCGCCGTGGAAGCATCCCGATTTGTCATAGAAACCTTGGGAATATTTACTGCCAATTTGGAGGACGGTGAAAACTCTTCAGTCGGCACTAGCATTTGGACCACGTTGCTCAAAGACCTGTTCTCATTCTCCATTGAGAGTGCCAATTCCTACCTCCCGGGGTTGGATATATTGTCTCACCTACTTCCATGTTCTTTTCCTGTGGCATTAGGCAGGCAAGCCCTACCACAAGATAGTGGGGATCAAGACAGGTTGAACAATGCCAAGAAGATATGGAGTGTCCATCTTCTGCTGGCTGAATCCGATTTTATGGCTTGGGCCAAACATGTCATGATGTGTTACCAGATGGTCTCGAACAAGTTGACGGAAGTGCTTGCCCAACTCATTGATCTGAGCCCAGCTATCGTTCAGCTATTGACCGCTGCCTATATTGACCTTGTATTGGAACTGGTCGAGGATCGCGAGTGGTCAGTTTTAGCAGTTGTCATGGCCTTGGGAGCCCGACTTTCCGCTTTGGTTAAGTTTAAGGTGGCCTTGTCTCGCCTTTTCTTAGAGGACAAAGGCAAAACGCTACTGGAGCGACTTAAGGACCTGACTTTGAGTAAAACGCTGAACTTGGCAGTTATGACTCAATTTGTGGAAATGATTCAGAATTTGTGTGACGAAAAGTACGGTTTCCATCCTTTACCCAATGAAACTCGAGACGATATGCTGGCCTCTCTCCAGGCCAGTCTTCCTCCTCAGAGTGTGCTATTGGAGTTCATCTTGTACCTGTGGCATTTGATGTCAAATGAGACTCACGTGGAGCTTCATGTTCCAGCTTTGAACATTTTGAGAGTGATCTGTCGGCACGACTTTGGATTCGCTTTAGTTCAGCACTGCCTCACCAAGATCTTGATCGCACCCTGTTTATCTGTGGTCAAGAGTGTAAGTGGTCCGGGGGATTTGGCCAAGAGCAAAATGAAAACTCTCTTGGCGTTTCTGGACTTGGTCACAACCCTGCCAACCGAGGAGACTGCCCCACTTCCAGCTTACAAAAGGACAAAATATTTCAAGGACGTGCATTTGCGAAAACTGTTTGGTGGGTCGTCTGAGGAAGCGAGTGATGCTATTCAAAAGGTTAAGAATGCACTAACCTTGGACGACAAACAAGATCTCAAAGATTCGAGCGATGATGTCACTGAGTTGCTCAAACGCCTCGATGAGCTCGACCACTCTGTTAAGAGTTGGGGCGATGGAAGCGACTTGAACGGTGAGATTGATAACCCAATCGCCAACTTGGAAGCTAGCTTTCCAACATTATCGGAATTGTTTGCCAATGCCAAAAAGTTGTCCCTTGAAGAGACCATTCTTCCGATGAATCCAAACGGAAAGGCCCTCTCAACTTCAAGTGTGGTCGAGACGTTGGATCTCATTGAGGTGACTGAAGTGGCTCTATGTAAGGAATTTGATCTCACGGAAGAGCTCAAGAAAGTGTGTTATGAGAAGAGTTTGGCCACGAACACCGACACCAAAGTGGTCAAGAAATCCGAGATTGAGCGAAAAGCCCTGCATAACAAAAGCCTCATTTCGAACTTCAAAACAGGCGGCCAAATCTCGATCCGGGGCCGAGTGTACAACCGTCTGGGCTCCAGACCCGATGGCTTCCGATCTCGTCCTGCCAATACTTCCCGCCCACCATCGCTTCACGTCGACGATTTCCTAGTGTTACAACAAAGAGGCCAACAACCCACCGGACCTACTGGATACAATAAACAATCTCTGTTAGCCGCCAAGGAGTTGTTCGCCGAGCGTGAGGCCCAGCATGCCAAATCCTCGGTGCCCGGATTCCGAGAGGCCACGAAAGAGCCGGTATATGATGGAGGGCGACCGGGTGGGGCTGGTGGAGGTGGTGGTTCTGGTGGAGTGGGCCGAAGGGGAGGAGGAAATGGAGGTCGCCCTAATGGTCCCAATGGACCTGGGGGAAGAGGACCTCGACCCTCTCGTGGATGGTCGCCCGGAGAAGGCGGCGGCGGCGGCGGCGATCGAAGACAAGGTAGAAGAGGCGGAGGCAATTGGTCCGGAGACCGGCGATCTTCTTTGAAGGAGCGAAGGAAGTTGGGCGGACGAGATGATCGAAATAAGATCCCACCTCGATCCATGAACCGATAAGAGGGGGTACGCGGCGCATTTAACTTGCAACTCAATAAATATCATTCATCCAATCCATCCGACTTTCTTTAACCGAGTACACTCGTAATTCGTTATTAATCTACGATTCCGCACGTGATACTTATATTAACTGAAAGGGAGTATAATCATACGGCTGACTTCAGCAGAAACCCGGGTAGCGAGTTTCAGCACTGGTTTGTACATTTCATCATGTGGGACAGATTATGAAGAGTCTTGTGTGGTCTCATCCGACCAAAAGCGAGTCGGACTGGATGACTCCGTGGTGGTGGGTGGGTCAATTCCGTGCGAACGAAGCGCCTTACGAAGTTTCTCATTGTCGGCCTCGAGTAATTCCACTCTCTGCCTCAGACTGACGTTCTCTTGGCTCCCGGATTGTTCGAGCTCCTCTTGCAATCGGCGATTCGAGCGGGTCAGTTCGTTGATATGATCACACACCTTGGCCAAGGTCCCGCCCTTGCTTTGAGCCGTGGACTTACCCGCTTGTTGACCCGGCGAGGCCGACCCTTTGCCCGCATCCGAGTCGGGCAGCATTTTCCCGAGTTTATCGATCCAGGTGTTGATCGTGTCCCGCCTACGTCTTTCGACCTCGTTGTGTGTGGCCCGCCTCTTTTGATCTTTCACCACGGACTGGCTGGATAATCCCAGAACAGCGGCTGAATGATGCGAGGGTGTGATCATATCCACCGACAAGGGGTCCACGAGTGAGCTACGTGGGGCCAAGGTACGAACCCCGCCCACCGTGCCCAAGACATCGGAAGGCGTGCCAATGACATAAAACTGCCCATTCAAGCCACTCGCCAAGACCGTCTGCACCGTGGGCTCGCCCCCACCACTGTCGGTGACCATGGCCGGCGTAGCTGAGACCATGGTGGGTGTGGCTGTGGCCGTGACCATGGTGGGTACCATGCGGTAAGCCAGGGGAGCGGTTCCCACCGTCGCAGGTGCAGGATTCATAATGCATGGACCACAGGACGACAACCCCGAGCCGGGCGGGTCAGCCACGTCAGCCACACCCACATCAAGACCTCCAGGGACTCAAGCAAAGAGAGGAGGAGAGCTCTGAGTCTTAGATCCCGTGGATCTTTTGAATGGACCACATCCGGCTGCCGGATTAACTGACCAAGAGACCGAGAATCTTCAAGAGCGCTCCATTTCAAAGCCACCGCCCACAGCCGATTGCCTCCATCCACCGGAAGTCCGTCCACGGTATCCACATGGACCAGGCGATTCTGATTGGTATGGCCTTCGCTTCAGACTAAGGGTTCGGACCAGTCGCTCTGTTTACTTGAAGAAGAATCGATCTTTTTCACGAGAAACGAGAATACAACACAACATCCCAATTCAGTTTGACGAGTTTGATGGAGAACAAAAACGGGTGCAATCTTTTTTATTTCCATCCCCGATTCCAAACTATGCTCGACAAAATCAACAATGTATTGCTTTCCAGCGTACAACCCGATTTCACTTCAACCTCGGGTTTAACAACTCATTTTAGGATCTCCACACCACTGGTCAGGTCTCATGAGGACATTTTAATACGTGCCCACGTTCCCACTTTCTGGTCACCTGCCCTTTGTTTGGTCTCGTGACCACGACGAGGTTGTGAGAGAGTCTTCACAGTTTCTCCGCCTAGAATACAAACAAAGCCAAAAAACAAGGCATGCAGGCTAATGCAGACATGCCGCTAGATGTCTGACTGTGGGGTTTTGAGTCGTTCGTTACTCCGATCCTGAGCATACTTGCATCCATGAATGACGTGCAGAACTACAATTTGAACCGGATTAGGTATCTCTGTTGCTTGACCCACCCTCTCTTGGCGTGAGCATGTTCGCGGTGGTGTGGGCCCATCGTCCGCTGACCAAAATATGGGGTTGTCGTTCTTGGGCTTCCTCTCCCGCCGTCCTCAAGGGCTCGAACGTGCCCAATGAGAAGGATCATGCCCAATCCCTGGATCCCGACTCCTTCCGTTTCCTTGGTCGGACCCGAATCAATCGAAGGCTTTCCCGGCAGTCTTCGGAGAAGGATATCTCCGTTCCATTATGGAATTATTTGCAATCCTACGTCAGAGGAGGCTACTTGGAGAAGCATATCATGATGGATCCGGCATTGGCCGAGCAAATTGCCGATCTTATTCAAAAAAAATCGCAACGGGGCCGGAAAACGTATTGGATTGATGCAGATGGGGGTTTCAGCCAGGTTACCAAATGTGTCATGGAACGGGATCTGTTCCACTTGGCCAAGATCTTTGTTCGGGATCAGCATATTCGATTGCTCAATGAACACGCTCTCGAGACTCATTTGAAACCGTTTGTTGACCGTGTCCATCAAGTGGATGCCAATCTCGTTCAGTTTACGAAACTCCACATGACTAATCCGACATCTTTCATTTCTCCACTGACGTTTGAGACGCCGCAAATGGATTGGCACGCCTCTGAACCGCCCTATACCCTCTTTGGGACAGCCACCCATGGACTACTCAAGTACTTGGTGGTGCGATGTTTGGAAAGGCACAGTGAGCTCAGTGAGTTCTCCCGGGGTCGCCCTGAGTTCTTCTTGATCGTTTCGACGTCAACTATCAGCAAGATGTCCTCATTACGACAATTCAGTCAAAAAGATGTCATCCTTCAAATTCTCTTTGAAGTGGACATTCTCGGGGAAATTCCCCGCACATCATTCTTTCCTTGGAGGAAGTTGTCCAAGTCTGCCAAAAACAAGACTGATATTGAGGAAGAATTCGATAGCAACACCCTTCATCTTATTCACCTTCGGCCTCGAAAAGACGCCATGTTGCATCCCAAAGTTTCACCTCAAAGTCTGGAAGCCTTTGTGAATTTCATCTACAGCCGCCGATCAGTGCGGGTATTGCCTTTGATTGACCGTTTAGTTCCGAATGGAGCTCTACCCTTAGTTCGAGCGGGTTATGACATCTATCAGACCTCAAGAACGCTTTCTCCCCACGATGCTTTGAAGATGTTGAACATCTTAGTAGAGCAAGATGGTTTCGACTCTTCCGTGTTTGCACATGATTCGTCCCAGGAACAAAGAACTCCATCAGATAGTGCAGAAAACGATTCGGTGTTGGATTTTCTACGGCGAAAATATTTACCGGATTAATTTTTTGGGTTTAATGTGTTCCAAATCAATGCGCCATTGAGCCGAAATTTAAACAACATGCTGTTTTTCACAAGCCTTGTTATTGAACTCGATTTTTAATTCGAATATTTGTCATCTTCCAGACTGCCTCATCAAACAAACCAAACTTATTTCTTTAGCTCCTAATTAATTACGAGCAATCTCTGGGTCAAAGTTGACCATGAAGCTTGTTAATAGGAACACGTGGATGCACATCAATGAATCACAACCTGTTGTTTGTAAACGAGTGTTCGTATTGTATTTTTGTTTTATATCAGTCGTTCTTCTGAAGGCATCCAATTTGCGCTTTAATGATGCTCGTCATGGTTTTTTTCTTAGCAAAAATGGATTTGTGGAATACGTGGAATGAAAAATCATCGTTGATAAGAGTCAAGCTTCTATACTCATTGTACAGGGCGGTTCATCCACGGTCTTCTAGAGATGTGGACTGCCATGTAAGACTTTCTCATCTCCTAAACAGTCGGTCGAAACTTCCACTCTCAAACAATTAAACGATACCTTGAACTCGCGGATTCATATTATAGACCTGGGAGGGGACGAAAAAGGACTCCTGCCATCCTCAAGAGAGTCCGCGAGAAAGTGCATAGATATCCCGTGCGGCGTCAAATTGATCTGGTTAAAGACTCTAAAATGTCCCCAAAGACCATGAGAAGGAGTTTTAAACAAGATCTGGGATTCAAGAGCTATCGGCCTAAGCACCGGCACTTGATTTCTGCCTCAACCAAGGCCAAAAGGCTGGACCGATCCAAAAAGCTACTTCAGAGAATAAAAAATGGCTCGCCCCAAACCCAGTATTCAGTGATGAATAACTTTTCACTGTCCAGGGGAAGTACAATAGCCAAAATGATCGAGTCGTTTCAAGTGACAATCAGTCCCTGCCCGCGAAAAAAAGATCTGTCCTCAGGCGCCAGAAACCCGCCTCTGTAATGATGCAGGCGGCCGTGAGCCGGGATTCAAAATCTCCACTGGTATATCGAAAATGGTGTCAAGATTAACAGCAGCAAAGTGTACATCGATTCGATTTTAGAAATTGGGTTAATGCCATAGGCCGATAAAACTTTCGGAGAGGAACCATGGTCTTTTATCCAAGACGTTGTACCCAGTCACACTCCAGATTGACTCAAAGTTGGCTGAAGGAGCAAAATCCTGGGTTTCTTAAGACTTTTGGCATCCCCAGATACGAACCCTCCTGATTTCAATATATTGGCTATCTTAGAGGATACGGTCTGCAAAAAATACTACAAATCTGCTGATGGCTTGAAACGAGCCCTTGAGGCTGTGTTGTCAAATATGGATCAAACCATCATCCGTGCCGCTGTTGATGGTGGCCATGGGCGTCTTTTACGAGTTGTGTGGGCTAAAGGCGGTCATACTCCTGCATTGGTCGTCAGAATTCGGGGATACAAATGGCTAACTTTCAGATCAATCTGTCCATGATAACTCGGTCTATGGCACAACATCCTTGCACGAGTAAATAGGCCCACTCCTGTATGCGTATCATCACCATGGCTCGGGAAAAAGACCCTTTTGCGGGCCAAATACTCACTAAAAACACCCTCAAACGGTAAGGCCTGTTTAAAAGTAAGAGCACGTAAAAAGACAATATGAAACAAATTTTGCAAAATTCTGACCTAATAACATAAGTTTTCAAGATATTTCTTTATTTCAAAATCACGAAAATGTCTTTAATACTTATTAATACCGTAAACCATGTAGGTTTCTAGATCAGATTTGGTTACTCTGGGTGGTTTATCTTTGCGATTTCTCAGGGTCAAAAGGCCTGGGCTAAAAATACATTTTTTTGATTGCTCTCTTTGTGTGTAAGTTTTCAGAAAAAGCTTGAGCTTTTGCCAGACAAGACAGGCAGCAACAAAGTGAGAATGGGAGAGCTACTGTATTGGAACAAACCAAGAAGATAGGGACAGTATTGAAAGGAGGTGCAAAAGATATCTTTTAATATGCATCTTCAATAATATAACTGATTAGGTTTTAGGGTCAATTGTAGTGATTGCAAAGGTTTAATACGTTGAATACGCTTTTGAGCCCTCCACAATCCAGACTAGGCTAGTCAAAACAATGAAGTTCGGCTCTTTTCTTTCTCGGGCGCGTCCAATGTTCCATATGTTTGATGGCGTAAGAGCAAAGGGTTTAATGGTGTCGACCCAAAGGTCATTGAGCGAAATGTCATTCCATTCAGTGTCATATTACTCGCAGCAACCCAAGAGTAGATTTGGTCTAGGACCTCTACCAGACAACTGGAATTCTGACCATTCCTACCAACTACCAATTTTGTATCATCAGCATAGTAAGAGATACTGACATAACTACTACCAAGCTTCTGAAGCGGAGCAATGAAGGTGATGAAAAGGAGAGGACCTAAAATTGATCCCTGAGGAACATCCAACTTGACATCCTGTTTTTCACCACGGGACCCCTTGGTCTTAACCAATTGCTTCCTACCAGGAATAAAACTTCTTAACCAATCGATAACCTTGCTTGGAGCTCAATCGCATGGGGCCTGTCAACTAAAAAAACTAACAACCTACCTTGTCAAAGGCCTTGGCGTAGTCGAGATAAAAAAAAAACATCTACTGACTCATGACCAGGGCACCACCAGGGCTATCCAAAGCATTACTTTTTACTTTTTCCAACCTTTCCATTCTTATGGTATGCTTGCTTGCATGCACAACAAAGTTGATCCACGGCTCAAGCCCAAACGTTTTATTTTGACACAAGCTGTTCAAAGCACATACAATATGAAGTATTTACTTAATGACATAGCATGCTTTAAGTAAGAAATAAGGCCTACTAAATTCATTCAGTCGATTAGAGTGCCGACAGAGAAAGTTTGCTCACCCTTTTTGGCATGCTCTTGAAGTTTGGCTGAACGTGGGATTTTGCTGTTTCATTACATTGTTACAGGCTCCTTTAAAAAGATCTGATTGAACTGGAACTTTTTGCATTTTCGCTTATTTCTTTTGATTTTTGCTCTTTTTGTTCCATTTTTAATTGCATGTTTTGACAATTATGTTTCCATTATTTAGACAGCCGTGCTCAATACTTTCTAGATCCTCAATGACGTGCTCCATATGCTCAATCGGTTGGCTAACCGTGCTAAAATGTGCTCGAAATCCTTACTGTCTTGGCGGAAAGACTTCAAGGACTTCAATAACTTCTTCAAGTTTGAACTTCATGATCTTCTTTAATACTTTGGCAATGTTCGAAGTGAGAGAAACTTACTGGGGAGCGATTTATTTCCTTTGAAAATCGGAACAACATGAGCTACTTTCAGAGAAGAGGAAAACTTGCACTTCTAGCTTCGAAATCATGAGTAGAAGGCGGATTTGAAAGCTTGTCACACGGAAAATACTTTTTCACATCATTTGATGTTTTAGCTGAAGACTTCTTTTTGTTCAAATGTATTTTTTTCAGTTTTGACCTGGAAGACCACAATTTCACCTGCACAACACTTTCATATGAGTTCAAGGAAATTTGATTGAGCCACGACCTTCTAGTAATATGCACGGTGAACGAGCTTCCCACAAAATCGTCTTGCTGTTGGTCATTGCAACTCTGAGCCATTTTTCAAATTAAAGTAATACAATACGAAACGCAGATCTTCTCCATAGAAGGCAGGTTAATTTTTTTTGCTTGATCATCTGCTTGCAAATTGGTTCGTTTCAAAGTTTTTTGTCAAAAGCTTATATAGCTGACCAAGAGCAGACCGAAAATTCGATTTTTTTTTTTCCTTAGTGTTTACAACATAGATTTGGACAAATCTGCTGAGTTCCCTAACTCATGGTTCCCTATAGCTAACTAGTCGATTGTTCAGCCACATCTTGAATATGCCTGGCCACGGACTTCTAGAGATATGGACTGCAAACGGAAGGAAAAATATCCTATGTCCTAAACCGCTCATCTTATTCCAAATAAGCACTTCATATGACCACAAGATCTTGTTGAATAGATGAACTCAGCCAAGTTTGAGCCCCAACCTATGTTTAGGGAACTCAGGAGACATGTTCAATGTTATGTAGTAAACACTACATAAAATTTGAATTTTCGGCCTGCTCTTGGTCAGCTAGATAAGCTTTTGACAACATAACTTTGAAACGATCGACTTTGCATGTAAATGATACAAAATTGACCTACGTTAATTGAAGAGATCTATGTTTCTTATTTTATTACTTTAATTCAAAAAGTGGCTCAGAGTGGCTATGACCAAGAGCAGGCCGATTTGCCGGGAAGCTCGTTCGCAGTCCATATTTCTAGAAGTCCGTGGCCTGGCCCATGCCCCTGTTAACGATTAGATAAGCGTCTCACGATATGCATCAGAACAATAAAAAACTTTATTGCAACGAACATCACACTCAACGACTTCGTTCAGTCGAACTTCGATTTCACGAATCTCGATTTAAATCGAAGTTCGACTGCATTGCCAAGTTGTTCTTGATAAGCTGACGATACAAAAAATAGACCCTAGCCGCAATTGAAATCAATCTCAAACATTCGAACACTTGTCGATCGTTTAACGACGCCCTTACTCTCCAACTTCCACTGACTAAAAGCTGCTCGATTGCATTTTTAGTCGAATCTGAAAATCAATCATGTCCCAGGCCGTTCAATTTGACTTACCAGTGAAACAAAGTGTGCAAGTTTTGTCTGCCGATCAGTTTCAAGTTACGCCAAACATTCATCTAATCACGGAACAAATGCAAAAGCCGACGCAGAACCACATGCGTCTTTCCCCTCCGGATTGCCCTGAATCCGAGTCAGTGCCATGTTTCTGCTTTGATATTCGTCGATTTTCGGATACCGTTCAATTTACCGTTTTGACGACACTGGTTATGTTATTCTTCTTGGTCTATGGCTACATGCAAGAATGGATCTTCGGTATTCGCGACATGAAAAGTCATGGATGGTACGAATTAAGATGATTTTGGTGAATTCCTTGGATTATTTTTCAATATCTTCTGCCCAGGTTTGTCACTTTGGTACAATTCACTTTTTATTCAATCATGTCATTTTTCGAGATGAATTGGAGAGACAGCTCGAGGATGATGCCATTGAAGATATACGCCATGTTGGCGCTCTGTCAGCTCACAACCATGGGCTTCTCCAATGCTAGTCTCGGTTACTTGAATTATCCAACTCAAGTGGTGTTCAAGTAAGTCAGCAAACGTAATGATATTAATGATTTAAAGAGCTCACATTCGTCCTTGGACGTTTTTCTAAAAAAAATAAAATAATAACTTAATCATTTACAGGGTGGCCGGATATAACTTCTAGAAATTAATTCGGGGTTGAAGGGCCAAGTCAGTCAGGAACGGAAATTTCATACTAAAAAAGTAATGAAAGAAATATGAAGAAAATACACATGGGAGCGAAGCGAGATGCACTCCTATCTCTTTAATAGTGACAAATGAGTATAATTTGTTGCTGGAGAACCTCGTCCGATGACTAAACTTAAACTACGCACGAGTGAAACTTTGATTGAAATGTTTGATCGGTTGATATATTTATGCTAAAAAACAAATTGCAGTTATTTCAGGCCCACCGGTACAAGGTGAAAAGAAACCAAGAGCTTCTCTTGGTACACTCAGAAATTACTCTCCTCACTCAAAGCCTGGCGTACTCAAACTGAATTCAATGTTTTCATTGCGATGAACTGTTGAACGCATTAGGGCCATACGCATTATTCATACTTTTATTCAATTTTACCTCAAAAAGTTGGCATTCCTTCAATGTTTAGGCCGCCTGAAAACAACTTGAAGTTTTTTAAGATTTCCGACCTCGGCCAGGTTTATTTTCAAGGGATTCATCGTTGCATTAAGTTCCCAACATTTGAATGGCTCGAGTATGGACATCGAAAGCCTTAATTACAGTATATCTCTCGTCCTCTTCCCGGCCTCAAGCATGCATGCCTTTGGCTCTGACCTCAAGATTGCGCTCGCTCGACATTTTCGGATCCGAAATCTGCTCTTGTGATATCTTCAGGCCGCCAAGTTATTACAGGGTTAACAATCTCCTGATGGCTAAAATTGCGTGAGGAGAATGTATTTACAAGGCACCAAAAGGGGTTATACCCTGAAGATGCTGAGTAAAACGGCAAAATCCTACTCGATTGATATGCTTCTGATTAATTGATCATCCGAAATCTATGCCATCTAGGCTCAAATTTCTTTTGAGAAAAAGAATGTGCAGTATATCGAATCACCCGAATCTTTCCGGAGAGTAACCTTTTCAACAATTTTCAGATGTTGCAAGCTGATTCCCGTTCTTATTGGTGGGATTGCCATCCAAGGAAAACGGTATGGACTAATGGACTTTTCAGCGGCATTCATTATGTCCTTGGGGTTGATTTTCTTCATCTTGGCTGATAGTCAAGTGTCAACCAAATTTGACTTTATTGGTGTGATCATGATCTCGATTGCGTTGGTGGCCGACGCTATTTTGGGCAATATGCAAGAGAAGACTATGAGGGAGTTTCATGCTCCCAACGCCGAAGTGATATTTTATACTTACTCTATTGGTGCTCTCTTTTTAACGGTCTGTCTCCTATATACTGGACATCTGTTGCCGGGCTTGCTATATTTTGCAAAAGATAAAACGGAGAGATATGGCAGCTCCTTGGTCTTTTCAGTGTCTGGATATTTCGGTATGCAGATCATCCTGACATTTGTCCGGCGTTTCGGAGCGTTTGTCACGGTGACCGTGACGTCATTTCGGAAAGTAATCAGCATTGTGATCTCATTTCTCGCATTCAGTAAGCCCTTCACCATGGCTTATGTTTATAGTGGATCTTTGGTACTTGTTGGGATCTACCTTAACCTATTGAGCAAGCAGTATCGCCATCTTAATCCATGTAAATCAATTGTGGTGGCAATTAGTAATCTGAAATTGGCAATTAGTAATCTGAAATTGGCATTTGGTAATGCAGTAGACAAACATCACAATTTAATTGACGTTTGAACTATTTTGAGCTGACTGAAAGTATTGTGCTTTGTTGTAGCAGCTTGTATTTTGATAAAAGAAGAATAAAAACCAGTTAAAAACCTGGTTTAGATCACATTTTTTCCATTCAATCAATTGTTCTATTGGAAAAAGTTTCCTCTTCCGGTGTCAAATCATACAAATCCAAGTCTTTGGGTGCCGATTCCAAAGGTAGCATATCAGAGTATGTCTCATTGACTGGCATGGCATCGAAATCTTCTTCCAAAATATCTTGGGATGGAGGTAACCCAGAATCTGTTTCGTTGGAAGGGTTCTCATTTGGTTCTTCGGGAATATCTTGCAAAATCATCAAGTGGGAATCTGTTTCGTTGGCTGAATTTTCATCTGATTCTTCCATAACTTTTGTTAAGGGTAGTAAGTTTGAATCTGTGTTATTTATTGGGCTCTCGTAGTCAGATTCTTCCAAAATTTCCAGAAATTCCTCAACCTCCTCAGGTTTCACTTCAACTTGAGCTGTCGGTGCAATTTTTACATCAAAATCCGCATTGACCATTAAGCGGTAGTAGAATTGGACCACTTTACTGTAAATATCTACTGATATCCTTTCATCGATTCCGTGGAATCGAGCAATATCTTCTGGAAGATTATAAACCGGCGTAAAACGGTAAATTTTGTCAGTGAGATTTTTATAGTGGAAGGTGTCCGTGTTGGCTACCATTAGACCAGGCACTGGTTTGGCATCCGGAAACACTTCAAGAGCGCTATTCACCACAATCTGAAACGGAATGACGTCGTTGGAGTAAGAAGAAACTTCAGATGGCGGAAAGCTATCGCGAAGGGTCACTTTCACGCGATCAGCATTTTCTCGATCCAATTCTAAAACATCCTCAAGATTGTCCGAAGGGTGAATTCGATGATTGACAACAGCATGAGCTTGAGATGGAACCACGTTCTCTTTCACTCCAGCATTGAAAATCGTGACTGCAGTTGTTGTTCGTTGAATGGAGTCCGTTTGTGAGGACAGCTCCAAGGCCGACGAGACTAAACCAGAGAACAACCACAAGTTTCCCAGAATCATCTTTAACAGGAAAGTCGCGTGAGGTGCGGCGTATCGCAAGGTATCAATTTCCGGTCCCTTTCCAAACATAGAAGGTTGTTTGTTGTCCTCCATGTTGGCCACTCCATGAGCTAAGATACCAATGGAGGATTCTAAGGGAGGCGTACTAGAATGAACTTGGTCCCCTTCGGCATCTAAATCAACAACAGCCCAGCCTTTTTCAGCCACACCAATATAGATCAATGGCACGTTGATACCGGGAATGATGTCTGCCACAACGAACATGCCCTCGTCTAAGAGGAAATCCAGCTCCTCTCCGTTGTCCTTCAACATTTTTTCCAAGGTTATGGAGATTTCAGCCGCACCTAAATAGCCACTGACTTCTTCATCATGCCCAAAACCGATGTAGAATGTTCGCTTGGGTTGCTCCTTGTTCACAACTTTGTATTCTAATGCTTCCATGATCCCGAGCACGGCGTGTTTGTCGTCGATAGCTCCTCGTCCAAAAATGTAATCCTGGCCGTCGGATTCGGTAACAATGCCGGCATCAAAGGGATCGTGGGTCCAGAGATCAAAATCACCCTCAGGGACGACATCCATATGAGCACATAGTAGGTAAGGATTTAAGGTCTTTTCCGTGCCCTCAATACGATAAAGTCTCGAATAAGTATTTATAGGGGTAAAGGTCACAAAATCCGAATCGTGCAAATTAGGAAACACCCTTTCTAGAAACGTTCCAAAATCAGTCATTGCTTCCAAGGACAAGTTGGTGCCGCTAAACGAGATGGTTCGGTATGAGATGGCATCAACTAATCTCTGTGAACGCTCAAGAATCTCTTGCTCTGTGGCACTCATGAAAACAGGATCGTCTCTAGCTCCCAATTCCATTCGCTCAAATAGTTCCTGGAGGGTGGCAGCTTTGATGATAACGGCTAAAATCAGGGCCACAATGACGGCAATCACTGTCCAAATCACAACACAAATGGTGACTTTGACCTTTTTGGAACAATAGCATGTTCCTGAGCAACACGATGATGATCCCGCTTCAATGTGAGACGAATGTTTTCGCATCATCTTGACTGAAATGATGAGGACCTTCTCCGGAGTGTGACCTTGCGTTTGGAGGCTTGTGAGGTCACTATTGATTAGAAGCAATCCTCTAGGCTAATCAGTTCACATCAGTGAGCTGGGAAATAAATGCGAACAATTTATCAATTTACAACAAAGCAAACAAACACATGATAGAATAGAACAATTACAATTGCATTACACAAAAGTGCAAAGTTCATTTCTAACAATCAAATTGTTTCCAAGTTTCCTGGATCCAACAACTCACCATGCTCCGCTCGGAAATGAACTGTTCCCTTGCCTCAGCACTAAACGATCCTTATCGCGGATTTTTTTTACAAATGAAGACTTAAAGGAGGTGGATTTAGGGCTCCTTTTTTGAGAATTTCACATTAGCGTCTTCACATTTCATTATTTAAACTCGATGAGAATGAATTGGGGAGAATTTGTCGCCCAGAATAATCATGTACCCATTGTCCTTTTTTGCCCTTCCCATGTCGACATTCACGTGCGATACCGAACGAAAAGGACGAGAACGTGGAACAGCCGGGGCTGTATTTCTTGATCCAGATCCCAAACTTTCGCGTTCCCAAGACTGCCTTGAAAATTGCTCGTTTTCTCGGTCAGGTCTGTTTGCTACTGAGCGACATTTCCCCGACCAATCTTTTTTACAGAAATAAACACTTCGCTTATTGATGTCTGAAGGAAGCGAAATTAACAACGTCACAGGACCTTTTCCAAAATTATTTCTCGAACAATTGGTCGGGTTTAGAGGTGCAGTAACATGGAACTTTCCTACGTGCTGTACAATTGTCGGCCACTCCAGCCTGCGAATATTTGCATGTCTCGATGTTTCAAGTAATAAAACTTGACCTACAAAATATCAATAGAAAAGAGTTTGCAATCTGATTGCTACAAATGGCAGATGCATATCAGTTTCCATGAAAATGATCACTGATCAAGAAAATGGAATCCCAATTGGCAGGTCATATCCCCCAAATCTGGTCACGGGCAGGAGGTGTGCAGTGCAAAGCTAAGCTATTTTTCAAGGCTTCTTTGAGGATAAAAATGAAACGCTTGCCATGGAAGGAATCGGCAACCACCATTTTAATCGCCAAATCCACCAAAACCTCAACCACGTTCAATTACAAGGTCTTGATGCTCAAGCGAAGCGGCAAGAGCCAGTTCATGCCCAACACATTCGTTTTTCCCGGAGGAAAAATCGACCAAGCCGACTTTCATCCCGGGTGGAAAGACATTTTTGCATCTAGTGGAAAATCCATCTCAGACATAATCCGATCGAAGCCACAAGAGCCTTTTCTGATCCAACCTAAAGACGAAGATGATCGTGAAGGTCTTCATCGACGTCTGGCCTTTCGAATCTGTGCCTTACGCGAGACCTTTGAGGAGTGTGGAGTACTTTCCATTGTAAATGCAAAAGCCGATCTTGATCTCGATAAACTTCGTTATTGGCGGACCAGAGTCGACCAGAATGCCTCTAGCTTCCTCCAAATGTGCCAGGAGTCCCAATTGTGCCCGGATGTGTGGTCTTTGCACGAAACCTCAGACTGGTTAACTCCAGTAGGTCGCAAGGAATTGGGAACGAGGCGATTTGATACAATCTTTTACTCGCATTTCTTACCCCAAATTCCATTGCAAGGCGTGAGTTTCGACGACAAGGAGGTCACTGAATTGTGCTGGACGGAACCTTTGGCCATGCTAGAGGACGCCAAGGCTGGAAAATTGGAGTTGGCCCCACCTCAAGTGTATGAATTTACCAGAATGGCTCGATTTGAGAAGATCGAGGACCTGGAGAAGGACGTTTCAAGTAGAGCCAAACAAGGTGTAAGCACCACGTTTCCAGTGCTATTCAAATGTCCTGATTGCACCCTCTCCGTTCTACCTGGGGATGAGCTCTATCCTGAGACTCCCGATTTTCAAGGGAAACAACCTGGATGGAAGCCCTTGGAGTGGAATTTCCAACAACTTAATCAAAAATTCCCAAAAGCTAACCGAATAGCCATCTTTAACAAGCACAATATCGTTCCATTTGTTCAATTGCGATAACGATATTCAACCTAGATAAAGACGTTTCTATCGAGGAGTCGAATCAAACATTCTCCTATTGGGTTAATTTTGAGGATTTGTTCTGGTCAATCCGGGTTTCGAAGAACGTGCTTCTATCATCGCTTCGACGCAACAGCAATCTCTCGGATGATGCAAGATGAACTAAACCTTGTACATCAACACGTGAGCTTTTGACGCGCACTTCTTCGGTAATTTGTTAGTTTCCCAGGTAAAAAGTGTTTAAAAATACAATTCATACGATTAAGATAACGAGGAGACTCTTTTAAAAGAATTTGAAGTTTCCTAATCAAAAATTGAATGGAATGAATAGTTTAACTAAACTATATTTTTTCCTGATTTCACGGAAGTTTCTGTCTTCCTCTCAAGTGCAGGTTTACGATAAAATTAAAAGCCGAGGAATATTGGAATGGTCCGATTGCTTTGATAACGAAATTGATTGCTGGTTGTTTTCACTCTTATATCTAAAAC
This sequence comes from Tigriopus californicus, assembly GCF_007210705.1. Taxonomy (NCBI): domain Eukaryota; kingdom Metazoa; phylum Arthropoda; class Copepoda; order Harpacticoida; family Harpacticidae; genus Tigriopus; species Tigriopus californicus. The sequence goes on along the minus strand of NC_081449.1, from coordinate 7,270,131 downwards.
AACCTTTTAGAACAGTGTACAACCAGAGAGAGGAAAAAAGTGACAAGTGTTAAAAGATAATTGCTTCTACTTTGAGTTATCCAACTTTTCATCCCAAACAGAGGCCAATTTAAATACCAAGTTAATTTCACACAAGTGAAGGCTCGGGAGAAAAAGATGTTGGAGATATCAGCGAGTCTTTTGAGACTAATGAATATGACTAAGGATATCTTTCACAAGATATAAGTCACCTGACCCATGGAACTCATCAAGGAGTCAGGTGAGCCTGGTGTGTAGTCTTACAACCACAGAATTTCGTTTTGACGATTTTTATTCACTTATTACATTTGCGGATCTGCCTTCACAAGTTCTTGGGAAAATTGACAAAACATCCCGCCTTCTTTGCTCAAATTACAGAAAATAGCATTCTGATAAAGCAATAGTACTTGTACCCATCACTTAAAAGTGATTTTGATATCAATGTGGGGCATTTTTCTGAAGTTTCAGCTTAACAGTTCTTCATTTTTTTGGGAATTTTTCCTTCAAATTGTGCAAATGAATTGCCCAAAGTTTGACTCCCCCAGAAATTGTCAGAAATGGCGTTGACAAGTCTCTTTAAAGCATAGATCAATATCTAACAAAGTAGTTAGCCAGAATTTTACTCTTCCTTATTATCACACAAAGAAAATATGATGAGTTCCATGATTATACCTTTGCAACTGAGCTGCCGCAGACTTGAGCTACTGCCTAAACGCACCCAGGCCCTTGCAAACAAAAGGGTAAGTGCCGTCCAAAATCTGGTATCCAGGGCTAATTAGTGCGCAACCTCTTACTGCCACATCACGCAACTCATCAGGTTTTCTTGTGTGATAATAAGTAGGAGAGTTTGACAAGTCACTTACAACTTTGCTAATTTGTTGAGCCTGTGTCTTGGCGCTTAATCCATTACACCTCTTGTGATTTCAACAATCATGTGCAGTTTGAACATTTTTATGCTTGTTGTTTGCATTATCGACAATTTTAACGCACTTCTATTTGAATGATTGACCACATCTGCATGCGCTTTTTGCACATTCTTCAATATGATCGTAGCTTCCTCAATTCAAGGACGGCGATAACACTGGACGGAGACGTGGAGGGAGGGCGGGATGGAAATTCGGAGCTTTACCTCGATTGATCTTTGGTTCAATTCGCTCTCTGGAACTCATGCCATCAAAGGCACAAAATGTATGAGCTAATACCACGTTGTTAAGATCTAACCGGCATAGTAATGGATAGGGACGGGCAAAATGTGCAAAACAGCAGAGCCTTTTAGAGACAAACAAATGCAAAAAAAATGACAAGTAACGTCAATAATTTTGGGCGTTGAATTATCATATCGTCAATTATGGTGTCTGCCAATTTTGTCGCAAGTATTATATTGTTAGGGATTAAAAATCTAAAGAAAGAAAAAATTGGAGGATTTTTTAAGAACTTATGTTTTACGCAAAACTTGAATTCAAATGGCTTTGTTGTGGAAGCTGTTTAAGATTGCTTTTGGTAAAAGCTCTTCAGGACATAGAATGAGCCTTCTTCGGCACAAATCATAATTGGAATAGGATGATCAAATCTCCTTGAATTGAGGTTACACGTTTCCTACCTGAGATACCTTTCGTTCTGTTGCAAATTATACATGAGCATTAGAAAGAGAATGAATGAGGTCTTCTGACTAATGCTGAATTTAGTTCAAATTTGCCCTAAGACTGCAAATAATTGCTTCCAGTTATGTCCTTTAGCAATTGCCTTGAATTAGGTCAAGGCTGATTGACAGAGAAAGCAGAAAAATAATTTTACGTGTTATGTCTAAAAGGCAGGTTTATTTGCTTCAATAAGCATCGTTAAAAAGTACCGGAATACTTACCATAAGCCATTCGGGTAAAACATTTTGTGATGCGTCATCTTTTTACTAAGAAAACGTACAATCGCAACTGCACTAATTTCTTTTTTGTTTTTTTTTCACGGACTTTTCTAACTGTTACAGGGAATGTAATCCCCGGTACTATTAAAATGAAAGGCTACTCTTCTATTTATTGCCTTTCAATCTTTATATAATATTTGATTTACCAACAAGTTCGAGTTGGCAGGCCGAGCTAGTCCTTGAATGTAGGATTTTTTTGCGGACTTCCTTACCATTACTGGGATTGGAATCCCAACAGTTGAAGACGAGAAATGTATTCATTTTACGAATTAGAGTTGGCTGATCTGCCTAACCCTTGAATCTGGAATTTTAGTTAAAAACTTGTCCAAGTCTGACTTAAATAATGCCTGGGTTTTCGAGGGCTTGAAGGTGCTCTCAAAACGTATGTTAAGCCTCTACGGTCACTAAAATTGACCCTAAATCCTGGGTTGGGACAAAGCTCATGAATGCTTTTGAAAACGTACAGTATAATATACCTTCCGTACCTTCTCTAAATACATACTGTACAATCCCAACCTTTCTAACCTCTCCCAATACGAAAGCTCTCTCATATCCTCAATGTTTCATCTTTGGACCTACTTGAGCTTTTGCAAACCTGCTGAACTAATTGGAGCCCAAATGGGCAAGGCATATTCAAGATGTGGCTGGACAATTGACTTGCACAGAGTTCGAGTCGTGATACTATGTCTGGACTTAGAAGTGCAATATATTCAACCACATATTTGAAAAGCTTCACCAACTTTCAACTGGATATGCTCATCGAACTTTCTATCATTTTGGATGACTACACCTAAATCCTTCATGGATGAGACCTGCTCAATGTCCTTATCGTCATCATCTAATAGTGGAGTGTCTAATGGCATCGACCCAAAGGTCATTGGGCGGAATTTCATTCCATTCAGTGCCATGTCACTCGCACAACCTAAGAGTAGATTTGGTCTAGGACCTCTACCAGACAACTAGAAATCTGACCATCCTATCAACAACCAATTATGTATCATCAGCATAGGAAGAGATACTGATGATATTACCATTACCAAGCTTCTGAAGCGGAACAATGACGATGATGAAAAGGGCAGGACCTAAAATTGATCCCTGAGGAACACCCAACTTGACATCATGTATGTCACTAAGGGATCCATCAAACTTAACCAATTGCTTGCTACCATGAATGAAACTTCTAAACCAATTGAGAACCTTGCCTTTTGTCGAAACCGAGAGTTCAGTCTATCTATGATACTGGATATATCTAACAGAACCGTCGCAATCGATGAGGAGAATCCCAAACCAACCAATCACAGACCTCCTTTCCTATGCAATTGTATGCCCTTCGAAATAAAGACAACTGCCCTTTCCATGGTTGCCAGATGGCTAAATTCATAACCAAATTTCTTCGATTTGGGCTAAATTGAGACCCTTGTGGCTATAACAATTATAACTATAACAAGTGGCTAAATGGCTAAATTTGGGCTAAATTTGATCATGGACTGTTTTAATTTAAAGTACTCAGTATAAGTGCTGGACATAACAGCAACTTCTACATTCCTAACATTTTTTCTAGGGACTTCAACTAATGCTTTACCTGAGTCTTTACTTGAGTCTTTACTTGAGTCTTTACCTGAGTCAAATACATAATATATGTACTTTTTGGGATAATAAAACTTATTATTATGTACATTAGTCTAGACTTTTTTATTGTATTGGAATGGCTACATTGGGGTAAATTGAAATCTCAGTTTGGCTATTTTAGTTCTCTTGAAGCTAGCAACCCTGGCCCTTTCCGGTTAGGTATTCGGGAGAGCAACGTCACCAAGCGCAGACGCGACTTATTTCTCTCCGGTAATTATACCCTTATTTTAGATCATCTGAAGGTATTAGGTACACTGATAGAAAAAGGGTAATCGTGACAGGGTCCATCGAGCCGGATTTAGTGCCACGCCCACACGACACCTTTGATCCCAATCTCATGGAGCTTGTTAATTAAAAGGCCATGATCTACCTTGTCAAAGGTCTTGGCAAAGTCGAGATAAACTACAACTACTGATTCATGGCTTCCTAGTCCCTCAATAACCTGCTCTATATCTTCAATCAGTTGGGTAACCGTGCTAAAATGTGCTCGGAACCCATGCTGGCTAGGAGGAAGGACTTCATGAATATCAAGAAATTCAACAAGTTTGAACTTCATGATCTTATCAAACACCTTCGCAATATTCGAAGTGAGAAAAATTGGCCTATAGTTAATGGGGAGCGGCTTATCTCCCCCTTTGAAACTTGGAATAACATGAGCTAACTTTAGTGAAGATGGAAACTTGGCCTGATCCAAGATGCAACGCATCAAGCACGAGAAAACAGGAGCAAGAAACTGATATGTCACACCATCAGGGCCAGGAGAGCTCGAGGGTTTCAGGTCCCTGATGGCCTTTAAAGCATCTTGATCTGTGACTACAAGATCATCTAAACGCTCAACTTGACAAGCCTTGCCAATCTCAACAAACTCATCTATAGAGCAATGGGCTGTTGCTCCTATACTCTTTGGAGTTGAAAACACACTAGAGAACTGATCTTCAAATATGTTGGTCATAGACTCTACATTGTTTATGACTTCCCCATTGACCTCAAAAGGTCCTACAGGGTATTTCATCTTTCTCTTAGAGTTTGCATAAGGCCTTCGGACTCGACCTCACCTCTTGAACTACTCTACTTTCCTTGTTCAACTGATCCGTCTCAAAGGAGGCCTTAATTCTACCTTGAATCAAATCCAACTTTCTTTGAAGGGTAGCCACAAATACTTGATTCAAATTGCTCTGGAGCCTCTTTGCTAGATTGCAACTCTTTTTGAACAAATTCTTCCTATGCTTCGGAATTTTAGACTGTGCCCCGCCCTGTGAACCAACCACATTTAGAGACTGCTAGAGTGGAACAGACATCCTCAAAAACTAGAATCATTTTGTTCAAGGCTACATCTATGGACGATTCCTTTTGTCAACATTGAAATGAGTTTCATCTCCCCATACCTTTCTATAATCAATGGCCAATGTTCATCTTTGAACTTGAACTCAGCCATACCGACCTATTTGGCCGGTCTTACTCTGTAGAGCACGCCGGTCTAAAAAATTGTCCAAGTCTGACCTGAAAGATGCAACCGGATCAACAAGGCCTACTTATTCCCTACTAATATTATATGGATGCATATTAAACAATGAAGGAGCCCGAGAAAGAAGAGAAGTGGACTTCATTCTTCGAACTAGTCTGGATTATCGAGGGCTTGAAGGTGCTTTCAAAATGCACATTAACCCTCTGCGGTCACTATGATTGACCAACAATCCTGGGTTGGGACAAAGCTCATGGTGTCATATGATGTTTGCCATCGTGTGATAATGGATGTATTGATAATATATAAGATAGACGTCGTTCCACATTTCCTTAGAAAAAATAGCTGGGTAAAAATTACATTCTTTGGGCGTAAAAAAAATCTGCACACTTATTAATGTGAAGTATAGTAATGGTTCTCCTTTCTCAATAACAGAATTCTGAGGTAAAAAAGTACATATGAGTATTAGCTTTGGACAAATGCACTTCAGATTGAAATGATTATGGCACAAATAATGAAAAACAGCATATTCCTAAAGCCTCTGAACACATTCCTTCTCTACTTTCAGCACTTCTTTGTAATTTTTGTTGTGCTTGCATGCATTTGAAAACTTCAGAACTGCGGTTTGTTTTTGGTTGGAAAAAGAAAGAACAAATGCTCTGCTATTCCAATTAAGATTGCCAACGTTTAAACTTGACTTTTTTGTATAAACTTGTTCCAATTAGTGCAATTATGGTTTATGAATGTGAATGTAGCTGCAAAATAGTTGTCAGAGACATTGAAGTTTAGGAAATTCTCATCTGTGATGGCAACCCTAACTTTTACTTCTCGCAGAATCTTCCAGGGCCTCTGGCTAATAGGAAACGAGCTTTAGCAGCCCTACTACCAAAGGCGGGAATTCAAATATTTTTGGAACAGGCTGTACAGATTATTTAGTTGTACTTGTTTCTGCACATTGTTACTTGGATTCAAAGAGGGAGAGGGTCTTTGAAAGCACCAGGTAGAGACCCATTAGTCAGAGACCCGGAAGGTTGAGTTTACGTCATCAAATTTGCATGTCAAGTTTTGATGAAAACAATCGTTTAATTTGCCCAAGAATGTTATTTGCTTTCTTGCATATCGTTGCAATGTGAGCCGATGTCAATTTGGTTGCTCACAGATTGGATAGGCAAAGAATTGATGTGTAAAGATGTTTTGCATTCTGTGATCCAAGATGTATGATCTTGCATTTTTTCTGGCTGAACTTTATACCGTTTTCATTCACACTTTGCCACTCTATCAATGTCCCTTTGCAGATCTTCATTATCTACCAGGTTTTTTTTTATTGCATGTCCAATCTTTGTGTTGTCTGCAAACATACTAATAAAAGTAGGCAATTGTACTTAGCCAGGTAGGTTTTTGAATAAACCATTCAAAATTATGGACTCACCTTGACCAAGACTAGTCATAACTCATAACAAAAAGCCAGTTCAGCCGCAATTACCTTCAGGCTGCTTGTAGAAACTTTGTTCAGATTTGTTAGTCAAGATGTCAGGGCTGCTAGGCATATGTTGAAAATTGAGTTTTATTGAGCTTCTAGGAGCTATGGACAGGGAAAACCTGCAACATGACAAGACTAATGGTGCAGGCCTGATGACTAGTCTTGGTCATTGAGATACATCCATAATTTTCAGTGGTTTAGTCAGACACATACATCACAAATTGGAAATGACTGATGACATTCCCTTGTACAGCCCCGATTGTGACGGACTTCCACTCAGATGCCTGTCCGTTGATTACTACTTGCTGAGTTTGACCCCACAGCCAATCTGAGATCCAAAGGCAAAAACCACTCCAGAGACCAAGACTCTTCAGTTTGGAAATGAGACCTTCATTAGGAACTACAGGCGTCAAAAGCTTATTTGAAATCAAAGTAAACTATATCTACCGGAGAACCCTTGTCTTATGCCCGTGTTGCTTGCTTAAAGAATTGGATCAAATTCAATGTACAAAGCCGTGTTGTTAATCAGAAATAATTAGTTTTTCTCCTGGAAAAGTGTAAATTTGACTTTTAGTGACAGTCTCTAGCATTTTTTTTCCCATAATATTGGTAAGGGAGATTAATCTCTAGTTTTCTGTCTTTGCCTTTGAGCCCAACTCGAAGATTAGATTAATGTTCACCCACTTCCAGAGCCCAATTTTTTAAAGCCAAGGAGTGAATTTTAGATCGAGAAAAGGCCGTACTATACTACATAAGTTCGATCTTTTCTCAATCTAAGATTCACTCCTTAGCTTTAAAAAACTGGGCTCAAGACTCTGGCACTACTTCTCTCTGATCCAGGGGATGAATCAGTTTTCAGCCCCTGAATGATTCCTGTGACTTGCTGGGTACTTCAAAGTCCCTTCTGCTTTGACGCTATCCCTTCTAGCCTTGATAGCCTTCTGCTATCCCACCTTTTGGGTTCCAAAAAATTGAGAAGAAATACTCATTTAGGAGATCAGCCTGGGCACGGTCATTGTCTTCAGCCTCTCTGTTCAAATCAACCAATGAGCCTATTGACCCACTGTTTTTCCCCCGTTCCAAGGTACCTGTAGAACTTTTTTTCATTGTCCTTAGAACTCCTTGCAAGGTCCTTTTCAAACTGATTTATTTGCCGTTGTACTTCGGTTTTTACTTTAGACTGAATTATTTTGTAATCTTCAGTTTTCTGTTTCTTCTGTCTCATCAACTGCTATAGTTCTGGACCTTTTTAGGTATTCTTTCACCTTAGAGGGATGAACTCAAGTGCTTTGTTTATGACTGCAGCCATGAATTCCCATTGGTCCTCCTTATTTCTGTCCCTGTGCTTATCCCATGGGGCAGTCCACTATATTCCATATTTTATCCCAATCGGCTTTTTCTTAGTTCCTTACTTTTTAATCACTTTTTTAACTATTGGCTACCTTCTAGTTCTTCTGATTGCTGTCTTCGGGAAGTAAAGCCATATTTGCCAAAACTCGTGCATCTCTGCATTCATGGTCTCTAGTACCAGCGCCTCTCATCTTCCACAGGCCTACCTAAAGGTCCTTTTTTCAAACCTATCTTCATGTCTGGCACAAAGTGAAATTTGAAAAATCAGCTGCTCACAGGATATTCAGCTTAAAATATTTCTAAATTAAACGCTCATAAAAAATTGTGAAACTTTTTCACAAGATACCAATCTTTGCCCATTCATACGTTTTGGTAATTTATGGTTCGATGTTTGAAAAAAAAATCTTCCGAGAGATGCATGGTGTATTGGTTTTTGGAGGGCTGAGAGGATGTTAGACCAAATGTGTTCTTCCAAAACTCCAAAATCTATCTTGCAGCAATTGATGGAATCTGTGAGGTTAATCTGAATTTGATAGATGGTTAACGCGAACAGGGTGGCCAGAAGTAACAGTAATAAATTAATTTGGTATTTATCATTGATGGACAAAACTGAATGGCAATGGCAATTCCATCCTGATGAGTCATCACACAAACATGTAAAGAAGAATATCTGATGAAATCGCCACAGCCTTCAAATTACTACTATCTTTATCGATTCATTTTTCAATGGTAAAGATGGAATTGCTGCTGTTTCTGTCCACCCTGTACAATAATCTTTCTCAAGATCAATGCTTGAAGAAGATATTAGCCTTGTTCGATTAGTACTCGTAAGATTGCATTCATCACAAACTTGAAAAATGTCCACAGCTAACATCCTTGACGACGAATAATTCTAGGTCGACCCTTTCTGCTGGTTGGGTTTTGAGTGTTGGAGTCCCTGTGAGAGCGGGTGCTTTGGCAAGCGTAAGTTACAATGTGTGTCCATTATCGATTGATAATAGCTGATCCATTCGTTCAAGAAGGGCCTGATAAATAGCATAATCTTGAATAAACAAGTGTAATTGGTAACCCGAAACGAGATGAGGATGTGGTAAAAAATGTAAGATGCTTAAATGAAGGATTCCGAAACCAGGAAAAATTGACGTCATTATTTGTATGGTACGTAACTTTATTCTTTTCACTTTCTGGAGTGTTATATATCATGACGGGTTTAAATAAGACAAGAGACTGAAGCAGGTAATGAGGAGTTATGATAACAAAAATTGATTTTTTGTTAGCTTTTCAATAACTCATAATGCCCTTCATTTCATTTGGAGAAGCTTGTTCATTCACATGTATGAGTAGATTGTGGGATGTTGTGGGAGTGTACTACACAGTAGAAAAATTTCATGTGGATAGCTTATGTTTTTTGTGCCAATAGCAATTGATTCGAACAAAGAGTTTAATAATATGACCGCATAGTTATGCTCTCGGCTTCTCGGACTGAGTCAAAGCGACGGGTCACTTACTTTGGGTGATGGTAGTAAATCTAAATCTTTCATCATAAATATAAGTTGTATGGATTCAATATGAAGCAAACGTAGCCATCAAGTTCGACGACAATCAAGTTACTGAATTGGGGGGGGTCATGCGAAATCAAATACTTAACGGTGTAGGTTCAAATGATTTTACTGCATACCAGGGAGGCCGTTAGAAAAGTATCTGAGCCCATGATGTACGATCTGTCATTTACATGCCTACGAGACTGTTTCAAGAATAATGCTCAGGCACTGGTCGTAAGACCCAGAATTATGACGCAAATTTGGTTTGAATCGCATTTCGCCGGACTTGCAAATGCAAGACGAAGAAATGACATGTGTTTGCTTGTTTGTGATAGCTGACAGATAATGCCGGTGGCGTCTCGGTTTGATTCTTGTTACAGTTTAGAGGTATTAATACGCAAATTCAAATGTAAAGGAGAAAAGGATAGGAAAAAGGAAGCAGTGGCTGTGGTGTATAGGTGTTTGTTAGTTGGTCCTTGTGAACGAACCTGGGACATCGATAGAAGTAGTGGTAATAGAAGCAGTAACAGTAGTAGGTGTGAAGTAGTAGTAGTAGTAGTAGGTAGTAGTATTGGTAGTCTGGATGCAGTTTCAGCGTGGTCAGTTTAGGCTGAAGAGGTGCATGGTGAGCTTACTCCGCCCGATTCGTCATAATGAACCATCCCTGTGAAGTATTCCAAGAAAACGAGCTTTGAAGTTAAAAGAAATTTGACAGCGGCACTTAACAAAGTTTGGATTAGTTTTTGGGGTGTACGTTGAGACAATATTAACATATTAGATGATGGCAAAATTATAACATAACAAAACAGTTTAACTTAGCTTTAAATAGTTTGGGATATAGGCTGAACCAATAGGTTCGGAGAGCCACGACGCATGGCTCAGGCCTGCGAAGGCACATCAGCCAATGCCAAGAGCTTACCATGTGAAGCAGCGAATGCTCCAAATGACGAAGACAAGGGGATAATAGTATTCTCTCCTGTCTCAATACGAAGTCTGTTGGCCGAAATCTCCAACTCACGATCGCGAATGGTCGATTCGATCATTTGAAGCTCGCGCGTTAAATCGTCTCTCTCAGAAGACACCCCATAACGGGAGTTTGGATCGGATCCCGTCGATTGGCGTTCAATGTGAGCCATATTCAGATCGGATATCTTCTTCTGCAACATCTCCAACTCATGCTTCATTCGCTCAGATTCGGCAAAGAGACTCTGTTGAGAAGCCGGGGCAACGTTCGAGAGAAGGGCCGAATTGTGCTGAATTTGTTGAAGGGTCACATCGGTGGTTGGATAGGAGCTCTCCGGGACGGCAACATAACTGATCTCGCCATTGGCTCCGATGGCCACGGGTTGCAAGGTGGTGCGGGTACCATTCTGGTGATACAGCGATGCCAAGGAGGGTACTTGTCGCGTGAGCTGCTTAGAGTGTCTCACCACGGCTGTGGGCGTGGGTTCGTCATTCATGAGGGCCTGAGTTTGAGAAGGAGAGGCTAGCTGGAGGAGAGTGCCAGTCTTGCGAGAAATGGGTCCGAAGCGACAAATTTGAGGGGTGTCCGAAAATGGAATCATTTCCTCATCCTCGTCCAAGCAAGATTTACCCACGTGCCACGTGTCAATATTGACCTCCCCCATGGGAACTTTTTCCCCGTCTTCCATTAGATCAAACTCGGACGGTGAGGTACAAACGTCAGCCGCAATATCTTCGATGAAATTTGGAGCCACGGTAGCCACCTTGCCTTCACTTTGAGTATTTTCACATGGAGAGGGCAAAGTCGCAATGGATCGAGATGTCCAAATCGAGTAATTGCTTTGAGATGGGGCCGATTTACTTTGCCTCAATTGGGGTTTCTCAACTGTCAAAGAAGAAGGAGATTGCGAGGAAGAGGGCCCGTTACCATTGCCAATTGTTATTGAAGCTTTCTTTGTGATCGTCTGGGTCTCTTCTTTGCCAACAAGATCCTCCAAATAGTCGATGATTTCCTCTTTTCGGCTCTTCAAAGCACCCAAGCTCTTGGTGGCCATGGTCATTTCCGGTATATCCAAATGTGAGTTTCGACTCTCGCAACGGAGAGGATATCTGTCAAAATTTGAATCATGCTCGGAACCTTTTATTAGATTTCCACCGGTCATAGGTTGGACGGACATCACCGTGTGAGTTTGATGGTACGCAGACTCTCCATGCTCATTGGAGGTCATTCCAACCCCATCACGGGATGGAAAACTTCCGATAGGTCCCGGGTTGGAGTGCAAGACCTCGTTCACGTAGGCTTCATCCATGGGCATGACTTGAGCCATTCCATGGCCAATAGTAGGCTCCACCGGGGTTGATAAGTGCGTGGGAGCAACAAAGCCCCTCTGAAGTGGTGCCACCTGAGCTACCGGAGGAATGGTAAGGGGGGAGCCCATTCCCATGGGGTCCTTTTTGGCACCGAGTACCGGCCCTCTTGCACTGTTCACAATAGGCGGCACGGAACCCACCACAGGTGGAGGTTTACCAACAAACTTGGGCTTGCGACTGGTTCTGAATTGCTCCATTTCAGATTGGGAGTGAGCGAACGTGCAATTCTTTCCTCGAGGACAAGAGCCATGCGAGGTCAGGTCTCGGCACATACTTGTCTTATATCTGGCATTTGGGGCCGATGGATTGGCGTTTAGGCCGTCACTTCCTTTCCTCGACTGGGTTTGTTGCTCAATGAATGCTTGAAGCCCTTGAACGACTTCATACACTGAACAGAGCGAGGAATTCAGCGTTTCCCAATCGGGATTATCGCTCTCAGGATTGGGATCGAGAGCGGCTAGAAAATCCAAATGGGGGCGAAGTTGTCCCAAATTTCCCGGATCTCCTGTTCTCTGAAGGGCGATTATGAGTTCCTGCACGGACTGAAGAAACGATTGCGGCGTTTGTAGCTTATCAATGATGGATTGCATATGTGATTTGTGGGCACCATCTCCATACAGAAGGGATGACCACTGATCAGGAGCAATTCTGAGACCGGCTTCCGTGGCAATCTGCACAATCTGAGCATCATGTTCTCTTCGGAGGGTGTCATAGGTGCGGAACTCTTCTTTCAGTTGCATCAGAGATGAATCACCATCACGTTTCGTCACTTTGAAGCAAGATGCTCTATAAAGTAGCTGCACCACATGACCAATACTGGTTTTGGAGGCCTGCGGAAAATGAGGTTCTAACCGTTGCACCACAAACATGACCAAGACTTTTCTAGACAGAGCTGATCCGTCTTCCAAGGCAAGAAGAACCAACTTTAGGACCTCCTCTTGCATAGCTGGGCCTAAAAACTGACAGCCTCGAGCTCGAACAGCTGCCCAAAGGTTAGCGGATAATTGCTGAGGATTTTGATGCTGAAGAATAAGCTCCGTTACGGATCGTTCGCCCAAGGATCGAGCTGCCCGCACCACTCGGGCTCGCCCCTCTTCTTCAAGTAATTGGCAATTGATCAATGTGACCAGTTTCCTTTGCATAGGCCGCGACAATGGGGGCCGGCTCAAGACTCTGAGAAATTGAGCCAGCTTTTCCAATTGTACCGTAGCAGCCACATAATGAGGCGTGACGGATTCATCCTCGATTTTGATACGATATTGCTCCAAAGATGCATCAGCATCAATCAAGAGCACCAACGAAGTATTGACCGGCAACTGATTCAAAGGAAGTCGTATTTGACCCTGAAAGAAAGAAAAGTCAAAGGGAGCATGAAAAAATGTTCTTAGTGATGTGTTTCATTAAACCATATAGATATTGCTTATGCACTTACCTGATCAAAAGGACACGCCCGACGCCTGAGTTGAGCCAGACATGTTTGACAAATGGTATGACCGCAACCAAGACTGATGGGGAGGCGGTTCCTGAGCTCAAATCCGTTTTCACAAACAGGGCAGCTCAGGTACTCGGTCCATTGGGGCGATTGCACGGGCATGGTGGTTTTCTGTTTTCAACACGTTGAGCAAGACCAAAAAAGTTTTTTTTTTCACACTTTACGAATAGCACCGTCACCCATGGACCGGAGAATATAACTGACAAAACCGTAGAAATATCGGGTGGCGAGCGCTATGATCTCCCCTCCTCACTTTCCAATGAAACACTTCCGATCACGCTCTTCGGCGAGTAATGGCATCTTGACGCAAGACGGGAATGTTGGATCTGGAATCAGAATGTAAACTTGTCTCATAGAAGTCCCGTGACCACTATTCTAACATTCACTTCCCCATTCGCCACCAAACTAAGAACTTAGTCAACGCTGACGCCGACTACGATTGGCTATTTGGGGTGGGTGGGCGACGTTCTCCAACGGCAAACAGAAAAACCCCTGTTCCCGGGGGGGGGAGTTGACGGCCGTTCATTTTCACGAATCCGGAAATAGGATTCACCCACCACCACGACCAAACACCAACCACTCGTCCCCTTCATGCCTACGTACGCTCATACATAATATCCACTGGCACAGACACACACTCACACACCGCAGAACCAATCTTACTTGACTCTCCCCCTTTTTGTCAAATGAAGCGCGATTTCCAGGTGGAAGTGATTCCGGATTCCCGCATGCAGCATATTGTTTTGCAGGTACAGGAAGTAGTACTACCAGTTCAACAATGTACGTAACGATATTGCTTGCCATAGGCGTCCGCCTTGGTATCCCCCTAGTGCCCTCATCCCCACCGCCCACAGCCAAAACAATAGCAACTACCACCACTACCACCATCCCCACAACTTGAACTTCATAAGTAACTAGTCGAGTATGACAAGGAAGCGGTTTGCTCCGTTGTACTTCTTAGTTCTTCCTGCTCTGAAAAACGTCCCCCTTAGCGCATCCCTCCTCAACATCTCGAAGACCAATACCAACACCAATCATCCGTCCGGCGCCTTCCGTACCTCCCAGCGAAGACCATCATCTCGAGATATCTTCCCCAGCATCTTTGGCCGGCAACAGCCTGAACAGAGGCTGGGATGCATCTAACTGACTCTCACGCACCACAACCACCACTAATCCAAAGCACCTGGATGGATGGTGGATAACCAGGCGATAAACAGACGACGACGACGACGAGGAACTAGGCGCGAGCTTGAAGGTCACACCCAAGGACACCCCCTGCGCTGGGGATCATCCTAGCCATGCATGGTGTTGGTTCAGCCAATAGTAGTACGTTGGGTGAGCAAGAACAACATAGGTTCTTCGGTGGGTTTCAAGGAAGGCAGGAAGAAAGGTTCGCGTTTGAAGCAACAGAACCTGAAATGTGCGTGCTCTGTTGTTGATGATGAGAAGGACAACAACAACAATAACAGCCAATGATGCTGATAAAGTTGTTCCCATCCCACCAAGGCACCACCACTGGTTGGCTTGGCTTTAGATTAGTAACAATATCAACGGGAACTGCCGACTAACTAGCCATCTTCTCAAGGATTTCCTTTCCCCGCTACACTGCATCCAACAACCCGATTCCAGATGCCAAAGCCCAGATTCCCGATTCCACAACTCCTCCAAATCCGACGAGCGGACTACGTTCACCACCATTTCCTACAAGGTGGCGTTTTCTTAAACGTACATTTCTAGTTCTATTCCTATGCCATAACACGCCAACACTTCGCTCTCGGAATTGAAAATTAGCTTCCTAAACACTAATACCTCTGGCTTCCTGGGAGGGGGATTAAGAACAAGGTATACATTTAAGACTTAACATCTTCCTCGATCGATTCCCGCCTCTGACAATCCAGCATCAGGGTACTTTCAATGTCAATTGACAAACTATCATCGTGCGTTATGCATAACGTATACAAACGACTCACTGCTTGCTTACTCACTCACTCACTCAGCACTCGAAGATCTCTTGAGAACACAAGAGCAACGACAAATCCACACTGGGTTCTCATCTAGGAGACATGGTAATGGGCGTGTTCCTCAGGCATCGTGAGAAGGCAGAGGAAGGGCGAGGGTGACACTAACCCATTCACCACGTTCCACGCCCAGAACCGCTCATACCCCGACCAAGAGAGGAGATGGATGTGATGATCACGTCCGTTCAGTTGCCAGCTTCTTCCAGACTGAGTGGACCCGAAGACTCGACTTCTCAATGCCCATGGAGAGATAGATAGATGGAGGGCTAGGGCCTTTGTTGCGTAGCAGAATAAACTTAGCCACAACTGGCCAAAGCGACAGCTAGCAGCAATGCAGCATACACTTCGACGACTCTCCTCTCACTCACCGAGGACCGAGTAGAAGTAAGCCCTTCAGTACAGAGTTCTGAGTTCTCTGAGCTACGAAGGAACGAACGGATGGACAGACGCAAGAAGAATCAAGGAGAGAGAGGAAGGAAGGGAAGAGAGGAGCAGAGAGAAAGGTGCTATGCTGCTTGCTTTTCTAGTGAGCCAAAGGCAGACGAACGAGATCGAGACAGACCACGGCGACTTAAAACATGGCCAGCCATTGGGCTGTTAGCCCCTAGGGTACGGCTGAATGGGCTGGCTTCAGGGACCTCAATTTGAAAATTAGATCGGAATCACAGTCAAACATACCCGGGTAAAGGGGTTCCAGGTGGGACCATTTGGTGAAATGAAATATGAAGGATAACTATCAATGCATATTTGCCTTCGTGTTGTTGTTAAGCCTCGGAATCATGAGAGGATATTGCGTTAAGTCATTCATTTGAGAGCTGTTGGTCTTTTTAACAGTAATTTAGTAATGTTAATAGTAATGCTAAAGGTTACAGCAATCAAATAATTTTTCAAGGTGTTTATTAGTAAAAGACAGAAACGCCATACCTAACCCTAAAAAGAGAGAGGTTTGGTTGCAAGGTCTTCTATGAAATTCAATTTTCGTAAACAGCCCAATATTATGGAAAGCTGGTCAAACACGCACTTTTTCTCGAGCCGTAGATACAACAAAAACCGGCGGACTACCTTTCAACCATCCCAAAATATTATAATGGGACGTGAGTGTAATTGCACAAAGTTTTTTATTAGATTGGATATGGATCCCAGAGAAGAGGTCCCCGGTACAATATCTTTGTTTTATGTCGTTATATTTCCGATCGTTCGTTTTAAAAATACATGATAACATAATTAGGACATGTCCTCCTCATCCGAATCGGAGTCCTCTTCCATGGCAGCCTTGGCAAACTTCTCAGCCTCATCCTGCACAGTTTGGGACACGCGTTCATGAAGGCCGTTGGTGGCCTCAGTTACCCAAGACAACTCCAATTCGAACATCTTGTCCTTGACCTCATCGTGAACCATATAGATGATCTTGGCGGCCTCCTTGATCAGATCCTGGCAGGACAATTCTTGGACTTTGAGTTTTTCAATCTCAGTTTTGGCCGCCTGCTTGGCTTTGCCAGCGGCACAACCCCAATATCCATAGGACACCCCCGACGGCTCGACACAGTAAAGCTGAAAAAGCGACATGGCAATTAATGATGAGACAATGACAATGACGGAGAAAATGCCACAATGGTCGTGCTTATCAAACTATCGGTTCTAAACAAAAACAAGTTTCACTATGATAAAGACATTTCAATTTAAAAGTAGGCTAAATCTACTATAGATCAAAACCCTCCAACAAGAGCTCCTCCGCCATTGCAATGCTCGCGACCTTTTGGGAGCCCTTCGGCCAAAAAGAAAGGGTCCAAATTGTCCCATGAATTCGAACCCCAAAGCTTCGCTTGCTTACTTGAGGTCCATCTTCTTTGTCATAGGTGCCAAACATGATGGTGGTGCCAAAGGGTCTCAAGGAGGAGTACAATGTGTAGGCATGCATGTACATAGCCACGCGATCCGATAGATACTTCAACGGAATATCCGAACCGTAATTGGCGCGGTAATCGGCCGCCTCGCCGCCGGCCGTATCAACCAAGGCCCGCCCATCCGGCAACAAACCTGACACCGCCACGCCCACATGGCGATCTACGGTGAAGATGCGCTTATTGGCCGTCTTCTCGAACAATTTGGACGTGACAATCTTCTCCACGGCGAAGACCACACCGTCCTTGCCTCGGAGAGCGATGGCCGTCCCAGAATTCTCTACGGCCTTGGCCGCATAGTCAATCTGGAAGACACGCCCATCTGGCGAGAACTGCGACGTGTACAAATCGTATCCGGTGCCAATGGAGGTCATGGTGGAGAGAGGATCAACTTGCCGGGGACTGAAACGATTGCGGCCTGCTGATTGTCGATTGCTGATTGCTGGAAACAGTGGAAAGTGAGTAAGCGAAATTCAACACCGCCAGAGGCGCTCTCTTCGCCTAATATACAAACATTCAAAAGCAGGGAAGCTGCGACGACCAGGCCGTTCAATCAACGCAACATAGGCGCCTGAAATAGGTGGGTTACAAAGATCGAGTGCAAGTAGTGATCTTCTATTTATCATACAATTAATTTCTATTCCATCATATGGGAATGATAATCGAAATACTACGATAATGCCCTGGTGACTTTATTTCTTGATGCCCGAACCAGCTCCCTTGCAAGTTGACAAGTTGCACGCATGATCGATGAATTTCAGCTTTCAAGTCCCCCAACCTCGATCCCCTCCTAGTGTACGATTCATGTAGTGCGCAAAGAATTGTAGTTCCGAAATCCGGACATGGGCGTGGTAGTAATTTGTCCACTATGACGGGGGTGAGTTCACGAATATGGGGTCGGATCGGGCGTTGGTGCTTGAATCGACTCAAGCGTATGGTGGTGATTGTCATGCTCCTGGCTTTGGTCACCACTATCGTGGGATTCGTGTTCCTGTTCTTGAACACGTCCAATTTGTCCTCCTATCTCGTTCCTACCTTGTCTCGCAATCGCGCTCAAGCCGTGGTCACATTGGACGAGGATGGTGTGATGCGGCAAAAGCGACCCATGGTCCAGTTTTACCCGGATAATCAGAATAAACTGCTCTTCCGAAAGAGTCATTCCACAAGGCCAGAGTTTCTGTCCAAGCCACATCGGATTGTAGGGAAACGGGAAAATGGAAAGTCCAACCCATCGTATGAGCAACTAGCTAAAGAGTGGGTGGTTCAACCTCCGCGAACTCGCTCTCAAAGGCTGGCGTCGAAGAAGAAGAGCGAAGATGAAGTCTCTTATGATATTCATGTGTTCTATTACGGATGGTATACTAATCCAAGTTTGGATGGAGAGTATTCGCATTGGAATCATGCCTACTTACCCAATTGGAACCAACGAGATCACAAACAGTATCCTACTGGGCATCATAACCCGGTGAATGACGATTTGGGATCGAATTTCTATCCCGAACTAGGAGCATATAGCTCGTTTGATCCAAAAATAATTGTGGAGCATATGAAACAAATCAAATCATCGGGAGCGGGAGTCTTGTCAGTGTCGTGGTACCCACCTGGTTTGGCTGATGAAAACGGGAAACCCTCGGACTCTCTCATTCCCACTCTCCTTGATGCTGCTCAATTAGCAGGGCTGAAAGTGTGCCTCCATGTCGAGCCCTATAATAATTTAAATGTCACAAATTTCCGTCAGTTCATTCAATATGTGCGAGATCATTATTGGGACCATCCGGCTTTTTATAAGCGGAAAGTTGGTTTCCGTGAGCTACCCATGTTTTACATCTACGACTCTTATCGCATTCCGTCTTCCGAGTGGCAAAGGCTCTTCAGCCGAAAAGGCGACTTATCCGTACGGGATACGGACTTGGATGCCATCTTTATTGGACTAATTGTGGAGTTGCAGCACAGGGGGGAAATCAAGCGTGGCAAGTTCGATGGCTTCTACACATACTTTGCTGCCAATGGCTTCTCCTTTGGTTCCTCGTTTAAGAATTGGAAGAACCTTAACGATTATGCTCAAAAGAACTCGCTACTGTTCATCCCATCTGTTGGACCAGGTTACATTGATACCCGTATTCGTCCATGGAATGGACAAACCATCAGGGACCGACGAAATGGAGAATACTATGCTTTGGGTTGGCGAACCTTGCTCCGGTTTATGCCTAAAACGGTATCCATCACGTCGTTCAATGAGTGGCATGAGGGTACGCAAATTGAGAAAGCTGTTGCAAAACAGACCAAGGATGGATCCTACGAATATTGTAGCTACGAACCCCAACCTTCAAATTTTTACTTGTCAGAGACGCGTCGACATGTCGAAACATATTTAAAACTCCGAAAGGATTTCTAACTTCACCACATATTAATAAAAATATATGCAGTCTTCTGTCAAATACAACGAGAACAAGACACGAGACTAAATGAAACAAAGATAACTAGGAAAGGTAAACGTTATTCTCCACCGATTAGTTGGCGGTGCTACTTTTTTAAATCTTAACCTGACCTAATCTAACCTTACCTAACCTAACCTAACCTAACACGATGTTAATAACCGTTAAAGTCTCTGTCTAAACCTTTTAACATTTTGCCACAAATTTAAAAATGAGCACCGCCAACTAATCGGTGGAGAATAACGTTTATCACTAGGAAATAGTGGGACTTTTCTTTTTGAGAGCAAGTCGAAGGCGCTGGGACTGCGAAGTAGTTAAACAAACTCTAGCGGCCAAAAGGAAAAAGAGCGTTAGTAGGGAATAGAGGGCTTGTCACCCCCTAGTAGGGAAGAACCATGACCATGGAAAAAAACAATAACTATTTATAATATCTGTGAATCAAATAATTTCATTTTCTTAATTATTGGGCCTGTTTTTTCAATATTTTCCTTTTTTAAAGAAAATATTATTCCTTTATTTCACCACAAGCAGTTGAATATTTTTAGTGTCTCCAGTGATGAGAGTTCTGATCTAGCAAATAATAATAATGCCGCCACACAAATAACTGAATTGAGGTTTTTTCCAAGGAATCTCGTCCAATTTCTCGATCCATATCGACGGAAAGTCCAAGTAAATCGCCAAACTTCTAAAATGAATTTCATATGAGGCCATTTTGGATTGGTCAAGATTGGCCTCATTGGTCAAGTAAATGTAAATACTTAGGACTGAGTTTTTGAGGAAATTGCCCCAATACGTGTTATGTTTACGTGTATTTGATGTTATTGAATGTGGTAGCTACTTTTATCTTATGTCAACGCTAAGCTGAGGTCTTCTCTGGCAACTCTTTTTTTTCCAATTACGAACCTGTCATCCGTTTATTGACAACGCCAGCTGAAGTTGGGTGATTTACTTGGACATTCCGTCAGCATCTGAATATACAGTACTTCTTGAATTGCTCCATTGAAAGAAAAAAAAACAAGAAAAAAAACAAGGCAGCAAGAATGAACGTGACATTGCCTCTCCTTTTGAAAAAAATTGTTGGCAGGATTAGAGCACACATTATCACCTAAAACTGGTTCTGATTATTTTCCATTATTATAAAATTTGGCTTCTTGGATTTTGGAGGTTGCACCCGTCAGGGGTCGCTTTTCATGCTCGTACTCTTCTACTAGAGAGCCCTAGGTTTACTGACACTCTCTTTCCTTTTTTTGCCGCGAGATGTCTAATTATGAATCAAGCAGTCCCTATATTCAGTAGGAGCACAAATATAACGCTATCACAACTGCCTTCAGGGATGAGAAATTATTAAAAGCCATTTTCTACCACCTGGCAAAAATTGGTGGCAGAAAATGGCAGAAATTGGTCCAAAATAAGTGGCAGAAAATGGCAGAAAATGGCCAAAAGTGGTAGAAAATATAATTCTTTGTATTATTCTAAATCATCTTTTTCTAGTATTTACGATCACTTTCGTTAATTTTTAAGCCTACCTGTATGTAGTTTTGACACGTTGGGATGGGTATTTTGCATCGAATGTGAGATACAACCACTAAATGTAATTGGTGTGTGATCGAGTTTGAATTTTGCCACCGTAATCGATTGGAGTCAGGGATGCTACTTGATCTAAACTTTTTAAAGTCAAAATGACGACAATTGCATTTAAAAAAAAGTTATATCGTGTTCAATAATAATTTTGATAAGTTTGAAAAGAAGTGTAAGTGTTGTGGCTAGGCCTTGGATGCTGCAAGTGGTCTATGGATACAATTACCAATTCAATCAACCATCAAACAGTATAAATATCGATATTTGAGTAACATTTTGCATTTCAGCCAATGCTATATCAATATACTTTGTAGCAAAAGACACTTCAAGAACTTATCCAACCCATATGATCCTTCTTGTCTTTGACATCTTTTAGAATCAATATCGGTCATTCTAAACACCGGCAGCCATTTTTGACCACCTTCCAGCAATTTCTGCCATTTTTGGCCACTTTCTGCCATTTTCTGCCACTTCTGGCAGAAAGTGGCAGAAATTCGATCAATCTCGATTTTTCCCATCTCTGACTGCCTTAGGGACACGGGATATCCAGGACCAATTGCGTTTGTCATAACTAGCAAAATGGGACGGGCAAAGAGTGCAAAATAGAAAAGCCTTATAGATATATTTAAAAAGAATAATATATGTAAATATAAAAGGTGCTAATAAAATTAAAAAGAAGGGAAATTCAAATTTTTTTTCACAGTAGTACAACTTTGAAAAGCGCATTCCAAAAAAGCGAATTTGGACACATAACTTTTTTGAATTGGATCAAGGAATGCTTCCCCCTTGCTTATTTTTCTCTTTTCATAGCAGTAGATTCGCAACATTGATCTAGTAAAACATTGACTTAACTTAAAAACTTGCAATTTTTCTTCCTCAACAAGAGGACACAGTTAGCCTGAAGGAGATAAGGAAGGCAGCTATGTTGCAGTGTTTTGGGCTGCTGAACTCTCTTAGTCCCCCGATTAGCTTGTCTCTTGACTTGAAACTGGCTTGTTTTATTTCTGTTCTCCCTTGTTTCTCAACCAAAACTGAAGTACTTTGGGCTTACACAATTATATATTTGACATCAATTTTTCAAAATTAAATGTCTTTATTTAGCAGCCTTTCATTTCAAACTTTGAAACTAATTCCAACGCAAAAGAAGTTCGGATTGCAACCAAAAGAAACAGTTTGAGGCCAAATTAGCAAAGATAAGTGCAAAAAATGCAAAAAGGTGCAAATAAAAGTGAAGCGTGCAAATGTTTGAAATAGTGCCCTGTATTAGAAGAGTATGACAGTGAGTTCAGCGCACCACTGCGGCAGAATTTTGAACCTTCAATTCCATTCCAAAACACCGAGTTTAAATGCATCCCAGTCCCACACCAAACTCGTTTTTCTTAATGTTATTGCTTTAAAGGTTAGTTTTAAGGTTGAAGTTGCATTTCAGACATCCTTAAACGTAAGTTAATGTTTTAAACACCACTTTATGCGCCACTTTGTCCATTTTCTGGGGAAAAGTGCATAATCCGAATTTGGTGTTGTTGTGATTGCAGGTAATGATGCCTAAAGAGTAACTTCAGCCTTATAACTAACTAATAAGCGATAAACATTTAACAAGATGCGTTTGGTTTGGATCTGGGACGCATTTAAACTCATTGTTTTGGAACGGAATTGAAGGTTCAAAATTTCACCGCAACGGTGCGCTGAACTCACTGTCATACTCTTCTAATACAGGGCACTAGTTTGAAAAAAGTGGTCTTTTGTGACAAAAATTCCTTTTTACACAATTTGCCCGTCACTTTTCATGACATAACATGGTTCCAAAGGGGATGTCAAGTGAAGGAAATTCATGGAAAAATGTCGTCCGGCACCCTGATTTTAGGCATTTTACAGAGGGAGAACGAATATAAACATCACAGTCAACTCGTACCATCTGCCCACTGAATTTGCAATAATCAAGTGATATTTAGTGAGTTGTGTTACAAAAACCAACAACATGATCATGTTTGGTGTTGATTGGTGAACGCACTATCAAACTGCACATACTGATCCAAAATTCTCGCAATAAAGATTATTAAAAAATATATGGAATAAAGGACAGAATTCAATGCATGCGCAATGCGGTTTGGCTAGGCATGTTGTCTTTGATTTTATTCCATGGAATAACGTCAGTTGTTCACGAACGCGTTCACTTGACAAGACCTATTGTAAATGCTTGCCCCATCCTTTCGTTTCTTATGCTGCCACTGAGCCACAGGACACCTTGACAACTCGTGCCAACACCCACGGTGCCAAAATCCATTAATTTAGAAAAATGAACGAGGGGAGCAAAATGGCATCTCGTAGTGAACACAGCAAGACCTGGGCTATTAACGCATGGTAACCACTAATTGTTGCAATGTTCATTTCATGGGATTTATTCATGTTTGAAAAGTTACAATTTCCAGTGGAAGACATACTTCCTCTAATTGTCCCAATAGGGGATGTCAAGTAAAGGAAATTCAAGGAAAAATGTGGTCCGGCACCCTGATTTTGGGCATTTTGGGGAGAGAGAACTAAGACAAACATCACAGTCAACTCCCACCATTCGCCCATTGAATTTTGAGTAATCGAATGCTTTTGAGCGAGTTGTGTTACAAAACCTTACTAAATGAGCATGTTTTGTGTTAATCAGTGAACACATTATCAAATTGGCTCAATACTACAATGCTAATTGCCTAGACAAGCATGTAAAATGGAAAAAATGTCAAAATCCAATGCATGCACAGCGCAGTGTGGCTGGACATGTTGTCTTTGATTTTACTCCATGGAATATCGTCAGTTGTCTATGAACGCGTTCACTTGACCAGTCCTATTCAGCTTCTTTATCAGGCCTGCCATTTGCATCATCTCCCAAGATGTACTTTTAAGTTGCAAATGAAAGAAGTTGACACCAGTTATTTAAGAGGCATATTGCCTGGAAATGTAAATTAAATCCATAATGTTGTGATCACCATAGTTTGACAATGATATAATCTTTACAACATTTCTGGATCAGTCACAATTGTGATTTCGCAGTTTTGACTTTAATGTACCCAAAGCAGCATAACTGGGCGACCTTAGCAATGGAGGAATTATAGTCAAGCTGTTAGATTTTCCATCTGAAGTTCGTGAAGAGTTGAACAATATCTCTGCACCAAGTTGTTGTTCGGACCGGATCATCACATAATTGATGTCAACTTATTTCACTTGCCACTTAAAAGTACATCTGGAAATGTTGCAATTGGCGGGTCTGAAAAATAACCTGAATTGGTACAGTTAGCGGAAATATGTATTCCATTCAAAAATAGCTAATGTTCAAACATCAATAAAGCCCAAAAATGAACATTCAAATGACAAAAAATTCAGGGAGTAAGACAAGGAATGGAACAGGGAAGGGAAATTCTTGACTAAAGGAAAAAAATCGTTTTCAAGGTTTTGTCAAATTGTTATTTTGTTGAATGTAGCTTCTCTCGTTTGCATTTGGATGGAAAAAACGAACAATCCAGGGGAGGGTGTGCAGTTCATTGCATTTTCATGAAAATCAATGCCATCTGAAGGAAACGCTACTGATCAATGATATTCACCAAGCTTTTAGTCATGCTTCAAATAAAACCGAACCGCTTAATAAGATACCATAAATTTGAGAACAAACAATAATGTAATCTTCTTGCGTTCTCTTGGGAGAAATTTGATTTCTTTTTCCAAAATATGTTTTTCTCAATATACCACTTTTCAAATAATATATTTGATAGTTGTTAATTAGTTATCGTCATGTACCATTAGGGCATTGGTTGCTTAGTTTTGACAAAAATTGGAAGATTCAACTTGCAATAGGTAAGTAGCCGCTTTAATTATGTCCGTGAAATTTCAACTCAAAGTGCAACTAACATACCTCATGATTTTAATATTATGAACTTTTGGGCTGATGTGCCATTGAGTATATTTTAAGTGTCATTTTATACTTTTTTGATCAACAGACAACTGACATTTTAGAAACAAATAATGAATTTCTTGATTTACAAATATAAAAAACCGTCTTTCAAAGTCTTGAGTGCATAGTTGATAGTTACTTAACAACATTCTAAACACCATGATTGATTATTGAAGTTGAAATATTGCATCACCTTCGATTGCACTTCTTCATCATCACTATTCAAAACTCTGCTTATTTGATCCACGGTTCCAGAGGCTTCGGCTTTTCCATTGTCATCAGTAATCACTTCATCATTTTTCAAGATTTTGGGGTACACATTCTTTATTCTCCAATAGGGCCAATAAGCGAGAGTGTTTGTAAAATTTTCTATAATAAATGTCAGACGAGTGATTTAAAAACAACACTATTCCGTAATCATGTTTGCAGTTTTACTAGTCATCCCATTCAATGATTGAGTTGAAGCCGATTGATGCTTATTAACTGCACACAGGGGAAGAAGACCTCGATTGGACATTACAAGTCTTTTGTCTTTTGTCTTTTCTCCTTCATCCACAGCTTAAACGACCTTTTTACCCAATGTTTTGAGGCGAACGGTTGGTACGAGGAATTAAAAGTGTTTTGAAGGATTGCGTTGTTTGAAAGGAGCTAATGTGTTTAATCAGCTAGGGTTGCAACCCAATAACTAACCCCAACGATAAAAAAGGAATAAAAAAAGAATTGACTAATCCTGAACAGGGCCAAAACTCAAAAACAAGCCATTGAATGAAGTGTTCTTGAAAAAGTTTGCCAAGAAACAAAGACATGTATTCACATAAATTGCAGCTACCCAAGTTGGAGTAAAATGTTTACAGGTGTCTTTGATAGTTTAACAGTTTCCACCTACCCACTCACAGACCTTCATTGCTAATATATATGTCATAAAGAAGAAGCTCTTACTTGTAGGCATATTGTCGGCAATTGCAACTGTACTCATGGACACAAATTGTATTTGAAGGGCATTGGGGACAACTCACCATTCCTCCCTGATTGCAAACGAACTTGTTCTTTGAAAGTTTGTAGATCGTCACTTCCCCACTTGGCAAGGTTTTGATAATTTCAAACCCATATTCGGACTTTTTCGACCCGCAGCCCTGAATGGCTGTGGGATGGCAGCCGTTAAAGTCACTTTGCGCTTTTGAGAGGCCTATCCCTCTAATTTCTTCAGTGGCAAAAATGGTTTTTCTTGAAAAATACTTATTGATCTTTTTCAACCCCAAGCAAAACGAAACTAGATTGATGTTGGGTTTGAGGACCATCTTGATCGTTCGGTGGTATCTTTCAATGTGTAAGTTGTGGGAGAGGACTTCAAGCGTGGCAAATTTGCTCAAAATTCCTCAGCTCGAAATCTGACATGTGGAAATGTTCCATCCCTTCATGAGTGGGCGGAAACTTACTTTCCAACCACTCATGATTCATGAACGTAGAGCGATGAAGTTCAGTTTCTGACTGTGGTATTTGGTTACCTGGTTACCTTAATTACCAGAGAGAAAATGAAAGGAGTAAGAAAGGGAGAAAATAAATGCCTTTGTTTGCTCAGTCACCTTGCCCTAGGGGACCATAGGCAGACAAGTACAAAATGGCGTGAATGAAGGAACTAGTTCAATGGGTTTTTGGGGGGCTTTTATTTCTTGTCCAGGTAACAAAAGACTAGAAAATTTACTTAATGGTTACACAATGATCCACAAATATGCGCCAATCAACAAAGTATGATCAAAAAAGAGGGAAGAGGAATCCAAAGAAAATCATGAAAAATGCTGCCAAATGACAACCGTTATATACTAAGCAACGTCCCCTTTTTTGCACCCTTGATTTGGTAAAGGGAGATTTTGAGAGTCAATATTTTTTCCTATAGGCAAATCCAACACCTGTGAATTTAGTCACATGCAGAGTGCTACACTGATGCTCGCCACCAACTCAACACCAAGGAAGAAGCAAGCATTGTGAGGTTTAGGTTCAGAAATTCATGCCCAACAAAAAGCAAGTTGTCAAAACGCACAAATTGGTCGCACTGTCAGCGGCAAATGGAAAATTACATCAGTTAGAATACTAACTTATAACCCTCATTCAAGGGC
Source organism: Tigriopus californicus (assembly GCF_007210705.1). Taxonomy (NCBI): domain Eukaryota; kingdom Metazoa; phylum Arthropoda; class Copepoda; order Harpacticoida; family Harpacticidae; genus Tigriopus; species Tigriopus californicus. Next base: position 7,242,927 of record NC_081449.1, on the reverse strand, counting down.
CCACAAAGGGATTTCGTTCTCGTAATTTCAAAAGTAGCAAAATAACTGAAAGAATAACTTTTCAGCTATAGAATTATACCAAAGGGTCTATGGGAAAAGAATAATATTTGACATTCATGTACATAGACAAGCAATCCGACAGACACTTCAACGGAATGTCCGAACCATAATTGGCACGATAAGTGGCCTCCTCGCTGCCTGCCGTCTCAACTAAATCCCGCCCATCCAGCAACAAGCCCGACACCGCCACTCCTTCAGGTCGATCCATGGTGAAGATCGTAGAACGATCCTAAATAATTTGAATGTCACTTGGTGTTGGTGGGTTGGTGAGGCAATGTAGCTCGAAGGTCTAAATAACTGAGTTTTACTGAATCCAGATAATAAGGGTAGGGTTCCTTTTAAAGCCAGTCTTTTTTTTAAACAACGTGAAATCATGGGCTAAACTTGCTATTACCAACACTCAATAGCTTCAACTTGTGGCCACTGGATCTTTTATCAGAGTCCAATTTTGCCCTTTTTCAGTTTTAGCAAAGTCCTTGGCCAGAAATTTGTCCACAGAATACGCATCTGCTGCGATGACATGGCCTCCAGCCAAGATTGATGTCATAAATCCGTACGTGCCGTAACTGAAAAGGGGATTAGGAATATCAGAACACATGAAAAGCTTTTCTGCAGAAAGTAAACCATAATACCTGTAAATGGAATGGTTGCAATGGGACAGCAAGGCAAAATCAAAATGGACGGGATCAATTTTACCTGTGTCCATTTTTGAAGAGAAATAGACGTCTGAAAATTTTGAAAATTTGGCCTCAACCCACTTTTGATCATCTGTGGCTGATACAAACACGACGGACGATCCAAACTTATCTCTGAACATGTCCAAGGCTTTATAGAAATAGTTTTCAGTTACAGCCGTCCCATTATGGGTCTTGAGATAACGTGGATAATCTGTTCTTCTCACATGAAGACCCACAAATATGGCTTGATTTAACTTCGGTCGGTTCTTAAGGAAGTCTTCCTTCACACCTTGGAGACCTTTTTGTACATAATGGACAATTTTAAGGTCAAATCTAAAGTCGTTTTGTTTCAGATCGTCAATAACAGGTTTGATATATCGCTTCCGTAACCAATAAATTGGCAGGGAGAGGGTTAAATGATTCCATTTCTGTTGAAGAATTCCTGCAGATACTTGTTCAGAAGTCACATACCGTAGATCCTTGTCACTGCAGCCCATTTCTTTGAAAGATGGTATGCTCAAATTTGGAAACATAACTTGTAACTTCGCCTTCATTATGTCATTTAGTACTGGCTTGATTCCGAAGCCTTTATTGTCCATAATCACCCCGTATAACGAGGCGTACTCCATGACAAGGTTGGCCCATCGACCTCCCATTCGAAGTGTCAAGATATGGGAACACTTCGGGTAAGGTGCTCCAACTCCGCTTTGTTCGGTTGAATATCCCAGTTTAGGGCTTGGGGCTAATCGACGTTGGGTTGGATACTGACTTGATCTATCTTGTACTACAAAGCACAGTTGAGTTAGCATAAGAACCCCAAGAACGATTAGAATGGAGAAACTTATTCGACGAATCGTAACCGACATTTTTTTTGCTAAAGTCTCAAGCATGGACCTTATAAACGTCATGGAATATGATTGGTTAAGAATCAGTTGTCCTGCAAATATAAGAAAATCGTTTAAAGATGTAGAAATCTGGTAATAGTGCGACCATGTAATACACAGGATCATGGGGTTCGATCCCAAGGCTCTCTCCCAACCCTAATACCGGCAATTCTTTTAGATAAAAATACAAATTTTCTCAATGGAAGTCATCAAGAATTAAGGTACTTGAAAAGTCAATGATCTATTTTTGAGGTCACTCACACTTTTGTTCGGTCGCTGCTCATGATGCTCTGAAGAAGGATCTTTGGTGATTTCTTCATGGGAGGAAGGTATTCAATTTCTTCTCCAAGAAATTTAGCAAGCAATGACATAGAGAAATAGGCACCGAAAAAAATAACTAGTACATGAAAACACTGCTATGGGTATAGTGCCTCTAGAAGAGACTGAAAAGAAAATATCCAGAAAATAGTAGGAAGCATCAAACTATACAGATGTGACATGAAGAAAGAAGGAAACATAACACAAGGCTTCATTGCATTGAAATAAGAAATGTGGGAAGACAGATGTTCACCTCAACAGAGCCGAAACAATCGAGACATGCACCTTCAAAAATTATGACTAAGTATTTTAATCATTCATTGAGAGACTGTTCAATCATGAAGTGTTCAATCATGAAGCGTATTCATCCTCGTTCTTTTAAGTACCTGATTTTCAGGGCCAATATTCGGACGAGCTTTTAAATTGGTCTTTTTTGGTTACCTCTGATCAGGCAAACAACTTCATTTGAAAAGCACCGCAAATATCAAAATTACAAGTGTCCTCTATCAGTTACTTACAAAGTTACAGTTACTGTTTTCTGGGTTTTTAATAAAAAAGAAATCTGATTTACTGAAGAGGGATCCAAAAAGCATCATTAAAAGTAACAGAATGCATATCATAAGCCATTCGGGCAGAACATTTTCTTTTAATCTATCCCAATACGAGAGCTCTCTCATTCCTGTGATGTTCCTAGTGAAATATCTTTGGACTTGTTCGACCTTTTGCAAACCTGCTGAACTCATTGGAGCCCAAATGGGTGAGGCATATTCAAGATGTGGCTGGACAATCGACTTGTACAGAGTTAGCATTGTGATGCTATCTCTGGACCTAAACGTGCAATATTTCCAACCACACATTTGAAAAGCTTTACCCATCTTCAACTGGATATGCTCATCAAACTTTCCATTATTTTGGACAATTGCACCTAAATCCTAAACTGTCAGAATTGAAATCAGGTCTAGCTCTTCTTATCTTTCTACAATTAGAGGCCAGGGTTGGTTCGGCCAGACCTCCTGAACCACCTTACCTCTTAAATCAACCAGAGCTTGCTTTCGGGAAGTCCTGTGATCAATCAAATCTCGTCATCGTCGGAAGACGATGAAGGTTTCACTGAATTTTACTAGACGCTACAACAAGGAATTTAATCATCCTCGGTAAAATTACAATGAAACATTATGATTCGTCTAATTGTTACCACCGGACCTTTGTAGAATATGTGTTCTATAAACGAATTTCAATATCAAATTGAACTCCGTTATCTGTTTGGGAATAGCAGCAAGAAGAAGCTGCAGTTGAGCTACTTTAAATTATAATACTAGGCCTCAGAAGAGAATTAATTGCATATCATAACATCTGAATCAATTACAAGTGTCTCTCAATGGCAAGAACTGCAAACAAAACATTGTCAATATCTTGCAAATAAAAAAAACTCTATAGCTAACCTAGTAAATGCAGTTGTGTGCCTAAATTTTGTAACAGCTAAAAATGCTGGAAAGAGAGATAAAAAATGACCTGTTTGCAAATTGTGAAAAATCTGTTTTCATTATAACAAGTTTGTATTTAACACCTTTTTGTGCATTTTCACAACCTTTTCCCCATTTTTCTCTACTTAAAAAAAGTTATTCTGACAAAAAAGACAACAGTTTTGTTCGAGTTCTAGTTATTACATTGGTCTAACATGTAACAAAATACGAGTTGAATCATTCCAAAATGTAGTTTCACTAAAGGAAGAGCGATTTCAATTTCAATTTATTACATATTTGCTAAACCCAACGATACTTTCCTCAAGATACGTACATACTTCTTTCCCTCAATCGCCGTTTCTGCATTCAAGAGGTTCAGAGGATAACCAAGCTATTCATAGGTGTCACTGTAATTAATATAATGGTCAATTTTGATTGGAAAAACGATGTTGGATGTTGCAGAAGATTTCTGGTTTGTTTGATTATTTCGGCTCATTTCTAGAAAAGCACCGGGAGTATCGTCCAATGGAAAGGGAAAAAATGAAGAAAAACATTGACATTATACCGATCAGAAAGTATTGATCAGTTCGTTATATGTAAGATGTTTACTAGGTAGCTGAAAAGAGAGATGCTCTACCAGTCTTAAATGAAAAAATAGAGTGCTAACTTCGATTAAGACCAAGTGTGTGGAATTATCTCCTCTACGATCAACGGTGCCAATAAGAGTAAATGTCTTCTATTGGATGTTGTATGGTTTGGGACTCGATTCCATTCATTGAACTAGATCATTTGGCGTCTTGCCAGATCGTTTATTGTTATCCCCATGCTTCCTTCTTCGCGCCTTTTACTCCTTGAGTCGGGGCCACCAAAGAGTTTCGGCCCAAGGTTCGTCTCGGGAGCAACCAACCCGGGGTTCGCTGCGTCATTTACCGTTGGTCCTATCGACGAGAAAGTCTTTGCCACCGCCTGAGTCTGAGGCGGCAAAATTTCGGTGACGGCTATTTTCGACTCCGAAAATTCATGTTACGCTACTTCTTCCCCTCAGTTGCCGTCTCTACATTCAAGAGGTGCATCTAGTTCAAAAGATAGCAAGTCTAAACATACTAATTATACTTACCGTTATTGTGAATGAAACCAAAATACAAACTCATACCACGCTCACTTTACGTTGTGAGAGAAAACATCCATCAGTTTCATTTTTCGTCAAACAACGACAGAAACTCAATTCCCTTATTAAAAGTGATCCATCCGACTTTGTTCCACGTGAGTGGAACTACAATTCTAATCAGAGATGGCCGTTCCAGAAAGTTGGCCTGAATCTCAAATGAGGTGAACCGATTTTGCCACCACCAACATCTGTTCTCAAACAAAAGTTGGCAACAGCTTTTATACCGTGTTCGGACTCGGTTGGAGCTCCACATCAGATGCCATGGCTGCCTTTGAACTCAGACCTTGTTTGGTCCTTTAGCTAGGTGTTAGGGGTACGTACACCTTGCCTTAAGTTTTGACACCAGACGTTCGCTCCCAACGCAGAACTCTATTCATCCGCAAAGATCCGGAGACAAGATGCTTCTGAATGTGGATCTGGCAAATTTGCCCACAAAGTTTTTGACAACTCGGAAAATGGAGTTTCATCGCCACTCTGAGATGATCCTGTCCCTGGTGCAAGATTGGTTAGTGGGGGGAAAGCACACCGACGTGTCTGTGGCCGTTATTGAAGATGGAACGATTTATAGCATAAGGTAATAATGAACGACAAAGGATCGAGTTCTATGGTATACATTGTACAGAGCGCAGTTTAACTGCTTTGGCGGGTACAGTATTTGATTGGTCAACCCAAACTAAAACTTGAGTTGAGGCTCAACAAAAGAAGATTGAATGACCTTTGAACCCTCCTTTGAGATTTCTGAATGCGGGCGACTGTTTGGACTGAATTATGTCTAAATCGGATTGGAGGGGGTTCTTCAAACACACTTGGAGTGTCCGAGTAAGAGCTCTTGAAAGCTAATGGAACTTGACATGTGCAGGATAGATAAGATTGGGGGATCAAGATTTCGGAATCAACCGTTTATAGTCCCTCAAAGGTGCCTATAAAGCGGGGTTTTGCAAGTTCCAGAAGTTTGACCTCAAACGAATCGAAATCTATGGATTTTGAGCCTGGTACTCCTTCCCACTTAAAAGCAAGTCACATTAAAGAATGTGTTTTATGGATTGATTTCTATACGTTGATTCTGTGTTTCAGATGTCATCGGGTAGTCCTGGCTAATGCTAGTCCTTTCCTGGCTTGTCTTCTTGGAGGATCAACATGGCCGTCACGTTATCTTCAAGATGACATTTCTCTTTTGCTTTCTGACGTTTCCAATCAAAACCTGGAACTCCTGATATCCTATTTGTACACAGGAATGGCAACTTTCGACTCTCGCCAGGCCAGATCATCGTTTCTCGAGGTCTTGACATCCTTAGGTGTCAAGACACCACCATATCTGGGAGCGGATGAGAGTTTGGCTGGTTCCGTGGAACTTGATCATGATATCTTGGCGGAGACTGTTGATATTCTGAATGCCACCCTAACCTCAACCACCAACAAAGCGAGCACGCTTCAAGATTTAACGGAGATGACAAATCTTGTCCCTCCCTCTCCTGCCCTCGTTTGTGGTTCATGGCCTCAGAATAATTCATCATTAGCTGTAACAGACAACAAGCAGCCCCATCAGACCAGGGTATTAGGGAAGGACTTTTCGGCAGAGAATTCTGACCACGTACTGGAGGACGAAGAGCCAGGGCTCAAGGGTCCCCCCAAAGCCGCGACTTCGTTTGGTAATGAAGAACATGGATCTTCGATGAAAGATTTAGAACTTTCCACTGTGGATCAGTCAGCCATTTTGTACGCGTTTCCGACCCTAGGCCAGCCAATCGAAGAGCAAAAAGGCGAGAACCCATTTGAAGTCCGCCACCGTTATGTTCATAATCATACTCATCCTCATCGCGATTCCAAAAACTCGATGTCGGACGAGGTCGATTTGGAGAGGGAACAAGCGTCTCCGATTTCGTTGACTTCTTCATGTTCATCTTCGAAAGAGAATAATGATGCTGATTTGCATTTCATTATGGACGACATTCAAGTGGAGCGATTGAAAAATTCAAAGTTGGAACAACATTCATCCGCAAGTCTTTTCCCCCTTTCCGAGAAGGAGCTTTCCAATTCAAATGGGGTTGATCAAGATGAAGACGAAGAAACTGGGGCACTAACCACCTCAGCCAACGGTTACACAAAAGCAAGGAGCAAGCGCCGGTTCCAATGCAACCAGTGCGGCAAGTATTTCCCTTCCAAACATTATCTCGGTTTCCACGAAACTAGTGTTCATTCTCGAATTAAATCTCACCCATGTCAAGAGTGCGATAAAGTGTTCACGGGTGACTATTATCTGCGTCAACACGTGCGTCGCATGCACTCAGAAAGTCGGCCTTTTGCGTGTCACAATTGCTCTTCCAGCTTCAGTGTGAGATACGACCTCGTCGTCCATATGAGGACGCACGAGGCTGTAAAACAATTCAAATGTGATTATTGCGCCAAGACCTACGCTACGCATAGAGCGCTCAAGGAGCATGCTCGCACCCACACGGGTGAGAAGCCGTTTGAATGCAAGGAATGTGGCAAGAAGTTTGCCCTCCCCAAGACACTCCGAGTCCACTACCGTCAACATTCTGGGGAACGTCCCTATCTGTGCTCCCATTGTGGAATGACTTTTGTGCAGAACTCAACGCTCAGAAACCATTTGCGACACCATCATCAGACAACCAAGAATTCCCGAGACCACGGGGATGGTACATGCAGTGCTACGACGACGAGTCGAGAGGCCGTCGGCAAACCGACAGGAACTTGAAACAAAGATTTCAATCCTCCTCCCCCAAAGACCACGTGACAAAATGGAGGATAATCTTTTCCCATTTCCTTCAACTCCAGAGCTCCTCCAATGAGAAGCAAGCAACACTCTATCGTCTCCTTAAAGCTGGAAATGGCTGTTTGCGAAAAGTACTCTGGGAGGGCCAAGAGGGTGATGGTGAGGTTGGGGGAGGGAGAAGAGAAAGAGAAAAGCAACAAGAAAACAAGAAAGAGAATCAAATGATCGCACCATAATTCTTCCTTGTCAGATTTATTAAACTGCAAATCCCAACAAAAGGAGGCAGGGAGCGAAAAAACTTGAAACGGTCTTGTGCTTTGTGAGCTCTCCAACATTCCTACTCCTTTTTTTATGGAACAAGAGCGGTACTTACAGCCTTTGGGGCACGTTGTACCGCGTAGTTTGGAACAATGAGTGTTGAGATGCCAAGAAAGAAGAGGAGGCAAGGAAAGAGAGGACCAGAGGAAGAGGAAGAAATTCCATCTCACCAGTTTGTAAATGGCTATGTAAGGATCTCAATTGATTGTTCCGTCTCTTTTCCGCCTTTGGAGGCATTGCTCTCGCTCTCTGCCGCCTTCTTCAATGGTGAGCCTGGGGAATCGAGAGGACCCAAGAGCTTTGAGTGGAAAAGCCAATTGCTAGTGTTAACAGTCAGCCAAATTACAGAAAATTGTGATGACGACAAAAGTTCAAAATAGTTCTATGTAGAAAAAATTGGCGCTCAATTCATCAGAGCTTCTATCCTAGTTGTTTTATTCTACTGAATTCCCGATCATGCGATTGGAGCTACAGCCATCTGGCCTTGAGGGCCTTTTGAATACTCCCACTAGAGTCAGTATGGAGCACCATTTAATCATTTGAATATGTCGCTCGTCCAAGATTTGGAGACGGTGGATCTTGTCTACTCTCAAGTGTCTCTTGTGATCCTCTCTTATTAGATCTGAGATACCCCAAAGACCTCTTTGAGGGGACACTATCATGACCATCAAGGCAGAGGGCCAAATTCCCCAACTTCGGTGGTGATCCATGGCGTAAGACGCATGACAAGAATAGTTTGTCTTTTGACCAGATCAACTTGGTCCGTATGCGTTTTCCTCCCTCTCTCTTTGGGCACTTGGTTGTGGCATTGTTCCATAGCAAGTTTCGAATTCCAATTCGACCGAGAGAACATGGACGGAATCTAATAGACAAGACTTGCGAGATACAAACACCTACATTTTGATGCCAGTGAAAGACAAGAAAAATCCAGAAGTCCAGGCGATCTTGTAGTTTGACATTTGAATATGCCACCAACCACCGAGCGAGCCTCAACTTTTATCAAACTTTGTCGCCATCTCTCCCCCTCTCTCTCTCTTCTCTCTCTCTCTCTCTCTATCTCTTCCATTCGCTCGCCCCTCCAATATTGGTGATGGTTTGGTTGGGTCTTGTCTGTCCCTCGTCATCGAAGTTCCTTTGTCGTGGTGATGAATTGGAGATTTCAGACGACAGACCTTTTTTCGAAAAGAGGAACCTGAAAAATCCATTTACCTATTTAGGGCATCACTCCTTTCGGCTTTTGCTTTTGCCTTGTCAAATGTTACGAACATGTGAGTTCGAGCGACCCCAACCGAAATTATATCAAGTACCGTACTACAACTCTCTCCTGTTCACACAATCGAAATGAGGATGATGCGCTTCTTGTCGGCTTTGGGGCAGGAGAGCTGATGAGGTCCACAGGGAACACCGTGGAAAGCGGTTCCAAGTCACGTTCTGACGAATGCTCCGGAGAAAAGAAGAGAGCTTGGCGTACGTTCACTCGTTATATGAGAAAAAAGACATCCACTCATCTAGCCCATAACTTCTCAGCTTTGAGTGCAGGAAAATTAGCCACATGGGTAAGGAAACTGAATCCCTTGTCAGGTCCGACTCAATGCCTACCCACACTGGTACCTCGACAGACATTCAATGGTGCCGATGCCAGGGGTGTGTCGTTACTGGATCATGATTTGTTAAAAATTGCCATTCGCCAACCATAAATTTGATCATGAAGAATCAATGGTATTTTTAATTGGGGTGGACATCCTTCTGAAAGCGTATCTTGGCATTAATGTTTTATGAAACGTTGCCTGAATGATCTCTTGGTTTTAGACCCGTTTCTAGTTGAGTGATAAACCCTCTCATGTCAATATTTGCCTTGCTCCTTTTTCCAATACGAGCTAAGTCCGTTTATCCATTGAGAAGATTAATCAATGACACAACCTCTAGGCTTGCCAATGCTGAGCTCGAACTTTTGCATAATGTTTGAAAGGTAGATCATGTTGCATTGCAGAGTAGGAACAAAATATCTCAAAAGGAAATGTCGCGCATCAGAATGGCTTTGCCGTTCTCGGTACCACTTACATATCTGAAGTTGCAAACTCGAAAGAAGAAAATGTATTCATTGAAAAGGACGACGGAAACTAGAAGGGTTAGGGAACACCACCAAGGGAAGAACGTAGTATGAATGAAAATCCATCTTACTCTCCTTTAGTTGTACCTTATTTCAGTTTTCAGAGAGCCAAGATGTAAAGGAAGATATTCTTTATGCAAGAATTTCAGTGCGTACCAGGGGACTCTCTTGCACAACAGTTTGTCGCTTAGCCATAAACCACGATATGAATATCAACGTGGCCATTTCCTATGACAACTGATCCTTTCGCATCACATTCACTCGCATAGCACCATTTTCTTTTGGGTTGACAGACGAAATGGATCGCTCGATCATTAAGCAGTGAAAGTGTAGAGTTGGATTTCTTTTCATGATGGTTCAAATACCTAAATCCCCCTAAAATAGGAAACTTTCCCCACTTCAACAGAGCATTGAATAAATATTGACGTAAGTAATTGCATGTTGTGAGTATTTGCACAATTACTACAGTAGGAGTGTTCGGAATCGTGAAGATGCTGACCAAACAGATGAGTCTGAATAGGGAGATACTCGTATTGGAGTGAAGTTCTACTACACGTATCGGCCAAGCCATTGCTTGGGTCAAAATATATGTTGGCACACTTAAGGGTACTTTTTGAAATCATGATGTTAGGAAGATTAAGAATGTATGAACAGCCAGTTAGTTTGTTGATGAAAAGGGAAATATTATCTACGTTATGACACAATTTCTTAAAAGACAGTTTTAGACATTTTTTGTTGTGGTTTTCACTTGGCCATCTTACTTTCAAATCTAAAATATATCGATCGATTAGTGTTTAGCATTTGAGATTGTCTATCACCTCGTAACATTTCAAATTTTTTTTAAACTATATGACTCAAGAACTAATCAAACAGTAAGTTTCAAATTTCAGAGCAGGATGCCCAAGCGACAGAAGTATGTACCAGTAAAAAATCTACCTTTCTTTATTTTTTTTCCCAACGTATATTACGTATACATTCATAAGAAAATTTTCTCCCTTCTTTCTATGTACTGGATCCCCTTAGCATCTTGGCAGGCTGATTTCAAAAAGTATTCATAAACGTGCAAGCATTTATTTTTACCCAAGTAATGGGTTTGAGGAGACGAGTCCGCCTATGAATGAATGAGAGAAGATAGGAAAATCCCGACCTTGAGGGAACAGCCTTTCTTACGTTGCCTAGAGCGAAACATAATCGAATTGTCCAAAATGGCATGAATCTCATGAGTTAATTTTTTTTCTCCTTTAAGGTAAGATTTGCCGCAGTTTTTGGCCATGTTCTATTCTCCAAATGGATGAAACAAATCGCTTAGATTCGGCTTTGTTACGGTTCGCTGCCACTTGCTTGCCGAAAATTGCCAACCCTAGATTATTCTGTCCCTTTGACAAATTTCTCTGGATTGAATCTTGGACGGATGCCATGATGAACCACTGAATGGGGTTTATGTCATCCTGATCCCCCAGTCTTTTTATTGTCTGCCTTGACTTCACTGAGGCTTTGGAGCTAGAAGAGCGAACAGAGCGAATGACGAATTGTTTCCACTTCTTATTCTAAACGAGTAGAACATTGGAGCAATTTTACATTTTGGTCCTTTGGGTCGTCCTCGCTCTTGATACTCGAAGGAGTAAGTTAAAAAAAGGAAACTGGCCAAACTTGTGCCGGAATTTGCCCAAAAGCTTTCACATCAGGCACCAGTTAGTTCCTTGTTCCATGGGTCATGTCATGATACAAATCCTCACTATTCTATAGCTGAAGTAGAAAGTACGCACTAAAAGCTTGTGTAGGATCTGAACGATCTGGACCATTCGGGATGTGTTGCTCTGCCGCCTATACGAGACCATTAGAGTACCGGCTGTTCCAAACGAGGCTAGGCATTTTTCATCACTTTCCACGACCCGGTACATTCATCCTATACATAACATACCATCATAGCACACTCCAAAAGGGGGTCTTGTGTTGTGCATCATGTACTACTACAACTTCTAATCTGTTCACACATGTCGGTCGGTTTTGAAGAGGGCTCGAGATATCGCAAAGTAAGATCAAATAACATGACTCTCTTTAGGACGGCAAAGACGCACTCGTGCTTTTCTGGCTAAGCTCGTCCACATGATTCTTATTGATAAGTCTGTGCGTGTGGTTTAGTGTAACCAAACACATATAGAATTGGGACGGGGTAAAAATATGCTAAAATAGATTGTCGATAAAATTGTCGTTAAACTACTGACTTTTTGTCTTTTTATATTGTTACAAGAGTTAAAGCAAGAAAAATGTACTCAGAACTACTCAAGACTGTCTTTAAAGGCCCGATAACATTATTCACAACTCAAACCTGCCATCTTAAGGTTGGGCGGCTGATGTTTTGAGCAATGGCCCGGGTAGGAATTGGCCCTGATAAACACTTTCAATGCCATGTTTAGAGCTGTACAAACACATGTAGGGTAAATATATAAATAGATTCAGTCATGTGTAATGCAGGGCATCATTTTCTCTTTTTGAATTACATAATTAAAAGTCAAAGGTCAACGAATCTTTCGTGATGTTAATAAGTTCAATAAGGCTATATATGTTGGTAATGTTGTTGGCCTCAATCTTTACGCTCTCATCGTTCCCCCTCACTTTTCGCCGAAGAGTTTTAAGAGGTTGTGTTGTTTCTTATTTCACAAGAGCCGGTGAAGATCAGCGTATGCTCACGAGTGTACACACCAACTGGTTGCCAGAAATCATGAGAGAGTTTTCAATTTCGCGTCAATGGCATTCAAGATATCCTGCCCCGTGGACCATGGGACGATATCGGCCTTCATCTCTGACTGTTTGTCTTCCAGGAACTGAACCAAAGGATGCCCTGCCCGTGGGAATACAATGTCACCCGCTCTAAGCCTTAAGGCAGGGCATACGTCGTTCCGATTGTCTCCGCAATATCCGACGAAATCCACTTTCCGTCCACTATTCTTCTCTAGTTTTTCCACGTATTCAAATAATGCCTGTCCTTTACAAAGATTTCTAAAGCTTAGTGGGCAATGATCTTGAATTTGCCATGGTGACACGACAAGTTGGCCTTGAGGGTTAATCTTTGCTGGATTGACCACAATTTCATCAATTAGGTGAGCAACACCGAGGCTTTTCAACGAATGTTCCAATACCACCGAATTATTGTCAGTTACAATCATGATTTTGAAGCCCAGTCGTGATCTCACTTCCTCTATAAGCGGGATCATTCCTGGGGACATGTACTTGAAATCTACTTGGTTTAAGATATCCTGAATGGTTTTGCCCTTTTTGAAGACTAGGCTGAAGACGTCGTTTTGATAGTCAACAATGTCCTTCATGTACATGGATGGTTTGGGTAGATCCCCAGGCTCTGTGAACTTGGCACACCATCGGAGAATTGTCTCTTCCGGGACATTGGTGATCAGGGTATCGTCAAAGTCGAAAGCTAACACGCCTTGAACTTGCTTCATCCTTCACAAGCACTGCTTCAGAACTAAGATATGAGTGCTGAAATGATGCTTTGAACGCTATCTCCACAGTGAGGAGCTCAATGAACGATGATTACTGTGAACGTTAGACTATTCCTTCTGGATGTATGTGCATGTAGATGTAGAGAGTGGATTCGGCAAGCAGCTGATTCGAGGAAAGAGCACCAACAGATAAAGCCGTTGTGGGCGCTCTGTCTTACTCGCTATGGAAAGACCGGTTGCTTAACATTAATTGCCCTTGACATTTCTCTTGAGGCTCTTCATTCATATGACGTGTGAAGTAGATTTGTGGTCATTGGCTGATCCGCCAGATCACAAGAGGACGAGAAAATTGCTCATGTGTTGTCTAGAGGGTAATGACTGCTTTCCCCACACTTGTTTCTACTGTAAGAAATATGAAAAGGTTCTTTTCAGCTCAAAATAGTTTTCCCTCAATAATTCTTCGATTAAATCTTAAAGTCAACGGTGGCTCCAGACATGCGTCATGTCGTCATAATGAAGAAGAATCTGAATTTACAAGGCTTTGCACAGAGGGATTATTTTTCAAGCCGAATACACATTCGTAGGTGACAAATGCCCTCATATATATCTGTAAATCTACTAATAGTCAAATAACACATCTGTTGTAATAAAAATATTAATTTGCAAGATTAATTGCCGTTTTGAAGAATAGGTCTACAGTCAAGCAGTCTAAGAGTCAGTGCGAATAAGGTGAAAAGCTTCACCCAAAATGTCGTTGGTTCAAATCCCGGTTCCGGAAGTGAATATCTTCAGTCTCAATGCTATTTCTAGACCCTTATATATCAGGGTCCCCGTCCATTTTTGTGACTTGAATAAAAATATTTTTTGTCGCCAAAAAACAGTTTCTACGTATTTGCCCTTTTTGCATATTTGTTCTAAAAATGTTGTTTTAGTTGAAATCAGAACTTTCTTGGCGTTAGCATTGCTTTCAAAGTTTGAAATCAAACGCTGCCGCCAAAATAAAGACATGTAAAGCTGAATTTTGAACAATTAACATTAATTATTAAGTTCTGCAGACCAAACGTACTTCATCCCATTATTATTATGAGCAGCATACCATGGTTGAGAAATAAGTAGAAACAGAATTGAAAAGAGCCAGTTTCAAGTCCAAAGAGACAAACAAAGGAGGGCGCAAAGATAGTTAAGCAGCCCCAAAACACGCACCATAGCTAATTTCCTTACTTCCTCAAGGCTAACTAACTTCTTTATTTTAGGGAAGGAAAAAAGCACTCTTTGGCCTCACTCAAAAAAATGTGTCCAAAATTGAGGTTTTCAAGAAGGCGCCTTTCAAATTTGTACTAGTTTGAAAACTAGATTTGAAATGCCTTCTTTATATTTTATTTACACCTTCTGTTACACTTTCGGCCACTTTGCACTTTTAGGCTTATTTTTTTGCACCTTTTCTCTCTAAATTGCTTTGCTATTTTGCACATTTTTTCCTCTCTACTTGTGGTCCAACGAATCTTTTGATTTTACGCTGAAGTGGTATTCAAAGTTCATCCTCCCCTTTTACTTCCTTATCAAAGGCATTCTCACCTAGAGGGCTATTCTATTCTCTATTCTCACCCAAAGTCGAATTTTATTTGGTCCAGTAGAAGAATTTTTCAAGGTAAGAGTGTCCAGTCAAAACTTTGATAGTTCTTCTATATCGAAAGACCTTCAGCTCATAAATGGACTTTAATTGAACGTACATTGTCTCATTTCCAACGAGACTGCACAGAGGTCAATTTTTTGGGAACAAGTTAATGATTTCCACGATAGTATCTTGGCTTCGGCGAAGGATCTTAGAACATGAGCTAACCATAGTTGGTTTTAATTTTGTATGATTTCAAGGCTGTTAACTTAGTGTCGTCAGCATAAGAAGAGAGACTGGCAATAATATCAAGCTTTTGAAGTGGGGCAACAAATGTTATAAAAATGAGGAGCCCTAAGATGGAGCCTTGGGGAACACCTGACTAGACATCAAATATGTCACTAAGTGACCCTTCACCCTTTACTATTCGACAGGATGCCGTGATGGGTGTTACACAGGGCCCCATATTAGGTCGTGAGACCTTGACCTGGATCCCTACATTAAGGAGTCTGTTAACTAAAAGCCCAGGATCTACCTTGGTTCCTTGGCAAATTCTTGGCAAAATCGAGCAAGACAATATCGACTGGCTCAGTCACGACTCTCTGGTCCCTCAACGACCTGCTCTATGTGCTCAATCAATTGGGTAACAGTGGTAAAATGTGCTCAGAACCCGTCCTAGCTACGAGGAAGAACTTCGTGATCTTAAAGAAATTCAACAAATTTGCAAACTTGCTAAACGCATGGAGCCCTGAATGCCTTTACCTTCATCATCTATTAGTGGAGAGTCTAAGGGCGTCGACCCAAAGGTCATTGAGTGGAATTTCATCCCATACAATGCCATATTACTCTTGGCAAGCCCAGAGTAGAATTGGTCACGGACTTCTAGAGATATGGACTGCGAACGGAAGCCAAGAACCGTTCCCTTTATTCCAAATGAACTCTTCATACGACCACAAGATCTGGCTGAATAGTTGATCTTAGCCAAGTTTGAGCCCAAAGCTATGCTTAGGGAATTCAGGAGATAGGGTCAAAGTTATGTAGTAAACACTTTAAAAACACTAAAATTTCGGCTTGCTTTTGGTCAACTACATAAGCTCTTGACACCATATCTTTGAAACGAATTACTTTACAATGAAATAATTTAAACATAACCTGCCATTAATTGAGGAGATCTACGTTTCTTAGTTCTCTACTTTTTTCGAAAAGTGGCTCAGAGTCGTTGCTAAGACGAAACTTCGAAGAGTGTAAGAATTCCCGATCTCCCCAAGGAATAGCTTGAACGCGGAAAGCCGCTGGTTATTCATTATGTAGAGAAAATAATGTTCATATTTTTGTATCATGAAAATATAGATCAGTTAGTAACTAAAACTAAAACGATACAGTCCACGAAGCTAGAGGGATTAAACTCCCCACCAGTCGTTATGACCAAGAGCAGGCCAATTTGGCGGGAAGCTCGTTCGCAGTCTATATCTCTAGAGGTCCGCAATTTCTACTCTAAACTAATTTTGTATCCAAACTTGAACAAGTTTTTGACCAAAGTACCAGATCATCCCGAAATTTAAGGGCTAGCCAGATTCGCCAACTCTGTTTCGGAGGTAGATTAGATATTATATGAACGTAGTTAAATATGATTATAAATTTTCCATCTTCAACTGCTGGAGATTGTATCCACTTTTGCGGTGAGAAAGACCCCAAGAATGCAATTGACGGTTTATTTCAAATGATGATAGAGGTTTTGGTAAATGCTTCAGTTTTTTAAATGCAAAATGATCGCTCAATGATTCATGCATGCGTTTGGATCTCTTCTGGATCCTCGTCTTGGACTAAAGAAGAAATAAAAGTACATAAATGGAACTTTAAGCATGTCTTGTCAAACTTACAATTCATATACACAGGGCTGTCATAGCTTTCTGTCGTCCGTGTCTTTTTTTGGTTCCCTTTTGAAAATTGTCTCAAAGGCATGATATTATGTTGCTTGACAATCATCAGTCCGGCTATTGCTCCGCCCACTGCAATCAAACAGCCGATTACGATACCAGCGATAGCTCCACCCCCGAGGCCTTCTGAAATGTAAGAGTTCACTTTGTACAATCGCGCTTTAAAACTTGATAAATCAAGTAAAGATATTGTGTCGTACTCTCTGAAGGATCCGGATCACTATCTTCTTTTGATGTGGTTGGTGCATGGGTGGTACTAGTTGACGATTTTTTAGTTGTGGTTGTCGTTTCTGAAGGTTTGGTTGAGATTTCGTCTGGTTTTGGAGTTGTCGGGCCTTGAACTTTAATTATGAAATATTAATACATTCATTTTGTTGCGTTGGACTATATATAATAGGACCTAGTCAGTGAATATTCAACTTACTCTTGTCTCTTTTGCAAACATATCCGAGCTCGTAGGTGTTGCAATTGAAGTCATTCCATTGGCCGTTGTCGTGGAACATCATTGCACATTCCTCACTGACGTCATTGGGTTCATCCGGAGCCCAATTGGTGTAAACGAAGGCGGAATTGTCGGACCACTTCCAATCTGAATTGATCAAATTCGACAAAGGAGGCTCTTTGACTCTTCGTTACCCTCTAATGAATGATAATTGATACCTCCGTCTCCTACGTCAACCAAGCCGATCCAAATGTCACGTTTGAGATCCTGAACGAATTTTTGAATCCTCTCATTCTCTTCGGCATCTCCGATGCTTAAAAGGTCGCCGCCTTGCTTTTGGCATTGAAATAAAGCTTCGGAGAAAGGAACTCCCAACTCTGAGTCTTGGAGAAAATTATAACAGAATGGTCCAGGCAAATCCTCCCAATTTTCGGGGCACTCGCCAAAAGGACCAAGGGTTGGTGGAACCTCTGCAAATGTACTCTTCCTTTAAAGTCATGTTGTCCGAATTGTTGAAGATTGAAATCACTCTTACTCTCGGAATATTTGCAAGCAAAGCTTAGCTTTTCATCACAGGCAGTAGCAAACCATTTGCCGTCGGTGTTATTGTACTGGCCGCAAAGGTCCATGTCCTCTCCGATGTTGAGATCATTGCCCCAATTGTCATATTTAGTTGGCCACCCGTCTGACCACGCCATTTCTTCATGATGCTTTAAGAGGGAATAAGTATGGAAGCATCACAGTCAAGTAAATGTACTGATCTGTATAAATCATTCCAGGTGTGAATATGGTTTACCCCAACATTGCTCAATCCTATCCAGGTGTGTTGGGCTGCCATAAAATTCACGAGGTAAGAGTTCTCGGCCAAGTTCTCGACTGAAGCCAAATGGGCATTTTGTTCTTGGCAGTATTGCTCCGCATCATTCCAACTCTTCTCTTCCTTCACGTACAAATAACAATTTCCGTAAAAGCTGTCAAAATGATCGAAGCCTTCTAGAGCACATTTCTCGGTAGGTGGAGGGTCAGAGTTGTCCAAAGAAGGTCGTCCTCGACAAATATATGGCAAATTTTCATAACACTCGGCCACGCTCCATTGACCAATCTTGTTAATTGAACCTGACCCCATAATTTTTACGCAATCCACGTACTGGAATAAAAGCTTAGTCGTAAAATTGTGTGCAAAATGGTTGTTCTTTTTGAACATTACGGCGTCATATGATGGCTGGTTAGCCTCCCAATTGAAGTAGTTGTTATTCGATTCGTCCGTCCAAATGAAATTCATATGATCTATTCCTTTGTTCAAGCCGATCCAAAATGAGGTCCCAACCACATCAGGATGGACCATCAGTGTGGACAAAAATGACATTGCTCCCAAGTTGTGAATACTAGCCAAATGGTACGTGGAACCCAATTTTCGACATTCAAGTTCGGCTTCCTGATAAGGCAAACTGTGTTCTCCCTCTAAACCAGAATCGATCAATTTGAAGCATTGTCCCTCGTACTCTGCTTGGTCTGGCGGACAATGTCCAGGTGGCGTGGCCGTAATAGGTGGGTTAGTGATGGCATCAGGGTCTCGATATTTCTTGCACGCAAATGAGGCCCTTTCTCCGCAATGATCGTCGTTCCATTGGCCGAACTCTTTGATAGAATGAGAATCATGTTGAGGCTTTACAAGGCATTTATCCGGAAATAAATGCTTACGTTGTGCGATGTACATTCTCCCGCAACTTTCCATGCCCATGTCATTATTGGGCTCATCGGGGGCCCAGTTGAAGAAATCGCTAGGGGATTGATCTTTCCACATCCAGTTTTCTGAGAAGCGTCGAGTGGTTCCAATCCATAGTGTATCGGCATACACTTGATGCATTTTGGCAAAAATGTAGTCATTCTCGGCCATATCATGAATCGACACAAGATGGCCTTTCTCACTTGAGCAAGCCTTCTCGGCATCAAACCACGAGTTGCCTGTAGCATCAAACTTGTAACAAAACTCGTCATTGCTCTCACGTTGCCACCAGCCTTCACTCCCCTCGCAGGGGATATCGGGCTCACTGGTGGGTCGAGGGGGCGTGGTAGGTATTTGATCTTGAGATATTTCGCAAACGATTGGATATGACTCCTCACAATTCATTGACTGCCACCCTAGCGAGGAAGTGCCATCAGTTGTTGCAATGGCGCATTTGTCAGATGTGGGGTCAGAGATCCAGTTGACGTAATTGACGGGCGATCCGTCCACCCAATAGAAGCCCTCTTCTGGATTTTCGCTCAATCTCAGACCGATGAAGAAACTGGTTGACCAGCTTGTCACTAACAGCTTACTACAAAGTTTAAGTATTGACTTCCATTATCCTGAGTCAGGAATGATATTGCTGTAGCTGCGGATTGTTGATCCCTTACCTCACAACAGATGTATCTTCTTCCTCGGAAGTAAATGAAACCGCATCAGCTCCAAGTGCTCGACAAGCGTCTCTGCCCGCTTCAAAGCCAGCCGAGTCCTCGATTATTTTGTAGCAATGACCTTCATACGAAACCCAAGAATACGTGTCTGGGCAATTGATGGGGACGTAAGTTGAGGTTGGAGGAGGGGGAGGAACCGTATAACCCGCCCTGGGTTTCTCACATATGTAAGAGTGTTGGTTGGAACAGTCTTGAACCTCCCATTTCCCGATGGCCACTCTGTCCATGACGTGGACGCACTGTCCTCTCTCATTGTCTAATAAGGGAAACTATTTCTATTAGATTCTGTTTGGACGAACCAGATACCAGATATGATCATGGATTTACTTGGCTCTTCTGGGCCCCAATTGGTTTCATAGACCGCCGATCCATCTTGCCAAATAAACTCCGCTCCATCATGGGATATCAAACCGATCCAGTAATGATGTGGATGCTCAGCAACCACCGACGTGATCTTATCGATTTCTTCCCTAGATATCGAGGATAGCTTGCTTTCCGGTTACTCGAAAATTGATCTCTGCTCACTTACCATGTATTCAGAGAAACCAAATCGCCATTTGTATCTTGGCATTTAGCTTTGGCCTCGAAATAAGACAAAGCATCTCCATGAAATTCGTAACAAGACCCCTCGAAAGCAATCTCACCCTATGAATGGGACCTATCCTATTGGCTCCGCTCGAACAGATTAGTATCAACTTCAATGCCAATCTTACCACATTACATCCATACGGAGGGTTTTCGGTGGGTACGATTTTGGATGGCTTTTTACAAATTGATTGGAAGGGATCTGAGCAAGACCTTAAATTCCAAGTCTGATCCTTTCTGTCAAAATAAGTGCAATCTTTTCCATCGCCAGCATGTTTATCTGGTTCTTTGCTACCCCATCGGGTGAATTGAACTGGATGGTGGTCCGACCATTTGAATGTCATTAAAGATTCCAAGTCTGACAAGCCTATCCACATCTTTTCGACAGGCGCTTCTAAATAAGACCATTTAAGATAAATGGGCATTAAGGTAAACCAAAGATAAGGGTTGTCCAAAAAGAATCTACCTTCATCCTGAAAGTTTGTTTCGCAGATAAATTTTTCGGTTGAATCACACTTATCATCGTTCCACTTTCCTGGCTCTTGAAAATAATCTTCTTGCACAAGCATACTCAAGCATTGCTCTCCGGGATCGTCGTTACTAGGTTGACCTTCCATCCAGTTCATATATCCATCGTCGATAGGTGTTTCGTCCAACCACATGAATTTACCCTCCTCTAATTTGTCAGTGGCTCCAAGCCACATCTTATAAACGTTAGCATTCTTGACTGGAAGTACAATGAGACAAACCCGTCATTCGATCTACAAGAAGGCCCCATTGATCTCCTTTTGGAGCGATCTACGATTAATGTGCATGTATAAAATGCTTTATAATAATTTGGTATGCTAAATTTTGAGCCAAATCGAAAGATCGCGAAATTTGAAAAAATATCAAATGGACAGAGCTAATCATTTTCTTGAAAAAATAGCTAATGACTGGGCCGTATTTCTTGAAGTTTGAATGCAAACCTAAATCTAGCATTTTTGTGTTCTTCTCCTCGGACTTGATGGAAATCAACGTTCCTCCCATGAGGTCACATTCTTTCGCTGCATCCTCCCAAACCATATCAGTCGAGATGATTTTAAAGCACCGTTTCAGATCTAGATCCGGGATCCAGCCACTCTTGCAATATGAATGAGTGTGGATCAGCGTGTTGATGAAGTCGTTTTCTTCATTGCTTTCCACTGACACGAGATCTCCTCCTTTAACAACGCAATCCCTTTGAGCTGATGTCCAATCGGTGGCTATTGTTTCAGCCAAGTAACAGCTTTCCTCCCAAAGCTCCCAACCAGGATCACAACCGCGCACATGAGCTATGGAATGACTTGCGTTAAATGTGTTCCCCAGCATCTCTGGTTTTAGATTAGATTTGTTCGCAAATCATTACTTGGTTCGAACTTGCACATAAAGTTCTTGTCATTGTTGCATTGGCCTGATCGCCACATTCGGGATGCTGGGTCCACCCAACCACACTTCTGCTCTTCCGGCTGGTCTGGCTCGTTGGCGTCAGCATCCCAGTCGGTGTACCCCAAGGGGCTTTTGTCCGTCCAAGTCCAATCTTCACCGTCCAACTTGAGTCCTAACCAATTTCCTGCGGGTTGATCTTCACTTATGAAATGACGAACAAACCAATTGTCCTCTCGATTCAAAACACTGGCCAAGTGAGCCCGATGGTTCAGCTCTCCGCACGATTGCTCGGCTGAATCAAAATCTTTGATGTCGTCGTGGAAAATCCAGCAATGCCCGTCGAAATAGATCCAGTCCTCGGGACACATGTCTACAAGCGAATTTCTAGTGGTCAATATTCTTATGAATCAGTCTATGTTGAGTCTTTACCGTTTGGAACACTGCAGACAAAATCCATTTGCTTGTTATCGGCCACGGTACATGGTACATCTGCCCAATTCCCTTCATGATCGATGGCCATACAGTTCTCCTTGTCCTGGCCGTTGGGCTCTCCTTCAGCCCAGAAATTGACTTGCACAATGTCCCCAGTCTGATCCCAAACCCATTCCCCCTCGTTATTCACGTCAGTGGCTCCAATAAAACTTTTGCCGTAGATATGGGCTACAAGAGATGCTTCTTTTTGGGTGCCAATATCTGGATCATTCCATTTTCAAGGCCTGCAAACCCACCTGCTACGAACTCTCTTTCCTCTTGATTGATGGTTGTGGTCAAGGAGGCTAGTGGATCTTGACTTTTACACAGATCCTTGGCATGTGTCCAATTTGAGGCACTCACATCTTTTGGGGCGGAAAACCAGTAGCATTTATCCATGGTAGGCAACCAACCATCAGGACATTGTGCTAAAGGACAAAAAATGGTTTTAAAACTGGATTCGTTTTTTTTTTTTTGTGGCCAATATATAAATGCTTTAAAAAATACGTTTTGTTGGAGGCGGCTTAGTTGGAGGCTCATAGTGTCGACCTGCAAGAGAATGGAAAGTTGTCTTCAATGACCTCCCCCTCGGTATCAGCATATGAAGAACTCGTGAGAACCGAACAGAACGTACTATGTCTTTGACAAATGGCCGGAATGGTTTTGTTACAGTGATGATCATTCCATTTCACTTGCGAGTCATCCACCGCCATCTCCACACAATCCTCAAAGCTCACCATGGCGTTGGGTTCGCCATCCGCCCAAGACACGAAAGTAACAGGGGAGCCATCGCGCCATTCAAACCCACCCTCCGCATTATAGTCGTTTAATCCGATCCAATGAGCTCCATTTTGTCCCGTGGAACTCAAATAGGCTGTAAATAGATTTTTCTCCCAGGTTGAAAGAGCCGGTCGTGTACGACATTCTTAGACTTACTAGCCAGGGCAATGTTTTCCTCGTTTGAATTCACGGAAACCAGATTTCCACTTCTCTGATAGCCGGCTCTGATTTCGCACTCAGTTTGGGCTGAATTCCATGACATGAGCTCTTCGACTATAGTGTAACATTTGCCGTTGTTCAAGACGGGAAAATCGAACCAACCATAACCGCAATTTTCTATCAAGTGGTATCAGCGATATTTGTTGGATATACTCTTATGCCAATGATTGTTTACTTCAGTCAAAATTTACCCGTTGGAATAGCGGTCGTGGTTTGTGGGACCACGGGTTCGTCTCCTTGTTGCGTGGTTGCAGCCACTTTGCACACAATAGATTGCTTATTCGAGCACTTGTCATCGTTCCACCCAACCCTGGACGGATTGATTTCCACACAGCTCTCCTCTTCATAATCATTCGGTTGACCTGCCCAAATATGAACCTGAGTTAAACACTAGGTACGCACGCGTATATCAGCAATTAAAAGACAATGCAAATACCTTCGGCCCACCCTGCATAGTTGAAAGGCGATTCATCGGACCATTGCCAAGAGTTCGCCGTCAATCGATCATTCAGACCAATCCACGCATCATGCTTCAGGGTTAAAATGAGGCTTCTCACATACTGATCCTCCAATGGAGACAGAATACTGGCCAAATTCGCTTGAGCATTCAGGTCCTTGCACATGTTCACCCCCTCACCCCAAGTCACTTCCACCGGAAGAGGATTATAGCAAAATCCGACGAATGGACCCCTCCAATCCTCCGGACACGATTGATTAACTAATCAAGAGCATGGCTTAAACAGGGTTGGTAGAAGCACTGCTGGAATCCTTGCTTACCTTGAATGGCATTGGACAGATCTAAATCTTTCCCTTGGAGGGATTCGCAAGCATAGGTGTGAGATGGCTGGTCGATCCCAGTCATGTCACAGGGTGAGTTGAACCATCGCTTGTCCTTCGTGGAAAGAAAGTCACAGGTCTCGTCAGTTTCGTTCTCGAGGCATACTTTCATGTAAAGACACTCTTGTATGGTTTTCTGGTAAACCAAGTCATCTTGACGACCATCAAATACTCCTTCATTATCAAGGTCAATCGTGCCATCGATGTTCGAGAACTTTCCGTCGTCTTCTGGTTTGTCCGATTTTTCTGGAGAAATCAAAGTGGAATTGAAAAATTTTGACATAGGCACAGTTTTGAGGGAAATCACCTTTATAGCCAATCCATGTTCCATCTGCTACTTGATTCCCATCCGAGAACAAATATGAATCGTAGAGAGCTTTATTGACCCATTCGCTCTCTTCACTGCTTGACACACTGACTAAGTTCATTCCGTATTTCTCGCAAGTAACTTGACTTAGATCCCATGCAAATGTCTTTTGTAGATTGAGATTGAAGTCGTAGCATTTATCAGAGGGTCCGGGTTGCAATCCCATTTGACAAAAGGCTAAGAATCAAATCAAAGGTGAGGTAAGTACTGAATGCTTCTTGTTTAAGCTGCATTGTACCTCCTTTGGCGCGTTCGCATATGAATGCTTGGCGCTCGCTTTTTGCCATGGTGATCCATTTGCCTTCATTATTCGGATCCAAGTAGACTGCACTTGTGTTTGTACTCCTATGGTATAAAATCTTAACATAACAAATAATCATTCCATGTGACATCTATTGAACTACTTACACCGGTTGTTCGTCGCCCCAATTTTGAAAATCATGAGGCTCCTGTCCAAGTTCAGTTCCATCGAGCCAATAGAATTTTCCGGTGGCCTGAAAGAACCCCAAGTATGAGAAAAACGAAGCACTTGCAGAGAGGCTTCACATACGTTATCCGAAGCTCCAATCCAAAATGTTTTCTTGAAAGCGGTTGAGATGTCGGCCAGGAAAGCGTTTTCGTGCTCGGTCTCAATGATCACGAGAGATGACTCATCCTCTGATTGACAATGAGCTTGTGCCTCTTCAAAACCTTTGGGTTCTTCCTCCATGTAAGTCTATTGACGACAGGGAAAATGTTATCGCTCTAAAAGTTCGTACAAGTATTCTCTTCGTTGTACGAAAAGAAGATACCTTATAGCACGAATCACCAAAAGGATCCCAATTCAAGGGGCAATCGAATTTTGATCCAATCTTCTTTTGGCACACATAATCCCAAGCAGTGGAGCAATCAGTTTTGGACAACTTGCCATTATGAGTGATGCCACCACATTTGCCTTCCAAGTTCTCGTCATTATCGTCCCATGGTCTATTGAACAAGAAGATTGACATAAGAAGTCTAGGCATTAATGTGCAAGTTCCCTGGGATGCTTACGTAATGTTCTCATTCAAAGCGGATCCATCACCCCACACCCACTTCGCACCGTCTTCGTTGAAATGAATTCCTACCCACCACTTGGAGGTTGACTCGTGAATTTGACCAATGACTGAGGCCACATAATTCTAATAAAATATGCCCATCGATTCATTTGAACAATTAATTCCTCTCTTAAAATGTCAAATCATGGGATTATGGGAATATATGAGTTACCCTTCGATCGGGAGTATCAATAATGGCTAATTCTCCGCCTAAATTTTGGCAAATGGTTCGAGAATTGTCATAGTTGTTCTCAGAGTGTCGCATGAATCGGAAACAGGATTGAGATTCTGGCAAACCGTACCAGCCTGGATCGCATTTGATTGAGATGCTAGCACAACCTGTTGTAATCATAATGACTGGTCTAGTAAATATTCCGATAAAAAATGAGAGGAAGGCGTCGGGTTTTTTTTTCTACCTGCCAGCAATGAAGTCAAAAAGGCTGCACGGAAGGCCAAAGCCACTCGATGTCGCTTCATGGTCGTCACAATTCAAATTAAGTCTAGTCTCTAAATCTGCTCCATTGAACACCCTCCCGATTGAAAAATTATCTGCGTCCGCAATCAACTACCCTGAATTTGGTCAAGCGATAAAGCAAGCACTAGTTTAAAATTCTAACTCCTCCTCCTTCAAAGTTATGTGTTTCTGATATGGTGCTCACAATTTGTTTTAAAACAAACAGAACGTTCGTTATCGCCGCTCGTCTGGAAATTTTCAGTGGTTATAGATGATGCAATTATATTCAAATTAATGCGCAAATAAATAATTATGAGTCCTGAAGGGCATGGGTCAGTTTGATCACTTTCCCAGGGTTGTTGGTCATGACTTCCCAATGCTGTAGATCGGTGGTCACATTGGGCCCCAAACGGAGTTTGCCCAACGATCGATCTGAGCGCAAGTGAGCTTTGTCCATAATCACAATCTCCGTCGACATAAATCCCAAGTCTTCAGCTTCCACTTTATCGACCACATAACTGAAAAGTGAAGGACTCTTGTAGATTTGCATCCACGTAAATAATTTGTCCGATCGCAGACAAATTCATGAAGTATTTAGAAATTCGACATCGTTTTTTACGATTCTTTACCTAATAGGATATTCATTTTTGCTAGAGCATCTTAATAATTATTGGGGTTGGAATAACAGCTTATGATTTTTGTCAAAATAATTAGGTTTTGGGTTATGAATATCAGCCGAAAACGTACAAAATAAAGTGAAAAAATAGTTGTCATTTGTTTGGTTATTCAAATATTTTGGTGGTTTGCTTGATTATCGTTCTTCAAAAATTTGTTGCTCTTTGGTTTCGTCGATTTCGTCTTGTCTTGAAATCTGCGAAAAATATGAGTATCAAAGGAGACTCATATCTTCAAAGTGTGGTTCATATTTTGAAGCATCCTGAAATCATGGTCCAGAAGAAATTAATTGAATGATTTGTAAAATCTTGACCATCAGTGTGTGAGAATCAAAAGCAATTGTATCTTACGACGGAACAATGCTGAATGTATGTTGAAGGTTTGGGTTTTAGGATAAATTCAATACTATGAAACACTAATATCGATATAACCGCAAAGTAATTTTTAACACTGGCCAGAAGAATTTTCTTTTTTTTTGTTTGTTTGCGGACTTCTTTACCGCTACCGGGATTGGAATCCCAGCAGTTCAAGACGAGAAGATTATTTATTTTACTTGACTTTTATTTATATATATATATATATTGTTTGATCGACCAACGAATTGGAGTTGGCTGATCTGGCTAATCCTTGAATATAAGGTTGATCCGGAATTTTAGTCAAAAACTTGTCCAAGTCTGACTTAAATCTTGCTACTGGATCAACCCCTACATAAGCCCTACGAATATTTGAGGGCAGCAAATTGAACAATGAAGGAGCCCGAGAAAGAAGAGAGTTGGACTTCATTGTTTTAACTAGCCTGGATTCTCGAGGGCTTGAAGGTGCTCTCAAAACGCACATTAAGCCTCTACGGTCACTACAATTGACCCTAAATCCTGGGTTGGGACAAAGCTCATGAATGCTTTTGAAAACGTACAATATCAGATACCTTTCGTACCTTCTCTGAGTACTGTACAATCCCAACCTTTCTAACCTCTCCCACTACGAGAGCTCTCTCATATCTTCAATGTTCCTAGTAAAACATCTTTGGACCTGCTCGAGCTTTTGCAAACCTGCTGAACTAATTGGAGCCCAAATGGGAGAGGCATATTCAAGATGCGGCTGAACAATCGACTTGTACAGAGTTAGCATCGTGACACTATCTCTGGACTTAAACGTGCGATATATCCAACCACATGTTTGAAAAGCCTTACCAACTTTCAACTGGGTATGCTCATCGAACTTTCCATTATCTTGGAGGACTACACCTAAATCCTTCATGGATGAGACCTGCTCAATGTCCTTATCGTCATCATCTAATAGTGGAGTGTCTAATGGCGTCGACCCAAAGGTCATTGAACGGAATTTCATTCCATTCAAGGCCATGTTACTCGCAGCAACCCAGGAATAAATTTGGTCTAGGACCTTTGCCAGACAACCGGAATCCTGACCATTCCTACCAACTACCAATTTTGTATCATCAGCATAGGAAGAGATACTGACATTACTACCAAGCTTCTGAAGCGGAGCAATGAAGATAATGAAAAGGAGAGGACCCAAAATGGAGCCCTGAGGGACACCCGACTTGATATCATGTATGTCACTAAGGGATACCTCAACCTTAACTAATTGTTTCCTACCACAAATGAAACTTCTTAGCCAATTGAGAACCTTGCCTTGGATCCCAATCTCATGGAGCCTGTTAACTAAAAGGCCATGATCTACCTTGTCAAAGGCCTTGGTAAAGTCGAGATAAACTACAGCAACTGATTCATGGCTCTCTAGTCCCTCAATAACCTGCTCTATATGCTCAATCAGTTGGGTAACCATGCTAAAATGTGCTTGGAACCCATGCTGTCCAGGAGGAAGGACTTCATGTATATCAAGAAATTCAACAAGTTTAAACTTCAAGATCTTCTCAAACACCTTCGCAATATTCGAAGTGAGAGAAATCGGCCTGTAGTTACTGGGGAGCGACTTATCTCCCCCTTTGAAAATTGGAACAACATGAGCTACCTTCAGAGAGGAGGGGAACTTGCCCTGGTCCAAGATGCAACGCATCAAGTACGAGAAAACAGGAGCAAGAACCTGTGAGCATCTCATCAGAAACTGAGATGTCACTCCATCAGGGCCAGGGGAGCTCGAGAGTCTCAAGTCCCTGATGGCCTCTAAAGCATCCTGATCGGTGACTACAAGATCATCTAAATGCTCAGCTTGACAAGCCTTGCCAGTCCCAACAAACTCATCAATAGAGGTAGAACGGCTTTCAAGCACAAAGTTCTAAAACTTTGGTAAATTGTGCCACATTTTCAATCAGAATGCCTGAAATATGCTCCATAAGTCAATGCTATTGACGAAACTGGTGTCA
The DNA here is from genome assembly GCF_007210705.1 of Tigriopus californicus. Taxonomy (NCBI): domain Eukaryota; kingdom Metazoa; phylum Arthropoda; class Copepoda; order Harpacticoida; family Harpacticidae; genus Tigriopus; species Tigriopus californicus. Next base: position 7,214,074 of record NC_081449.1, on the reverse strand, counting down.
AAAAGGACAAAATCGACCTATTCGTAATTTTCTAGAAATCAACGAGAAAAAAAAACTGAGTTTTTCCAGAGTTTCATTTTACACCGCGTCTTGCATGTGAGCCTTAAAAAATAATTAATGTACTTCGCCCCCCCCCCTATCCCTTACATGGAAATACATTTAGGTTCGAAGTATTACCTCAAATTGAAGACTGGGTTGATGTTCTTCCAAACTGGTTTGGATTCAAACTTCCATCTTTCGGTTTTCTTCCCTGGTTTCACTCGAAACACTTTGACCTTGACAAAGGGGTCCGAATGATCCCCATGAAGATTCACAGATCGAAGGTTGGTCGCCTTGAATATGTCAATCTTCAACTTTTTATCATCTGGGTTAAAAGTGAGTCCCACCTCGATTTGCCCATTTCTAGAATACAACTCCAATTTAGGGGCGATTTGCTTGATCTTGCCACGGAGCATTTCAATTTCGGCATCTTTGACCTTCAGAGAAGATCGAAGGGTTTCGAGGATTTGAAAGGCGCGCGTTTGCCCTCCCTCAACTTCGCCTTGAAGACTTTTACGGTTCCGTACCAACTTTGGTGACCCCTTCTTGGACACGGGGGCCGATTTTGGGTGGGGTGGCTTAAGTTGATTGGTTGAGAGCAGGTCTGGTTTCATGGAGTTTAAAAAAGCTAGTGGAGATAAGCGACGAGAGGCGAGATCTTCTTCGGAGTTCGAGAGTGACTCTAGGGCCGAGAACTCGTCCTTGAAGGGCTCCATCTCCAATTCGAAGTTATGGATTTTGAGCTCGTGGTATTCGCGGCTCAGCTTGTTGAATTTTTCTTGGGTGCTTTTGAGCCGGACCTCCAAATCGTATATTTGAGTGTTTTGCTCCGAAATTCTCAAGTTCATCAGAGCTGAGTCATCCGAGTTCAAAGTCACTTGTCCGTTATTATCTGATTGGTTTATGATGAGACACGTGTAGTGCTTAGCCACCGGCTGCAGAAGATCCACTTGAGATAAGGGCACTCGAATGATGCCAATCAACTCATCTTGGAGGGGATAGTCACTGTCTATGACCTTAAGGATTAAATCCTTGTCTAATGAAGGTTTAGGATTGGAAAGAAAGAGAGTCAAATAGAATATGGGAGAAAATAGGATCAAAGTTCCTGAACTCACGCATGATTTCAGCCTCTTTCAAGGGGAGATCAGCCGTTTCGTTGAAGGTGGGATTCCGACTCTTGGACTTAATTGACGTGGTGAAGCGTTTTGCTCCCGGTTTGAGGTAAACCGCTACGTACGGGTCAGCCTTTCCGTTCGAATCCATGGCGGGAAGATCCACGGCATCCACAATTGTGACCAGGAGACTCTCTTTTTCAGGGCGATATTCCAATCGAAAACGCAGGGACCCCAATCTATTTTCCAGTGGTGTCCTTTGACGAGAGGCCATGTCCACCTCATCCTGATCGGAAAATCCTTTCTCCACATCATCATCATCCAATAGTAACTCATGGCTTTCGTCTTCGTCTTCATCCTCGCCAATTCCTTGTGATGTTGTTATGGAGTGTTAAGACTATCTGCTATGTCTATGAACTATGTACGGATCTTTACCTACCCACAAAACTGAACCGCTTAGAATGGGGCTTCGACCTAGATTTGTCCCTGAGTTGAACTTTGCCACCCCTGGGGTCAAAGCAAAGTTCCAACAAGTTCCAGAAAATGGCCTTAAACGTCTTCCAAACCTGACCAATCATGTCCAACTCAACTTGACACCTTATCACATTGCCTCACTTCCGTTGGTAAAGCCCCTCCTTCGACCGGTTCAAAGTGGAAAATCACAAAGCATAACAAGATAACAGATATAGCGAACACATAGGGAAGATTCTATTTCAATAATTTCTGGGCCAAAACTTTCTTCTTCTTGTCACTTTTGTTCAGCTTGGGTTTGCCCTTCTTCTTAGGGTTCTTGTCCCCGCTCTTGGCATCATGCGACTTGCCCTGGAACTCTGTGTCCTTCATCGCTTGCAGCTTCTTCCGTGTGGTCTTCTTCAGAATGGGTTTCTTGTACTTGGAGCCTTGGACCCGTTGCTTATTATTGGAAACCACGGGCACAGACACTTTGCCTTTCTTGGCGCACCGATCCACCCGCACCGGTCTTGGGCCCAAGCGCGTCAAATTCTTCCTCAAAGCCACTTCCACGGCATCTCTCGTGGCAAAACTAACGTAACCAAAGCCCTTGCCCACGCCCGTGGCCGAATCTCGAATGATCCGGACATCGGTAATGGCTCCGCAATCACAGAAATGCTTGCGCAGATCTTCTTCTTCGAGCGAAAATGCCAGATTGCCCACAAAGACGGACTTCTTGTTGTCTCTTTCCGTGGGCACGGCCGAATCCACTCGAAGCGTGAGCTCGCGGAACTCCGTGCCGTTCAAGGCCAGAGCGGCCTGAGCCTCACTGGGTTGCCTGAACACCACAAAGGCATTGATAGTGTGGCGGTTCTCGTGAAAAGTGCCCTTGATCACGGCCACCCGTTTCATAGTCTTGGGATCCGGTCGGGCGGCACAGCGTAATCGCACGGATTCAACCTGACCATAGGGCGAGAACAACTTGACCAACTTCTTCTTGGGAACCGTGGCGGGCAGATTGCCGACAAAGATGCTGCGAGCATCTTTTTCCGGATCCACCACCCGTTTCTTCTCATCCTCATCGCGCACACGATACTTCAAACTGGGTCCGTGGAATTGGGTGATGGCCTCGCTTCGGTCCAGGTCATCCTCGGAATCCGCTTCAAGCTTGGAATCGACTGGCGGGGCGGGTCGTTGGACTTTGGAGGGTGTGGACGAATCGGGCAAGGGGCCAGCGGTAGCGGTGCTAACTTTTCGTTTCTTAACGGGCACATCTTTTGTCATCACCGTCTTTTGCTTCTTTTGGGTGGTGAATAGATCCGTGGCTTCGCCGTCAGCCACGGTTTTCCCGGAGATAAGGCCTGACAAGGCTCCCACTTGATATTCGGAAGCCATGGTCAAGCTTCAAATTTCGACACACGTTGTGTGTTGCCTTGAGTAGTCTCTAGTAAAACCGTGAAAGCATGTGTTTTGTTGACATGAATTAAACTGAAAAAGGCTCGCAACTTAAAAAAGCATACTCTCTCAACCTCAAGTTAGATCTCTGATGCTGGGTTGCTCGGCCGGCTTTCTATTCTCTATCTGAAGACGGCCAAATACAATACCGCTTCCCGGCTTTCCTTTTCGTCATTTTAGTGATGTGGACCTAGACTGTAACTGATACTTGAAGATTTCCGCCTACACTTCTGAAGTCTTGATCAATATGGCCTGTTGCAGCTGGCCTTGTGGGTCTCATTTGTAAGTCGACCGTGGAGGGCAACTCAACCAAACTCGATAATCCCTCATCAGCGACATCAGCGACTGGATTGATTCACTCGCTCGGTGGCCCTCCTCCTCCTCCTCCTCCTCCTCCTCCTCCTCCTGCTCCTCCTCCTCCTCTTCTCGTTCATCATGGATAATGGAACGGATCTTTCGTCAAGACAGGAAACGTGTGTGAAACGGAGGAAAACCCACCTTCTGCCCGACGGGGTCCCCACCAAAGCTACCAATGTGTTCGAGCAAGAGCATAAAGTCTCGCGAGAACACCGAGGTCGAATCCTGGGAGGACGCGGTCAATTTCGAGGCTGTACCATATGGTTTACGGGGCTATCTGGTGCGGGCAAGACCACCATTGCTTTTGCCTTGGAAGAGTTCCTCGTGGCCAAAGGTCCGTGAAAGAATTGAAGAAAAAGAAAAAGTGAACGGATTGGTCTATTTTAATTCCTATTTATATTTAGGTGTGTTTTGCTACGGATTGGATGGCGATAATATTCGAGGTGGACTTTGCAGCGATTTGGGCTTCTCCAGTGAAGATCGAGATGAGAACATCCGGCGTGTTACGGAGGTGTCGAAATTATTCGCGGATTCGGGCACCGTGTCCATTTGCTCGTTCGTTTCGCCGTTCAGCAAGCATCGTGATTTCCCTCGTCAAGTGCACGAAACGTCCAATCTGCCATTTCTGGAGGTATTTGTCGACACGCCTCTGACCGAATGCGAGATCAGGGATACCAAGGGCCTCTACAAGAAAGCCCGAGCAGGCCTGATCAAAGGCTTCACGGGTATCGACCAAGCGTATGACGTGCCCGAAAACCCCGAGCTCGTGGTGAAAACCGTGGGTCGATCCGTGCAAGATTGCGTTCAAGATGTGTTGAATGTACTCGTTGCCAATGGGATTTTGACCAAGAACGTGGCGGATGAGGCTGAAACCTGGTTTCAATCCAATCGAAAGATGCATCCGATCCCTTTTGAAGAAGACATTGATGACTTGTTCGTGCCCCAACATCTGCGAGAACAGATTCTGGAGGAAGCTCGCCAACTTCCGAAATTAGAACTCGGACCCATCGACCTTCAGTGGCTTCAGGTAAGACGACAAAGAATGAATAACCTCATACACACCTTTGATTTTTTAACTTCACATCGTACCAGGTATTGGGTGAAGGCTGGGCTCCGCCTTTGACAGGATTTATGCGCGAATCCGAGTATTTGCAGTGCTTGCATTTCAATTGCTTCGTCGGGGACAAAAAGTCCAACCAATCGATACCCATTGTCTTGGCCATTACTGATCAGGACCGAGCTCGACTGGAAGGCTGTGATGCATTAGCATTGACTCGAAAAGGCCAAGTATTGGCCGTCCTACGTCGTCCGGACATCTTCAAGCACAATAAAGAAGAGCGATGCGCTCGCACTTTTGGAACAACTCATTCTGAACATCCCATGATCAAGGTGAGTGACTATAGTTCCCCTAAAATATTAATCCCGGGTCAATTTTGGGATGACGTTATTCGATATCGCAATCGGAGAGAAATCATGATATCCGGACCACTTCTGGTTCGCATCTTTGTTCTAAGCGTTATCCTCGCCAATAGCCACACGCATGTAATTCGCAAACGTGATCTTGATGGCAAAAAGTTCGACGACCCGGATTTCATTCCGGGGAAAGATTTGGATGTTAAAGGCCGCAAAGACCTCGTCACCCCTCGGCCAATTTTGGACATTTTCACCCAGTTTTCCAACGAGATTTCCTCGCGGAATGAAGTCGTCTGGCGATATGGACCCCTTTTATTTTTTCTGATGCTCCTTACCATCCTGATGATGGCCGTGGGAGCCATGGTACCGGTTCTCATGCTCTCGCTGCGAAATGGTATTTTGGAGCTGAAACCCGATACCACGAGACGAAATTTGTTTTTTGAAATTGCCATGGAACAAAAGGATAATCCAAAGTTGAACAAGCTAATGTCACGAAAGAAATTGTCTCATTAAACGAAGTTGATCGATCTTCATGAATGAATAATATGTCCCCGATTGCTCTGATCGATGATTATTTCATAACCTTAGATGATTTTGAACAGTGGTGACTACTTAATTGGAGGGGATCTGGAGGTTTTGGAGCGGATCAAATGGAACGATGGCTTGGACGCGTATCGATTAACACCGAACGAGCTTCGAGAACGCTTTCGCAATCTGGGAGCGGACACGGTGTTCGCATTTCAACTCCGAAACCCGATTCATAATGGTCATGCTCTACTCATGCAAGTAAGGCAATCGAAAGTAATACACGTGGTTCTAAAGTTGGAACCGATTTTGTAATCTACGAGTACAAATCTAGGATTGCAAACGTCAATTGAACGAGCGCGGGTTTAAGAACCCAGTATTATTGCTTCATCCCTTGGGAGGATGGACCAAAGAGGATGATGTTCCATTGAATGTGAGGATACAGCAACACAAAGCCATCCTGGAAGCCCACGTCCTAGACCCTAAGTCCACGGTCTTGGCCATTTTCCCATCCCCCATGAACTACGCCGGACCAACTGAGGTATATTTTTTTATGTAACACATTCTGTCCCCAACAATCAATGATGATCTAGTTCATTCAACTAAAAGGAATCTTTCTATCTAATCATTACAGGTTCAATGGCACGCCAAAGCCAGAATGGCCACTGGAGCCCATTTCTATATCGTGGGTCGAGATCCGGCCGGTTTGCCCAATCCCAATGGATCTGGCCAAGACCTGTACGATCCCACACATGGAGGGCGAGTATTGGCCATGGCTCCGGGTCTGGAGAGCCTAGAAATCATCAAATTTCGAGTCGCTGCCTACGATGTCAAGGCCAAAGCCATGAGTTTCTTCGACGAGACGCGGAAGGGTGATTTCCTGAAGATCTCTGGCACCGAAATGCGTCGATTGGCGAGAACTGGAGAACACCCACCCGATGGTTTTATGGCTCCAGGTGCTTGGCAAGTGTTGGCCGCGTACTACACGGGTCTCCAGGATTAAGTCTTGATGCCATCCCTTCTCTGCTCTCTGTGACGACTCTTTGAACGTTGGAGTAACGTTTTGATGTGTTTGTACTTTCACTGTGATCTCTTTTTAACAAGCAAAACTACACCCCCGGCTTGAAATATAAGCACAAATCACACCTACCCACCCAAACGACGGTAGGGAGCGATTCATTCCATGTGACTAGATCGACTAATGAGTGAATGAAAAGTGAGGAGAAAAGTTACCATTTCTTTATTATTCTGTACTAAACTCCTCGACGGAAACGGTTTCATCCACGGTGGAGTCGCCGGGGATGGAATGCGGTCCGTTTTGGTTGGGTTGGGATTCGTCTTTGTGAGTCTCTTGATCGGCCATGATTCGATTCACTTGGGCAATGTGGGATTGATGGGCTTGGGTGAGTTCAAGCTCGACCAGTTTGGCTCGATCAAAAAGCTCTTTCACCGTCTTCTCGGCGGCATGAATTCGTTCCGAGGCTTGAATGGAGGCGAATTCCGCACCCGTAGTAAAGCACACCTCGGCGTTGGCGTCTAAGAGTTTTCTAACGAAAAAAAATGTCATTTCTAGGTCGAGGACCTCTTTCTTGAGTCTTGAATGCCTCGGCTTCAACGTTGCCAGCCTTTGGCTGCCCTCATCGGTGAGAGCGATCACAGAATCGGAATAGATCATGGCCATCTCGGCCGTAGCCTCAACATAGTCGGCCACGGTGTCTTGGACGCACATGACGAACTGGGTGAGGAATGTGGAGGCACTCTCGACGGACAACGCACAGGATCGAGTCAGTAAATGTTCATGAGTCAGTTGGGAATTCTGATGGATCGTGATGGCTTGTTCGGGCTTCTCGAAGGTAGGTGAATCCGACTCATTGTAGTAGAATGTCGAAGAGGCTCGCAGGGCCACGAGCCCGCCCCAACCACAGGGACGGAGGACTCGACGCAAGAAGTCGAAAATCATGCTACTGATCTGGAAAAAGCTCAAACGGCTGTGGAAAACGAGTTTCGGGCACGGGGGTACACGAGTGGACATATTAATTCTTTTGACATGGTTTATGCATAAACACGAACCACGAGGATGATGTGGCTAGTTTTGAATAAGGTGTGGGAACAATGATGATGACGAGGAGGAGGAGGAGGAGGAGGAAGAGGAGAACGCGCGTCGAGTTTCAAAAGTGGCGGTCCGAACGATGGCCTACCATTCGGCATCGCCCGTGGCGCGCTGAAACACATAATCCTTGCCGTTTAGGTTCATGATCCCGTCTTTGAGATGGAACTTCCACTTGTTCCGGGCGCGGGTGATCTTATCGTACTGACAAACAACCACATTTTCCGTGTCAAAGAGGTCCTCGGGATCCTCATCTGAGATGTCATCGCCACTCCCCAAGGGTTCCTCTTCGGGCCCTCCGTCGTCGTTGTCATCGTCTTCGTTCAAGACGTCGTCATCGTCGTCGTCATCATCCCCGTCATCGTCATCATCATCATCGTCCTCATCTTCCTTGTCAATGTCATCCTCGTCATCCGAGGTGTCATTGGGTCCATCAAACTGCGAAATGACCTTCCGGCGCTTGACCCGCTTCTGGCCTTTAGCCGACGAGGGTCGGGCCAAAGCGGCTGCCAAGCGCAATTGCGGCGCGGCCGAGCTCGAGGGCCCGGCCGCTTCATCCGGCGATAACCGCGACGCCTGAGCGATGACGATGCTACCGGGTTCGTCTTCCTCCTCCTCTTCTGCAGCGGCCACCACCGCGTCCAACTCGGCCGAGACACTCAAATCGGGCCGATCGGATTCGAGTTGTCGGATTTTGGACAGCCACAAGTCCCTGAGTTTATCCATGATGTCGGGCGAGACGCCTTCAGTGGCGAAGCTGCGCTGGACTCCGGCCAATACGTCGGTCACGATGCGGGAGCTAATTTGGCGGTCATTTTCCGGCTGCGTGCCGCCCCGTTGATACTCGAGGAATTCGGCCTCCGGCACCTGGGACAGACTGAAACTGCCTCGCCCAGCCATGATTGGGTGGGTCGGTGGAGGCAAGGCCAGGTGCTTGCTCTGAGGGTGGGAAGGTGGGCGGGGGAATCCGGAAATACAGGTCGAGTTCGATGCGAGTGTTTGTTCGTTGTTCGGTTGATTTTCAGTCTCCGCTTTTCTGGGGATGATTTTCTTTGTCGTCGTCTTCAGTCTTTGGAGTCTCTTTCTGTTCTTCTCGCTTGATTCGACGATCGACTGACTCCTTCTATTCTCTTACTCTTACTCGATCTATACGTACCGCAGCTGTTTGAGTCGCTCGGAAAAGACTCAAGAATCAGGTTGACCAGCCCTCTTTCGATCCTCCATTCGGAAGAACAAAACCCTTCCCGTGGGATCTAGATCCAAGGGCTCCTCAATTGCTACAACTATTTGTTCTTCACTTTGAACGATTTATTCAAATCATTTTGCATGCTTGGATGTTTGACGGGAGTGGCTAAAAATTTATTAGGGTTTTCATCTTTTTACTTCAATTGACCAGGTTTTTCGGGCTTCTTCTTTTCTCATGTCATGGGTGTGGCTTTACAGTGCTCTAGAGGGCTAGTCACAAGCCCTCTCAATTGCTCCAATTCAAGTTTCTAAGTGACAGAATGGCTTAATTATCCAGCTTTGGACTCAATATTTCCATATGATGTCAAACCCTGGTAAATACGTGCCAAAAATGGCCAAAATTTCAAATTGAAGCGAATTTTCATTCTTGTCCTTTGCAATGCGGGCTCAGAGTAGTTGAGTTGGCAAGATTTTTTAAACCTTTTATTGAATATTTTTATCATATAATGACGCAAAACCTCACCCGAAGGCTATCTTCTTTGGGCTCAAAGCACATGTAAAGGATTTCATAGGTCGGGTTGCAGATTTCTGGTCAATCAAAGAGCCTCATTTAAGCCCGTGAAAGGGCAAATAAACGAAGCCAAAATGGCAAATTATTTAGCACCTAAAACCACAAGTGGTGCATGAATAAGCATGTAAAGGAGTCACGAGAAATCATACAAGTACTAAAATTCAATAGCTTTGACTGATCTATTTTAGTCTTCATGGGTTAGTTTTGAATGGATCGAAACTATTTGACTTGATTGCTCTTTGTCTTGAATATTCTATCAATAGAGTTAGGTCATAACAAAACTACCTTTGTATATTAGCGTAAGATCTGCAAACTAAAGTGAAAGTAAAGGACCTTGTAAATTGGCTTATTTTTGTATCATTTGCCATTTTTCTCATTTTTTTCACGACCCTCAGCAAAATCGAACTTGAGAGTGGAGTCTCTGAACCTGTTAGTAAAAAACACTTTAACGCAATATAACTGATTAATCTGACCAGCTTACACAATTTTGCCCTATTCTTGTTTAATAAAGTGACAAATAAACTGGCAAATAGTAGCAATCAGCAAATAAATCCGTTTTGGGGCCTAATACATTATCAGTTAGTTTTCTGTCCCTCTATTCATTGGTAACTTAGGACAGTTCACCGTCATGACTCTTGAGGTTTGACGGCATAGAACACATCGCGCCAGAAAGAAGTTGAGAAAACCCACCTATTTGACGTAGAATATGAACGCTTCAATGTTATTTTTTGTCATGTTTTGCTCTTGTGAGTTTGGGTAAGAAATCAAACAAACGCGGAATTACCTGTTTTTCATGTATTTTTGCCCCTTTATGTTTGAATTTCATGCACATTCTGTTTTATTTTGATGTACCTATTGGCCACATTTGATTCCCTCTAACTCTAGCTCTACTATTTTGTTGCCGAAGAAAAACAAAGGGATCAATCAAGAAGTATCTAGTACATCAAACAAGAGCCCTCTACATCAAACCTATTTCAAATCATGAA